>NC_135443.1:13107396-13457396 GCF_051991255.1 Vanacampus margaritifer | reverse complement strand
TAGTTTAACTTGTTGCCTCAATATTGGCATTGGCTATTGGCTTTTACAATTCAGACTTTCGTGCGGTCGGTGTGGCACCAGGCTAAGTGTTTTAAACTGAAGTTAGAGGCAACATTCTTTGTTATTTAATGATGTATTGCAATAAGCAGAAAACTGGCTTTATAATTTATTTATTTAGTAGTTATTATTTTTCTTATTATTATTGCAAAGTTCAGACACAAATTTTTATTTGTGCCGCGATGTATCCACTATCACATCTCTCAAGAATCAAGCACACACTTCCTGCTGGTCCGTTCGCGTCCAACGCGCCAGTTAGTGAGCGCCGCACACAAACACACACATATTTCCTATTGGTTCTTCTTTGTTTGTGTTCGGTGACTTTCATGCGGCAAACTAGGTTATCAAAATTTAGCACCAACATTTTACAATCTGAACGATTCCAGGAGAATCGGAATGTTAGTCCCGGTTCCACTCGATTCTCAATGCCCAACCCTAGAAATCATTTGATGTATGAGTTTCTGTTTATCTGGTTTGGGTTTTGCATCACATGTTGTTGACGCCGGATATAAAATAATATTCATTGTGGTAGTGACTGTAAGACACTACTAGGAAAAGCCTGCACCTCTGGCTGCTCGTCAAGCAGTCATAGGAAATGTAAACAATGCTGTGTTCAGGGATGATGTATTAAAGCACCTGTGTTGTTGGGTTTACATGAGTTGTGTGAAACGGATAGCACAATTCCTGTGTCTTTGTCGAAGAGTGATCTTAGATGCCCTAATCAGCATGACATCACATCCCACAATGATGGAAGTAACCACGGAGAATGTAAACAATATGTAATGACACAGTGAGACAACAGGATCTTTTTAAATCTTGAAGCTTCATTAACACTACCAGTGAGCTCTTGTACCATGGCTGAATGAGGATCCTGGGCACACAGTGACTTAAGACTGCTGGTAAGCTAGCCATTATTATCTTCCACAGAGGGACTGCACTGCCTTGCTGCAAGGCTTGATTTTTTAATTGTTTTAAACTTGTCTTTGTGTGTGCAAGTTTATTAAGTACTTTGGGGCATTGAGAAAGATGCTATTAGCTAACAAAAGAACACCATCCTTGTATGTCGCCACGACTTCCTTCTTTGTTTCGATTGTAATTTTTAGAAGATAGAAAAAAATAGCTTCCTAATGTCATAGCTATCAGTTTTCCTTTTCTTGGGAGAGCAAAAACCAAAGATTCAGTAGCTTGAAGGGATGAATATCTCCCCAATAAAAATAAAAAAACAGATTCAGAGCATATCACGATATACAGTTAGATTTTAAACTAAGTAGAATGATTTGATTCGGTTCAGTGAGATTTAGTAGGATTACAATTCACTTAAATATGATACGGCTTAGTTTGATACGGTATAACGCATTGAGTTTCTTGTTGTTATTTTACGTACATATGAATTAACTTTTCATTACTGTAAATATGCCATTTCCTTCAAAGATACACCACCAATCAAAGATTATTTGATGTGTATTTTCATATATTTTAAAGTGGATGATTCCATTCGGTATATAATTCGATGCACTTGTATCTTTTATAGCTTTCAATCGGGCATCACTGAATTTTCATGTCGTAATTGAACTTCGAAAGGTTGATTTCGCAAGCAGGTGCAACTAGTGGAAAATACATGTATTAAAATGATACACCCACATAGAGGTAGAAGTGGCCATTCCAACCAGACATTGCATTTTGACAGACTGTGATTTAGGGGAAATCTTGTCACATTGCTATTATTAGGATTTTAGTGTATATGGAAAAGGAAGAGTGAATAATTTAGAAGTGTAAGGCGCCAAAAATAATGCTCTCAGGCTTCAACTCAAATATCAGTAAACACAACTGCCTCACAAAAGTGTAACAATATCAAAAGAAACCGAGGTGTTCAAAACCCACACTTTATTTTTTATTTTATTTTAGCTGATTGTGGAACTATTTTCACCAAATGTCATGTCATTCTTAATATGTGAGATGATTCCAAAAAAAGGGAGACACAATATCAACCGTCCACTTCCTTATCAACATGAAGCACTTGCCCGAAGACCTCTAGTGTTCTGTTGTGCCAGAGAGTGAGAAGAGTGAAGCTCTGTGAATGTCTGGCTTGCCATCTACACCCTGATCAAACATTAACCTTAGAAAGAATGTAATGAGTCAACTAAGGCTGTAAAGAGACACAGGAAGCTTTTAATCCTGGCCTCACACTGACTGCATTATTGGGCTGTGGGATAAGAGCTCCCCAGTGTGTCCGAGTGAGGGACATGTAGAACGGGGCATCCATCTAGAGTGTGTTTTTTTTTTTTGGGGGGGGTTTTCAGAAATGGGCAAAGGATGGTGTGTACAGGTGAAAGGCTAATGGCTACAGAGGACAATAAGCACAAGACAGACAATTCTGTTAAGACAAGGTAAGAACAGGATTCTGCACTTTTGCATGTCAATCCTAATGTGGGACTCTAGCATATTAGTCATTATTAGGGCTGTCACTATAATTTTTTTTAGACTTGACTATTATATCAGATAAAATTTTAGATTGCATTAAAGTGAATGACAAAAACACTTTCCCCTCGATTATTTATTAACCAATGATTGTTGTTTATTTGGTATTCTTTAGTGATTAGGAAAAAAACAACAACTAAACAACAACTAGGGATTGATGTACTCACCAACAATCACTGGTTCGGTCAGTGTTTTCCAAAGAGTTAAAGACTACATAAATCAGATAAGAATTGCTTTTGAGAGGCTCAAGTTAGAGAAATTGGGCAATTTCAAGTTAAACAGTGGATCTAAACGACTACATGATGATTAAAATCGTTGATTAATTGATTACTTTTGACTAGGGATGTCCCGATCCGATCATGTGATCAGAAATCGGGCCCGATCACGTGGTTGCTGACTCGATCGGAATCGGACGTTGTCTCCCGATAAGGATTCGGATAAATATATGAGGTTATTTTTTTAATAGCTTTTTATTAAATCTGGAGTTGAGTCCAGACCCAAAGTCTTACTCAGGTAAAAATTAATATATTTTGCTTGCTTGCTCTTGAAATGCAGCCTTTTGTTTGTTGTGAAGTTAGCTTGTTTCACGCACATATAATACTGTATTTTTTTCTTCCTAAAGTAAAACAACATTAGGTTAGCCCATCAATTTGTGTTAAGTAGCATGCTTTAAAACGGCTTCACTGGGTTCTCAAAAATAAAGCTCTTGTGAAAAATTTATATACTGGTTAATAATATCCCTTTGAGTAACTCATAGATGTGCCAAAAAAGGGATGTTAAATGTTTAACCACTGTCCACTCACCATATAAAAAGGTGTTGGGGTAGACACACACAAAACACCAACAAAAAACACACAAAAAATGTTCCTCAATAAAATGCCGAAATATCGGATCGGGACATCTCAAAATGAGGTGACTTGGACTCTGGTCCAAAAAAGTGTGATCGGGACATCCCTACTTTTGACACCACTGAAACCCAAACGAGTTTCAGTTCCAGTCATCAGTGAGACTGACAATAAGGACTTTTCAAGAGGCTACTCATATGGCCTTGGGGCGTCAACACATTGTGACCCATTGAAACTGTAGGAGGAAATGGGACTGGTGTAAATCCCTTATTTACAATGCACACAAGCTTTCTTTCATTGAGCACAGTTAACTCACAGCTATCCACCACAACACCAAGATCAACATGATGTCGGCCTGATAACTCGCCAAGTACATTCCACACATTCCATCACACTGGCAGCAACAAGGCAACAAAGCTGCATAACTCCAGAAGCAAAACAGGTGCAAGGCATCCATCAGACCAAATAGTAGTAAATACAATAACTCCAGCTGGGATTTATCAGGAATGTTTCTTTTGGGAATAAAACAAAACAAGCCATTTGGATTACTTTAGTCCACTAAAAAGTTAATGAGTCTGGTTCGAATATGCCAGAAATCAATTTTAATGTATTTTGGGGAATTCAGATTTCCGCACAACACATTGACAGCTACATTCTCTCTAGAGAACAGTAGCATGCTAATACCATTGCTATGTGCGAGGTTTATAAAGTAATTTTGCCGGCAAAAAAAAAAAAAAAAATGCCACAAGCTCACAAAACAAAAAATTACTTAAATTCGTGAAAACTCAACTAAATATAACTGTAAAGAACTACCAGAAAATAAATTAGTGATAAAGTAAAATGAGAATAAACTAAAACTGCAATAAAAAGTTCCAAATTAATATGCAAATAAAGTTTTTCTCTGATTTTATTAAATAGTCTATGCAATTGGCACTCATCATAATTTAAATCATCAATATAGGGATTGGTGACATGGCTGAAAACGAACAGAGAGCGAGAAAGTTGCCTTGTCTGGTGAGTGGATTGACTGTTTACAGCTGTTGAACTGTCAACCAAGGTAGCATTTAGCAGCAAACGTAACCACCGGTAACTAGCTTGACTAGTGATGTTCAAACTTTTCGGAGAAGGAGGAGAAGTCCCTCCTTTTCTTCACTCTGAGGAACCCTGGCAACAAATTTTGGACTTAAAAATATTCTCTTGTCGTCAGCAGCTGCACATAAGCGCTCTGCTCGAGTCCCACACCAAGACACAGACATGCTCTTGTCCTTATGTCAGCTTTCTCTGGTACGAGGATTCTCATCCAACTTTTGCTGCATTCATGTTACATAAGGCCCAGGGTATGTGCACAGACAATTTTAACTAAATGTATGTGTGTCTGTAGGACACTCTAAAAGCAGTTGGGTCTAAAATTGACCAATTCACTACTCGGGTCAATTGGACCAAACCCAGTTTTGGGTTGTTGAATACAAAATGACCTAATTAAATAAATAAAAAAAGTTAGTTTACAAAGTTGGTTGACCCAAGTACTGTTGTGGATTTGTCTATTTTTGACCCAACTGTGTTTAGTGTGGATGTATTGGCTTGCCTTTGTTCGTGTTAAAGTAAAAGGTCATAAATGCCTGGCAACATGGATTGTACCAGGTGTGTCGGGGTAAACTGAGCCCTTGTCAGTCAAAGTGGTGGTAATGCTTTGATACTTTTGTGGATGGTGGATCCAGACACACTTTTGAAGCATGTTCTGATTAGTCTGCAGGGAACTGCCCTCTTTTCCGTTACAACGGGATTGTATGGAAAGAAAGCAAAAAGCAACATTCATAATGTAGAGTACGGTGGAAGGAGGATTCAAAGTTTATTTCTGTTTATAGGTAAATGTAATTTTCTACCAATATTGCAGCCAGGTTCTCCATACAACATCTTGGGTCTGTCTGCCAGGGGTGGAAGCTCTTAAAATCCATTAAAAAGGTTGGTAGTGTCAGAAGCTGCACTACATTCAAGACTAATGGTCAACGATGCCATTTTGACTTCGATAATGCAGGATTGCAGATACAGTAAGTGCCTTGATACCAATACTGAAATGATACCACAGCGAAAACTTAAAAATATGTAAAGATCAGTGGAAATATAGGTGAAAGCTAAACAACTACAAATTCTATTAATTTGTATTCATTTTAGAAATTAGGAGAATAATATTTTGAATATGTGCAGAACGGTGCAAGTGCATTTACAAGTTCCAGTCCAGACGTTGTGAAAGTACCCTAAATGCACAATGTCGTTTGTGTAGCAAGTGCGTAGTGTATGTGGTTCTGCCGTCCCTATTTAATGACACTGCTTACTGTAAAACTAAATACACAAGAAGAATTACACATAATGTGTAATCAAATACAAAACATCTTTGTTTTTTAATGTGAATTTGTTTTACAAAATTATTTTTGATGGAATAAAGTCATCAATAACCTTTCATGAAGGACTACAGAAATCACCTAATTACTGTTAAGAGGCTAAAATCTGAGGATTCCGACTACTGTATTTTAAGTTAAACTATGGCTCTTAACGATTATACGATGGATAAAATGGTTAATTTCAATTAATTTGAATCAATTAATCGATTGACACATCAAGATGGTACAAAACAAAGCCTATGCTTAACTTAACTGTCTATACATTTTACATTTCTTGCATAGTTTTACAATCAAGTGCAACTGATGACCAGAGAGTGAGAACGTGGAAGCTTTTGTGAAGGTGTGGCCCGACCGGAAAGAGAAGCCCATCACTATGTGGAAGAGCTTTCAGCATGTCAGACAGCTTCAAGAGACACACATACACATACAAACACGTACATTTCACTCTAAAGTAGCCACCAATGTAGAGGTTGACTCATCATTTTTTAGCACAAGGGGACCTTGGGATTCACTGTTGTCACTAGTAACCCTTGGCAAGGGAATAATTTATTACATTTTATAACAGAAACTGTGCCAAATGGGTATAGTAAAGCTTGGAGAAACAGGCTTTAAAAATCATATTTTATAGGACTGACTGTTATCTGTCCACAGTGGCTATTTGTCTCTGCGACGACTTCTTTGTGGTACCTCTAATGATGGTCTTGTTAAAGCTATGAGTTTGCAGTCTGCTTACGTGAGAAAGAACACAAGTAGTCTGACTTTGGATAATCTCTCTCAACTCTTGAAATTTTGCTTTGTTTGTACTTTCCCAAGCTCATGCATGTACTGAAAAGCGCAGTGGACAAAAGTATTGAGTTGAACAAGGAACACCAGTGACAAGCCATTTCAGAATGTCGTGCCGGAGTAAGTGCAAGAAGTCTGTGTTTGAACTTGGCAGTTGGCACAGTGGTTCTTTTTCTTGCGCTATTGAGAAAAACTGGCTTGCTTTGTCTTTAGTAGGGATTTAACGAAAACGACAATATTGTGATATCGCAATATTAAAACTGCCACAATATATCATCGTCGTCATGTCACGATATTAAAAGCAGCACATCTGCTAAAAAAAGTCAGGTTGATTTCCATTTGTGCAGTTCTAGCACCCTCTGCTGGCTAGTTTTTTAGTGCAGTTTAATTTTAACAAGGTACGTTTTGGCCCTTCTATGTTTAAAATCCATGCTAATGGTCAGATGAAGGGGAACGTAATATGCTTGTGAACAGAGTCAATATGTGTGGGAACTCAATGTGTGCTTGCATTAGCAAGTAAGTGCCTCAATATATATTATATTTATATATGCAATATATATTTTATAATATTTTTTATTGCTGTAATGTACAATAACAATAGTGTGTGGGGGGTTTCAGTGTGAGTTTTTTTTTTAACAATATTGTGACCTATTTTTTTGTATCGCCAACATCCCCACAATATCGTGATAATTATCGTATCGTGATAACATCGTATCGTGACGTTTGGATATCGTTACATCCCTAGTCTTTAGAGCAAGTCAACTTTAGAATACTGCAATAAGGCATTTTATCAAAGCTCACTGATACTAAGCTCATCTACAATTAACTGCAGATGTTACTGACAATTTACAATCATAAACACTGTTGCTTGAGTTGTTGTTGTTTCTTTCTTTTTTTGTGTGGTGGCGGGGGGGAGAATAAACATTTCAAAGTGGGCCCATATTTCACACTAGACTCACAGGGAGCCATCTAACACTGTGAGTCACTTTCAACCTTTTCTGGGTGTCAAATTATGGCAGCCAACAGATTCTTCAGGCAAAGAGATATAGCATGGAGCAGGGATTTCCTCATAACTAGAAGGCTGCAGAGGTCATCCTTGCACATGAGTTTATTTTCTGCCCAAAGATCAAAAGAAGATGTCAAGGCCCTTGGTGATATGATTTAAATACATTGACAATATTAATGAAAATTCTGTATCCCATTTTATCAAGTTAAGAATGAGTGATGTGGCTAAAATAATGTTTCCCTTCAGTCTTCATCAACGGACTTAAATGTCACCTTTTAACGTTTTTATAGCACAACTGAGTGTACCTCTGTTGCAGGACAGACATCTCTAAAATTTCTATACACATTTCAATATTTCAAACCTTTTTTTTTCCAAGCACATGCTATACACATAAGCCCCCCCCCCCCCCAAAAAAAAGAAACTGTGCCAGAGACGCTGTCATACGAAAGCCCACACATCAAATCTGATCTAAAGCCATTTCAAACACTTGAGCTATGGTACGTAAGTAACAGTGGCGGCCGTGACTCAGGGGTAGAGAGTAGAGACGGCCGTCCAGTAACCAGAAGGTAGGCTGTTCGATCACCACTCTCCCCAAGTCGTGTGTCGTCGGGTCATTGAGCAAGGCACTTCACATGCATCCCCTCCAGTGCTACTCACACTGGTGTATGAATGTTGCGAATGTTTGGTGGTGGTCGGCGGGCGGGGCTGTAGGCGCACACTGGCAGCCACCCTTCCGTCAGCCTGCCCCAGGGCAGCTGTGGCTACTAAAGTAGCTTACCACCACCAGTGTGAATGTGTGAGTGCATGAATAATGTATCCACTGTAAAGCGTTTTGAGTGTCTAGAAAAGCGCTATATAAATCTGATGCATTATTATTATTAACAAACAAAATTTAAAAATCTATTCTTATTTCTATTCCTCAAGATTGGTGCTTCAACTGCATACAGACAAAACCGGAGCATCTTTTCATCAGCTGCGTCATTTTCTCACCCCCACACATAAGCATTACAAAACACATACTACGCAAGTCGACCAGCTTCACTTGTTGACTTTTGTTAGCAATGTTTATCGGGACTTTGGTGTCAGCACATCGTACATGAGAAAACATTTTTACAGAGAGGTGATTTTGTTTTCTTTAATGCTTACGTGCCCATCATTCCATCTGTGTTGTCTTGCTGTTGTGCGTTATGGACACAATTTTATATTTTGATATAGAACTTTTCCTTCAAATTACATGAAATCAATGGCAATTTTCACTTATTTAAAAAATAAAAATAAAACACATATTTCATATATTCAAAAAAATCAATAAAATGAATCAAAGAGTAATAAAATAATATAAAACACTGGGCCTGGACGGAAATAATTAAAAAATCTGCGCCGCCTGGAACCGTGTTTGGCCACTACAATGTAAGTCACATGTCGGTCTTCTTGAGCATAACACAACTTGTTGTTCCGATACTGGTATTACCGATTCTGCATTAAAACAGTGGTATCGGTATTGGTGAGTACTAACAAGTAACATTCCGATACCATTAATTCTGACGCTAGGATGCAGCATTTTGTGTCTTGCTCATGCACGACATTCACTGATGTGTGACATGTTCACTGCATGCCGAGCTAACATATCCTATTGGCCCTTGAATGCTCTGAACCAATGACAGGGCAGCTTTTTCATGTTGAGAAAAAAAAAACGTAGGTATCGTTATGGTATCGGCATCGGCTGATACTGCAAAGCTGGGTATCGGGGGCCAAAAAATGGTATCGGAACAACACTAACAACAACCAGACCAAACTATCCGAAAGCAACGGTTGGCCAGACCAAACCAAACTCGTACATTGATGAAGAACGCAGAAAGCTCCATAAACATGTGAATTGACAGACGCATTGCGCATTGATCATCGGCACTTTGCAACCTTTAACGAACCCTGACACACACCCAAAAAAAATTGACATGCCCACGCGCGCACACACAAACACACTCAAGCCATCGCCGCTCCATAAGCTGAGAGCTTGGCCAGGAGAAGCCTCTGCGTTCTGTCTGCATCAGCACAGTAACTTGAGTGGCTGACATGTACAGTACAGTACAGTACAGTCGGTTTCAGGGCTGCCCAGCTTGAGAGGAGTGGCTCTTCACAGGAGCTAACAGGCTTGCTGGGCAACATTCTTGCAAGCTGTGGGGCTTGCCTTCTCCCCAAACAAAGTAAAATAAGACCTGTCGTGTTGTCAAATGGCGTCAGTTAAATGTTGAAACAAGCAATGACAGGAATGCTAATACATTTCTCAATTGTTGTACAGTATACGTCAATGTTAGGCATTACATGATATATTTTAGTAAGCTTAGGTCCAGCCAGGGTAACCAAATTTGTAATTTGGGTCTTGAGATGAAATAATTTCAACACGGTTCACTTGTAAAAGTGTACATGAGAGCAGATGGATATACAGTAGCTCAGCGACAGAACAAGGTTGTCACATTTGATATGATCGTGATCATATCTTTCCTGGTTGTCAGGAAAATTATTTGAAAAATCAAAACAAAAAGCAGGATGCCAGTGATTGACTGGCGAACACCTCTTGATCGAAAGCCAGCTGCGAGAGGCACAAACTTCACTGTATAACTTAAGTGTTAGAGAACGGACATGTGAATGGCAAATAAGCTCTACATAAAAATAGAATAAAATTGTTAGAGAAATACAAAAGTGTTAAGTCTAGTATGCTGCACTGCACAAAGCAGACATTGAAACGATGCCCAAAATATCAACCAGTCTTTAAAGACGCCACAAAAAAGAAAAAAAGGTTTTGGCGGATTGTTTGCGCTGCAGTTTGCCGCCACAAACAAACCACCCAACAAGCCATTCAGAAACCTCTCCGTGCTTTGCTAGAATTGCTGCTGCAGGCAGGCAGGAAGTTAAACAACAGTGGCCACACAGAGAGCAGCATAATTTCAGTTAAAATGCTACCACAAGACAACAAAGCTGCGTCTTTGCAGATTTTTGCCAGCTTAAATCGGTCGAGAGATGGAGTCATACATGTCCAGCAGGAAGGAGGTCAGTGGTGTTGATGTGACTGTTGTTGAACAGGTAAGCTAAAAATTTGGGATGTTCAATACCAGACCAATACCAGCACAAGTATTTATGTCCTGGGGAGCCCTACCTCATATCGATACTGCTAGTACTTTTGATGGATAAAACTTCCTCCAAAAAACAATGACATCAATTTAAAGAAATACCTATACGTCCCAAATTCCGATTATTCTAATTTCTAGTTTGTGGTTGAAAAACAGCCACAAGAGGGCAGCCAATGCTCTTATGGGCTGCTTTTGTTATACCGATACTTTAAAATAAGGCTCTTATCGTCCAAAACCGATGCTAGGTATTGGTACTCTTCAACCCTAGAAACAACCTAAGTGCAACTCCACATCCAGGCTCAAAATAACAGAAATAAACACGAAAACAAAACTTTTGTCATGAAGCTTAAATTTAATCACGAAATGAAACCTACATACTGGCCAACTGACTGCAGGAAGTCAATTATGTGGTTTGCTCTCAAATTGGATGCTATTTATATGTTGTCACTGCTAGGCATCAAAAGATACCTAAAAGCAGAGTAACCAAGTGGTATACTATTAACATCATGTTTCACAAATCATCACGAGAAACCAAACATTGTCAGAAGAAATATAAAAACATATGGTTGGAAAGGGCGATAGCCACAGCCATATTTTTAGCCAGGTCTCAGAATTCAGTTTATGGTCTATATTTAAAGTGACTGAGAGTGGAATTGGAAATGCATACTACAGTAGTTGAAATTCATCTTAAAGCCTTGTTCCTGGGAGTGGCAGTGGCAGCCATACGATGCAATCCAATGCATAACAATACATTCTGACTCCATAGTCTGGTATGTAGTATTTTGGAGGAGACAGCTATTAACAGAACAAATGATCAACTGCATATTTTGTCATCATCACCACACAAACAACTTTAGTTTAGTAAAGCTTCTTCTCGATATTTCGTTAGCGTAAACAAAACAAAAAAACAAAGTACACAGCGTTCAGTCAAGTTAGCCGTGGCTGTTAGTATACAGCAGCTAGCTAACAACTATCCCCCTTTGTAACAGTAAATCAATAAATCATTACTAAAGTCCACTATCGAACACAAGCAAAAATAAACGCAGTCATCCAACACGGCAAGTTCAATGTGGGTTCAGTAACTAGGTCGAAAACAGCCGCTGTTCCGTCGGGTCAGTGGGGGGCGTTAGAGCGTTTAGCTTCTACGCTAAAGCTAACAAGCTAGCCCAATTACGATGACTATCAGCTCAAACAAGATGCACTGGAATGGAATCTCGCTATGTCTCGATATTGTCACATGAAAATAGACGTGTATGTTCAAAAATGTGATCGTCACCTGTAATTCGGCACGCTCCACGTCCCATTGTGCCCTCTCTACTTCGAAACGGGCCCATTCGTGCTGCAGGAAGTGTAAGATCCCCGGGATACTGTACTGCGCCCGAGCCGCCTCCCCTACGTCGCCATCAGGCAGCGGACCTTTACCAGTGCCGGGTAAAACCGAGTTGTTATTATTGTTGAAGAACACGCCGGGGCCCGCCTGTTCGTCCATGGCCGGGCTCGGTGGAATGCTTTGTCCTCTGTCTCAGCGTTTCTTGTCGCTAAATGTACGCAAACGGGCACCGAGCTTTCGACGGCGTACCGTCTTCTCGAGTCCGGGGAATGAACTCACTTTCTGACAGCTAGCTGTCATTGAATGACGTCGGCGCCAAGGCCCCGCCCACATGTTAGCTGGGAGGGGGTTCAGACTCTCTACATTACATTATTCTAGCCAGCAAGTAAACCCAAACGTCCCTTGAGCAGTATGGGAATGATCTTGAAAATAAAAGCATTTCAGTTTCAACCCCTCATCCTCTAAAATAAATAAATAAATACATAAAATAATAATGAGGATGATCTTGGTTACTGATTAATGCAAAAGGTTACCAGTTTGATATACACTAGCATATCTTACCTTTAATTGTATGTTATTATTACTCTATTAATAATTTATATTCATCTATGTGAAGACACTGATGATGTTAATGGCTTGTCACATGCAGTAATTATTACAATTTGGGGCCTGTGCAGTCACCTACAAAGGATAGACTTCCACCACTGACCTATAAGGGAGGGATAGGAGTAGGACGTTTAGAAACAAATATTAATAAGCAATACTTTATTTCTATAAACCTCTGCAAGTGTTTACATTTTGAAATGTTCAGTTAAAATCACTATTTTTCAAACTGGTCTACAGGCTAGCTGCTGCGCCTCTCACCATTTTGGTGACCCCCTTGATCTTTAATATGAAGGTGTTAACAAATCTTCAAATTAAGTGTGACAGCTAATTTTGATCAAAGTTTTGATATAGGCTTTTTATAAACATTTGTATGATATAGACTTCACAATCACATTCAATGCAAGTCATATAATTACACAATTAGTCCAAAAAGCCTGATGCTTCAGTGCTCAGTGTATTCACAACTAAAACACGGCATTGGAATGTAATTCAACACATTTGATGGAAACTATTATTGAAAGGCTTAAGGTGATGTAAAAATACAAAAGTGGGATTAAGGGGAAAAAGAAAGTAGTTCGGGCAATAGTAGCTCATGTCTTAACGCAAATTGGCGTCAAACCAGAAGATAATACACTGGTGGATTTAAAATTTTCATTGAACATTCAAAAGCATTTTAAGGACTTCACAAGGATCTCTCATTTGTTTAACACACTTGAGATTTAAAATAAATACAATGAAGAAGTTTTACTTGAAGCTGACATTCTGTTGACACAAATCAAAGCAAACAAGTCTGTGTGAGAACATTTGCAGTTTTTTGTTTTGTTTTTTAGAAAAAGCTAGTTTTGAGTTTGATGGTTGGTGCAACTTGGACTGTTGGCTGAGCTTGACGTGCTGCATCTTTAGCTTTGTTGCTGGCCTGGTTTGCCCGAACAGCAGATTCTAGACGGGTTTTAAGATCGGGCGCTGCACCGATGACCATCTTGAAGGCAGCTGGATATAGAGGGCCAATGCGCATTAAGTTCTGAAGGGCAAAGTCATGCAGGCCTTTGGATACTTGGGATGCAGAAGGAATGGCATTTTCATCCAAAAGGTATGAGATAAGGGTTGGAACAAGAAGAGCCACCAACTGGACTCCTATTGGACATATGAAAAACAATGAGATAATACAACAACAATAATTAAAAGAAGTTAGATTACACAGACCATAATCTGCTAGTGGAGTCGATTATTGAGTAATTACAATGTAAATTTAGGTGCCCATTGTTGATCATTGTGTTTTTCACTGTTTTACTAACTTATGTTTTTATTAGGAGCAATCTGAAATTTGAGAGGTGAAAGTTGTAAATTTTGGCACACGTGGAAATTGACTTGTGAAATAAATATTCACATTTCCAATAATTTTAACTATATTATTGATAAATGTGCGTCAGTAAGAAGTGTGTCAGTAACAAAAATATACAATAATAATAATAATAATAAAATCAGCAAATGTACTACTGGTCGCGCATGTGCAAGAAGATGAAAAATCACTTGCACTGTCTCAAATTTTAGGGGGGTAATGCCATTATTTACCACATATTATATAATTAATGACTCTGTAAAATGGTATATGCAACTTTGTTATACACCTGTCAAAGAACATAAAAAGATTTGTACGAATATTAATAGAACACAGTAACAACATTTCCAGTAAGCTAAAGTAAGCGTTCTAAAAATAGCCTTTGATGCTCTGATAACTGACAGCGCACTTTTACAGCCACTGAACTAAACACTTTAATGGAAAAACACATTAGTGATCCATTAAGCAAAGAGATACTCACGGTTTTGCTCTTCACCCATGCCAACAAGGTTCTCCAGGACCCTGATGCCCTCTTGCACCGCCTGCAGCTCAGCGGCAGTCCTTGGCCGACTGCGCTCCACTGCCTTTAGCTTCTCCACCATGAGAGGAGCGAGAGCGTGAATGTACGGGGTAGAAAGATGACGGTTGGGATGTTGAAACACTGACAAAAGCAGCTGGTAACACCGTGTCTGAACCTGCAACAAGGCAAACAAAAAAGAAAGGAAAATAACTAAAGAGAACAAGCCACACAAACATCCAGGATTTAGAATGTGTAATGATGACTCTTTTGAGGTTCGGGCACTTTACCCTAGGATCACAAGAGTTGAGGGCATTTCGAAAACATTCCATGCAGCCATTTTGCAGGACAGTAACTCCAACAAGTTCATTACTAGCAGACAGTAGGAAGAGTGTTATTGCTGTCAACATATTGATGTCATCCAAATCAGGTCTGGACTCATCTGAAGAAGAACACAAATTTTATTTGACATATGGCATGTTGCTCAATGCTCATCATTTAGTACGAGTAAGTATGTACAAACCTGGCTGTGAGTCTTCAAGTACAGAAGCCAGGGTGCTTCTCACAAGGGCAGTCCACTGTGTCTGGAGGCTTTCCACTCGAGCCAACGGGGACGTGATGATGGTCTTGATAGCCTGCAGTGCAGCTGACACAGGTGTAGGCACGGAATTGTCAGCAGTCTTAACTGCAGTTTCTCTCAGCACCCCGGTGATTAGGAAGAGAACCGTAGGTAGGATGGTCATGCTTCCTGTGAACAGAAACCACGAGAACATCATTTTCATGGTGAATAAAAACAACAAATAAAGTCAGTTTTATGCCAATATCTAAGAAGCAAAAAAACTGTATTAGCAAGAAAAGTGTATATTGTAAATATGAAAAAATAAAGTATAGATCCTTTAGTGAAACAAACTTAGCATTGTTTTTTATGTGTTGTCTTACCAGCAGGGGAGCAGAGCGAGGGCAGTTCAGCCAGAATGGAAACGGTGTTTGCCACCAGGCGTGCACTATCCTCAAGTAGTCGTTGAGGCCTGATCGGCACATGGCTGGGTGACTCCTTCACACGTGTATTGAGCTGTGGTAAGTGGCGGACCAGGATGAAAACCAGCAGCTCCATTGCAGCAAACACCAGAGACGTGCCAGGAACGAGCTCGCCCGTCTCACCCCCTTCCCCTCGGGTGAGTTGAAAATCTCTCTGGCCTTCCTCCTCTTTGCCTGTGTAACATACGATCATGACCTAGATCAGTGAAACTGACACATCATATTACTGCTCTGTCAGTAGAATGCAAACCAATAACGCATCCTTCAATTTTCTATACCGCTTATTAGGGTCACAGCTGACCTCAGGCAAGAGGCGAGGCGAGTACACTCTGGCCTGGTTGCCCAGTTGCAGGGCAAACCTTGACAAACAACCACTGATACTCACATTGTCACCTTTGGACAATTTAAAAAATTCAATGAACCAATAAAAAGGCACGTTTTTTTTTTAATGCAGAGTATCAAAGGGAAACCAATGCAAGCACAAGGAGAATATATAAACATCACACAGGAAGGCCAGAGCCATAATTCAAACCCCCAACCTAAGAAATGTGAGACAGATCTGCTAACCACTAACCCACTATGCTCCCTAAACCTACAACCAAATAATTCAAATCAACACTTGCAGTAGTTTGATCACATTTTCAGTAAAAACAAGAACTTTTAAACAGTGTGTTATGTTGACAAGTGAATTAACTTGTGCAATGTGTTAGCTCATGACCTTTGACATTTTGTTGCTGAAGATGGTCCAGTGCAGCTCTTATGGTCTCCTGAACTACAGCAGTCACCTGCAGCTGGACTGCAGGAGGGTCGCGGGTCAACAAAAGTCTGTGAAGTACATTCAGGAGCTCCACTACCAGCAGCTAGAAGATAGGAAACACGTAATGACACTCCGTTTTTATATGGCCTTCACAATTTCAAAAGGTAAACCTGACCAAATCAACCGATACGTTATAGTTCGGTTGTATGATAGAACACTCAAGTGGCCTTTGTCACCTTGTAAAGGCAGTAAATATCACATGCCCATGTTGCATTTACTAGATGTTTGCGCTGAAGCATTCCTGGTAAATGTGTCACTTGAACTACAACAATGAAACAACTAGACTGAAGTTGCTGCTTTCATTTCTCTTACAATATAAATACTAAATTATTTGACCTTTATTAACTTTTAAATAAAGGGGCACGGGGCTTTAAAATGAATCCAAATGTGATATAGTGTCAATTTCGTCAACGAAAACTAAACAAAAATAATTTCGTCAACACACATTTTTCACCGGACTAAAACTAAACTAAAATCCTCAATTAACAATTACTGGGACTAAATCACTATCAGTATGCATTTTCGTCGACTAATGAAGACGAGACGAAAATGTACTTCACTTAATAAAAACTGGACTAAAATCTATGCACATTTTAGTTCACGAACAAAAACGAGATGAAAATTATATGATTTTGTAAAATCTTGTCTCTGCTAATCTGTCACTGTGACACTGTCATGCAGTTAGCGAGTGCAACATGCACAAACACACGAGACAGACAGGAGGTGGATTCACGGTGAAAGCCCCCCTCCCCAAAAAAGAAGTAAATTATAGTTATAAATAGGGGTGGCAAAATGAGTGTGTTAATTTTTAGTTAATTTAAAGTTCCTTTAACTGCACAATTTTTTTTAACGTGTGATTAACGACCGTTCCTTACTTTGAAAGCCTGTACTGGGGGAGTTCCAGTACCAACTCAGCAGACACAGCCACGTCAAAATTTTGCAGTAATAAATTTAATATTAATGCATATATTTGTGGTGACTGGGGTCAAGTTGTATTTTACAATTTTAAAAATGTGCAGAATTTTGCCAAGTTACTTCATGATAAAGATTAGATAGCTCTTAATATGAAAGTAAAAATGCACTGAGCTGTCACCGTCCTACAAATACAATTATGCCATCTAGTGGCAGAAAAAATGACCTCAACACAAATCAATATCACATTTGTTTTTTTACAGTACAGTTTTTTAATTTTAACAAAATTTTATGAATTATTATGAAATTACTGTATCAGTGATGAAAATATGCAGCCATATTTCTATTAGTTTAAAATTTTGTTCCCACGTTTGTGCTAAGCGTATGAAAACTTATTTGTGATTAATCGTGAGTTAACTATTGAAGTCATGCGATTAACTCAGATTAAAAATTTTAATCGCCCGACACCCCTAGTTATAAAATAACATAACATTAATCAAACGGCTATAACGTTCCAACAATAATGTTAATCTGACCGCTAACTAATGCTTGCTAAATTGCTAGCTCATAGCATGGAGCCATAGTAGCCACTTGTTGATGTACTGTAATTGTGTGTGAAGTTGTTTTTTATCAAAAAGATGAGAAAAAAGTTGTATGTGAAATAGTTTTAGATCCAAAATGTTCAACATAATCTGCTGACAAAAAAATATTACGGGGTAAAAAATGATTGCCCTGACTGCCCTAAAACATGACTAAAACGTTGACAGTTTTTGTTGACTAAAACTAAATGAATACAATTTTGGTTTCTTGGACTAAAATAAAGTTAAAAATACTAAATTTATAGTCGACTAAAAGTGGACTAAATAAAAACGGGATGAGGTTGACTAACTATGATAAAAAGTAACAAGTGTGATTGAAACCGGACTAAAACTAAGACTAAATTTAAAAAAGGTGGATAAAATTAACACTAATGTGATACGACTGTCACTGCCCTCTACAAGAATGCCAACCTACAAGTAATCCACAATCTAAACCCACTTTAATGAAAAACATTTTCTGCTCCTGCCATAATATTTTTTGCTCATTGTTTTTTGTTTGTTTTTTAATCTTCCATCAATGACAAAGATGCCCTTACCTGGTCTTCTGCTATGTGGGTCTTTGCACAGGGAGACTCAAGCAGAGTGGACAAAGCGTGCAGGCAGGACATGACATGCTCAATGGGTTCCTCAGGCCGGGGAAAGCAAAGAAATTCTATACTGACACCTGAGAGACAGAAAAACTGGGCTTAGGGCATGTTCACACGATTCTTTTCCTTTTTTCACTGTTGGCAGCTGCAGTGACAGGAGAAAAAAAAACTGTACCCCCTTGTGTTTAAAAAAAATGTGAGTGCTGAATAACAAAATATTTTTTTGTCTGGTTAAAAGGGATTATGAGGAACTAAAGAATAAAAAATCAAAATAAGATGAATACTTTAAACTACATTTAATGTCTCTGTATCTTTACCTAACATTAGGTGCATCCTGTCTTTGACGGACTCTTCAAAAGTTTTAACAGGTGGCGAGGATCCTGTATGAAGAGCAGGAGCCTTGGAGAGCACTGGAGAAACCGCTCCTTTTTCTTCACAAGCTCCAAAGCCAGTGCTGCTTAGCCACAAGGCCACAGCATGCAGTACAGGAGCCCACGAGTTGCGGTAATGGAGCCTTGCTGTGTCTATTGTCTCTGGAGTATAAAATGCTCCACCTGAACACACAGTGCGGATTCCATTTTAAGCGTTAGTATTGGAGTAACTCTCCTTAAAAGCAAGCCCAAAAATAGAACAGAGACAAATAAACTGCTGTAAGAAGGGATGGGAACCAGGCATCAAACAGACGTCAATGTCTCAAACATTTCATTGCGCTATTCATCAAAAGACACAGTTGTGTTGTACCATCAGGGGGCAGCTGACTGGAAAACTCTGCAGGCAGCGTGAGCAGGGCATAGTCTCGGAGCATGGCCAACCACAGTCGACTAAGTGAGGGCAGCTCAGGCTGCACTAAAGTGATGAGACTGTCAGGTGGAAGCACATTTGCACCCAGATCATCCTCATCCTCATCTCCGCTTCGAACCGGTTTGACAGGCTTTGATTCTGCCTCTTTCTTTATCTTCATCGCTACCACATAAACCTGTTAATAATAGCCATAATAATACAATAAAAAAAATTACTTACACGATTTAAAGCTCAGCACATCAGTGTTATGGACAGAGCAGGAGAGTCTTGGGTCTCACCTCCGCCCATGCTTTAAGTACAGCCAGCTTCTCCATGGTGGTGGCACTCTCACTGTACAGCTGACTGGATGAACCCTTCCCAGCTTGCACCTTGTCCAGTGATGACACGAGCAGGTTGTGGACTCGCCGGAGGTCGTTCAAGTCACTTACTACACCGCTGCCAATCCAAGTGCTACACACCTATGGACAAACACATCCAGGGAGAAAAAGGGACCTCGACTTCAGTTACACGTCTTGCTCTCTTATTATGGATCTGCTGATATCTTATTCAAATAGGTTTCAAATAAACAGAATTTCCGGTAGAATTAATATCCATAGATGATCAAATATGCATACGGTACATATCAAACAAGCATTATTATTTAAAAAATATCACAGTACATGTACAGTATACTCGAAGACTACCAACCTCTGAGGTGAATTATGTGTTTCCCACAGATTTGAAATCTACTTGGGTGGGTGGACTCCGGTGGTGGGGATGGGAGGTGGGTTTCATTACTGTTACTACGTCTCCTCTAGGCTCACGATCCACAAGTAAGTGATGGCAAACTAACGTTACATGCGGTATATCCTGTCCCGACACGTTTTAAAAATATATATATTTTTAATGAATTTTCTTGAAAACTTCTTAGGAGGTGGCCAATTTACTTGGGTGGCCCACCCAAGTATTAACATGGTGTGGGAAACACTGTATTACGACAGTTGACTGTGACAGATATAAGTTCATCAGAAGGATGCATAATGCAGTAAAAACACATTTGGTTGCAGTGGCCTAAAGAGTGATCATTGTGATTATTTATACTATAAACACCTGCGTTAAAGCTATAGCATAATTTAAACAAAGTAGAGCAAAGGGAAATGAAAAGCAAATTATGAATGCATTTCTTCTTTTTTATGACAATGTTTCTTACCTGGCATGCTTTAGCTGTTATGTCAGATGGTGTATCAGGTGAAAAAGCAGGTCTGAGTGCAGCTCCAACCTTAACACATAAAATCGACGGTTCATTTATTGGACATTCAATTATTCTGGCCATTACATTATAACTCTATACCTACAAAGTTATTGACTCACATTGGCCTGATATTGTTCCAAGATAACATGTCCTGGGAACTCGGGCTCGGGAACACACGCAAACTTTTTAATGATGTCTTCCAGGGCCTGCAGACCAGCCATTCTCAACTGGTTACTGTGGTCCGTGGCAGCCATGAAAGCCATCCGGATGAGGTCAGACAAATGAAGCACAAGCAGATCTCCTAGACAAAAAGAGATGGTGAGGAAATTGAAAGATTATGTGAGGAATGCAAATTATATGAATAATAATATTGAGCAGACGGTTGTGCAACAGTGACAATTGTTAGCTGTTAAATAAATGTAAATCAAAGTCTCATGTCAGCAACTTTATCAATGAAATCAACCAGATAACCCAAGTGGACATAAAAAGTAGCTTTTAAGTGGAAATTTTACTTTTAAGGGATAAAACTTTCCTGGCTCTTTTTGTGAAAAAGGTAGTTGCCTCCTTGTTAAATCATGAATTAACTGAGGCTTGTCACATTTTTTGGAAAGCTGACTTCATTTTCACTCAATACACCTAAGCCTGATTACCTCCACTTTTTTTTTTTTATCACAAAATCACTAACATAGAAACGGTCTGACAAAATGAAGTAAAGATCCCAAAAAAGCTGCAAGAAAAAGCCATATCGAAAAAAAAATTAACATTTGAGAAACAACTGACATTAAAAGAATTAGTCCAAAAAGGTTACAAGGAAAGGTACACTGTCAGAAAGGCAATAATTAAACAATCAGTTTACTGTTTTGGTAATAATTTGTGGTGGAGCTGAAATACACTTCATCATACTGAAATATGTTTCTATTTTTCCACCTCTGAAACTATTAAAGGTATTTTTAAAAGCACCTCTCCAGACGCAGCAGTACAGCTGTATCCAAGTAAATTAGAATCTATCATATTAAAACAAAACACAAGAGAATGGCCCATGCAGCACCCTTCAACCACGTTTTGCGAAAATAGTCCTGTTCATTTATTTTTAGCATAAACTTGCTGACAGAAAAATGATACCCAAAAATACCAACAGCATTTTTTTGTTTGATAATATGTGTCAAGTGTTTTGCAAGTAACATTATACCTTTAGGGTTTTTTGCTTGTGTAGAACGGGCAGTTGCCAGGTCAAAGTGTGCTTTGTCTGCGTTTTCACACAGCAAAATAATGCGGCACAAGCAATCTGCAGCAAATACACGCGTCACCCAGCGAGGTGCGACCGAGGGCTTGGATTTGTCATCGTCGCCTAAACCTGTAAACATTATGTCGTCGTCCATCTCGTCTTTTTTCTCAGAGTCTTCATCTTTTTCCACTTCAAATGTAACAGCTCCTCCTACATCTGACAGAAAAGACGGCCTTATATTAGAAATGTAAAAAAGAATCCTGTCTTGGTTTCTTGAGAGAAAATGATAATCAGTTTTTCTTTTCTTTTTTGCAGTCACCTGTTGTTGCTGCAAGGACATCCTTGCATAATTTAAGCCAATGAGAAAGCTTTTCCACAGCAAGTGATGACAGCATGTGGCCCAATGTGTCATGAATATCAGAACACAGCTTCCTGTCTGTTTCGTGATCCAGCATGCCGAATAGTGCCCCCTCAAGACCCGTCTCTGTTATGTTCAGATCTGAATCAGCAACAAAGTAAAACACCAGTGTCTCATTAGAAATTTTGCCAGCACAGCACTTTTTTTTATTAGTGTCCAAGTTTGCACTCACTTATTACAGTGTATTTGCCATTTCCTGCCTTCTTTGCAAGGCTCATGGCGTACTCACAGACCTCGGAGGCCTCTCTCTGAGCAAGTTGTCTCAAGCAGGCTACAGCAGCGCGGCGTAGCAACAGGTGAGAGCTGCATAAGTGCACCTGGAAAAAAATCCCATCCATGAGACAAAATTATATCAACACAACAGTGTAAAATATATGTTGCTATAAACTAATGAAGGGACCCCACAAAAAAAACAAAATAAACAACATCCATACAAAGTGAAAAATGAATAAATTCCAAATGGTCTTACACAAAGACACGGCACCAAACTAGAGAGGTTGACATGGCGAGGAGCAAACATGTGCAGCTGTTGCAGGCACGAGATGGCAGCTGCCTGCACCAGCGAGTCAGAGTGATCCTGCATTATGGCACAGCCAACCAGGCAAGACGAGCGGATGGTGGAGATGGTGGCACCGTTTCCTTCATAATATATCGGCAGAGTGTAGTTAACAATTGTTAATGGCATTCAAATTGATAATACTGCCACCTATTGGTAAAGGAAGTGGTGTACAATTCCATGACATTGGTAATATTTGGTATTAAATCAAGACTTCTTTCAAATTTTATCTCCAATGGATTTACCGTACCTTGTAATTCTGGTCCAACAGTAGTGATAAGAGCTCCCAAGCAGCGTCCCAAACACTGATGCACCTCTGTGTGTGATGGGGGCACAGTGAGGAGCAAGGTAAGGACCAGAGACAAGGTAGGTTCCACGTAACCTCTATACATAGGACCACTTGAGTCCACAATAAGAGCCAAAGAGTGCAGAGACCATGTCTGTCAAAAACAAAACAAAAAACACTGGATTATTTAAGTGAAGAGATAAAATGAAGGTAACTGATGAATGAATGAAAAAAACATACTACTACTAAAAATCCAGGGGAATTGCTAAATATTTTTCTGTTTAATTGTTGCCATACTATACCTGGACTTCATGAGAGGATCCATCCTGGGCCAGCGCCAGCAGAATACTAACACTAGTCTTTAAGTGCTGACCAGAGCCAATTCCTCCTACATATCGATGTAGACAGCCGAGAGCCAGTGAATGACCCGTCCTTGACACTACATCACGTGCTGACTTCAGCCTGTAAACAGAGGAAAGAATACAGTATATAAATCACCTGATTAATGTCCAGATTCAGCTAAACAATTTGTGCTTGAAATCAATATTTCAAAAATTAAAATTGTGTTTCCCCCTCACTAAATATTATGCTGCTGGTATGCTGACTCAGTCTAACTTAGAGATGGAGGAAAATGCTTACTTGTCAAAGCTGGTCTGTGCCATCCTTGCAATGAAAGTAGCCTCCCCCACTACCTGAGCCATTCTGCCGAGGGCCTCACCGGCAGCACAGCGCAAAATCGGATTGGGATTGTCAAGTGCTCCCATCACCAGGGCCAGGGCTGACTTGCGGACCTCCTCTGGGCCCAAAGTACTCTTGTTCTCTGCCAAACCCTAAGAGTAAGACAGGGATGAAGTTTCTCCACATATATTAACTGAATAAAGAATCACAACAGCCTTTTCTTATAAAGGGATTGACTGATTCTCACCTTGAGAGCACTCAGCACAGCAGTGAAGATGTTAAGCTGGACAGCTTGCTGCCGAACTCCTTTAGCCTGCTTGATACATTCCGCAAAGTGGTCTAGCATCTGCAACCTAAATTATGCAGACAAGACCAAACTAATAAATTGAACTACTTTTTGGACAACAGAAGTGAACATAATCCCTGATTAACCAAAATCAGAAATGTTTTGAGGTTTAATGTGAGATACAAGTATGCTCATGATTCAATAGCTCACCTGTGTTTGAAAGACACGTGGGGGAAAACTACACCAAACAGAGCCACAGAGGCATCAATGACTGATACGCCCAAAGGGAGAGGACCTGGGATGGCTTCACCTACAGGCACTCGCAGATATATAGACGAGGGATCATGCTCCAAAGCGCCGCTGCCAGATGCACTGTTAGGCTGCAGCTGTTAAGCAACGATCATAGTTTGGAAAACAATAGACAATGAGGATGATGTACATGATCGAAATTACAGGTTATTTTACCTGGTCCTCTATAGACTTGTGGTCAGTTTCTTGCAGCCACGAGCCCATGAGCACACTGTCATCATAGTGACAGAGAGAGCGCAACAAAGAAGTGGTGGTGTTGGACGAGTTGTCAGTCAAAGTGAATTCTGCTACCAGCTCCCTGAGGAGGGCATTGAAGCTGCCTGCAAGAGCACAGCAATACATTAAAACATTTAAATTTGTTCTCAGAGAGTCTGTGATGCAAATGTGTCTTTAGCACTTCCAGCTAAAAGTCTATAGTGGAAACTGAAGTAGTAAAAAAAAATAGATGATGTATAGTGGACAACAAAATACTTGCAAGCTCAAATTTACAGTAAAAATCGTTCTTAAAAAAAAACACAATTATATGAAAAACTGTTTTGCAACATTTGTTTCCAGTGACATTCAAACTAATGTGTGTTCAGTGATTCTAAAAAAAATTACATCACAGAATTCGGGGGGGGGGGGGGGGTTAAAGCTGCCAAAATGGGTCGGTAAATGTACAGTAAATGATCCTATAAAAACTAAATTGTGCTTTTGAAACATTTATGCAGAAATTATTGCTGCTCAGGCATGTACTTCTCATCAAACCTACACTTGACATCCTGCAACATCAAACTATTGCTTAGACTGCTTCCATTATAATCATTGCACTTCCAGATTGTGAGTCATTGGTCTATTTATTTGAGAACCATGTTGTTTACTTTTATTTTTTATTTTTTAATCCAAATGTCTTACCTTCATACGTTTTAGGAGGCAATAGAGCCAAGATGTCGTACAGCCTGAGTCTCACCATTGCTGCACTTGCTTTCAGGTGTGCCCCATGAACTTTGATGATGGCAGGGACGCTGAGGAGCAGACATTAAGTTATGACATCTACGTATTTAAAACACACTTTACATCTTTCCTGTATCTAAAAAAAAAAAAGGAACACAATGGAGGCATCATACTCACTGAGAGATCATCGTCATAGCACATTCAATGGGTGTCATCAGTCTACGAATGACATCCTCTGTAAGGAGCTCCGGACAGTGAGCCACAAAACTACGCATAGCTAAACAATAAGGGATAGAATCAGAAGTGAGCATGTTGACATTTAGCGCACGTTTATAAATACGGAGTAGAATATTAGTTTACCACATAGTGCTCCAGCTCTGCCTTCGAGAGTGACCTGCCAAGTAAAGGAGTCTCCCCTCGCCTTTTCCGCCTCCAGCTCCTTCTGGGACCGAGGAAACACATTCCTCCACAGCAGCAGCATCTTGGGAAGGTGATAACGCACCAGGGACGGACCTTTGCATGCATACATGTCAATCAAAGGGAAAATTGTGTTGGAGAGAGAAGAGTTAACAATCACAGTTGAGAAATGATTTGTGAGTAGCTCACCCAAGGTCATGAGTGCGCCAAGCAGCAGCCATCCAGCTTGTGTACGCTGCAAGGAGAGTCGACTGTTCTGAGCTGCTGTTCGAAGAAGGTCTTCAGCTATGCTTACCACCAACTACAGCGAAACAACATTAAACTCCAAATTTACATACAGTATAGTGCTAGTACAAAAAAAATGAATTATGAAAGCCAGAGATGAGCATGTATAAATTGCTGTTTCACAGTAATGTGTTTACATACCTTGCCCTTAGAGTGGGGGATTCCCAGAGGGGATTGGTGTACACCCCCAAGGAGAGCCGCCATCGCAAAGCTGTATCCGCTAACGGCCTCAGGTGAACTCTTGAGATTGTTAATTCTCTCAGCACAGCGGTCTAGCAGTGGGGTCAACTGATAGGGCAGTGCCACAGCAACACAGCGCAGGCACCAAGCAGCGGCCAAACGAGCAGCCATGCTCGGGTGTAGCAGCACTGAGGTTACTGTTTCAAGAAGTCCTGAGAAAGACGACATTAAAAACAAAGATACTTTGGTAAGGTTGTGAATGGTGTATTCAAGATCACAACCACATTTCCATTGATTAGGAAAGGGCTGCAGTAAAAGTATCATAAAACAAGCAGGTCTTACCAATGGAAGGCTCCTGTATGAGAGGCGAAGCTGTTGCACTCAAGCTCTGAACAAGGCTGCCCAACTCTTTTAGGGCACACACCATAACATGCTGGCTGGCTGAAACATCAGCTGCGCCAGTCTTGTTTTCTCCATTGAGGTCATTGACAACTGCCTCTGGAATAAGAAGGGCCAGAGAAAAACAATTAATTGATTTTTGGATAAGGCAACCTTCATAAATCGATAATGTGCCTTTCAGTGATATCCATCAATCCATTTTCTTCAGCTTTGTTAGTGGTGTGGGTTTTAGTGGTGGTTTTTTTTTAAGTCTTAAGTCTTTTAATACTTAAGGAATAGATTAGAAGTTGCTTCCAGAACTGTAGCGTTATTTTTTTTTATATAGACACAATATAGACTTAAATTAAGTCCCTCTTTCGTTGACTGTGCAAGTGTGTGCGTGTGTAGGAAGATAAGCCAATGAAATTTGATTGGGCCAACTTAAATTTTGAGCAGAAGTGGCTTGTTCCTACTATGAGTGTGCAAATTTTGTTGGCTGATACAACTAATTTTTGCTCAGTGATGCTGTGTAATATACTACAATCAAAGATCACAGCAGACGACTATGTAAGGTATGTCAAGGTAAAAGCAAATTCAGATGTTCAATATTTGTCCCCAAAAAAATGATTATAATATGAGGCGGATAAGAAAATAAAAAGCAAGTGCAGAAAGTATTACCAATGGCACATTCAGAATTGATAAGAAAAATCAGACTGTATGCAACCAAATAGCAGTTGAAAGGAAAATGGCTGACATTTGATAAATACTACTCTGTGATGATCTGAACCATGATACCTCTTCATTCCCCCCATCTTTCATTCCTCCTTACCCACAGCCCTCATTTGCTTGCCGATGGCTTGGCAGATTTCTTTGCCAGCTGCTATCTGCGCCTTCTCGCCAAGTAAGCCGCCCAGGGTGGCACGTAGCATAAAGGAGACACAACGCCGTGAGTACACAGCTTCCACATGTGTCTGTGTAGCCCGTGGATGGGACACAAGGTCCAAAACATGGGAGAGGAATGTGGCAAAGTTCCGCTCCAGCCACTGACCACCAAGCGTGGTCACAAATACAACATAAGCCTAAGAAGAAGAAGGATTTATATGTAAGGTGCAGTAAAATGTGCCAAATTGTGTTTTGTAGAGTGAATTTGGCTCACCTGTGTAACGCCCACCCGGACTTCTCTGCTGACAGAACCGCCTCCCTTCAACATTTCCCCTCCACTCTTCAAGAAACCAGATCCACCACGCAGAAAACCTGTGGCCATTAACTCCAAAACTTCCTCAAGTGTTGCCCGTTTCACATTCTGACGCATCACTGGGTAAAAAAAAAACAAAAAAGAATTGTGGGTTTATTGTTATATTAATATGAAACTATAGTAGCTACAGATTTCAAATCTAACCAGCAGCTTGTTTAGGCATCAGAGCCGTAGCCATGACAGTCCCTAGAAGCTTGGCCACAGAAACCCGAACACCATAGTTCGAACCCTCCAGAGCCTTGAAACACAGTGTGGCCATGTTCTCCAGTTCCGTAGTCCACATGAATACTGCCTCATTTTGCAGCTCGAACAAGCACTGATAAGGTAAATGGAATCAAGATGGAGTCATGTTAGTGATATTTCATCAGACAACATCTTATGCATTTTTTTTTTCTCCACTGCAAAACCATGCCCTTTGTCTTTGTTTGTTTGTTTTTTTTGCGGGAAAGCATAATTCCCAATAGGAGTTTTTCACAGTGCAGTTTGGCAAACATACACTAAACATAAGGGTATTTTTCTGCTTGCATTTTACAGTGATGACAATGTGACCTACCTTTGCGACTGCACAGCGCACAGCCATTGACCTGTCGGTGAGTAACGAGCGGGCATTCTTGTAGATATCTCTATGGCATGAAGCTGCGGCTCCACCTAGTCCACTGAGCACCTTCTGCAAACTGATGAGTATTTCTCCTCTGCCTTGGGACTACATATATAGTGAGGATAGAATTAACTCTTTGACTGCCAAAAACGTTAAGTAACGTTTAGTAAAATCCTATGGAGGAGTGCCAAAGACGTTAAAAGACGTTTGTTTCAAAACAGAGGTGAAACTAACTATTTTCTATTGTTGATTACTGAAAAACGGAATAAGGTAGAAACAAACTTTTTTTTCTGATGAAAGATGAGAGTCCAATCTTTCATTTGGTAGTATGTGTGTTTCCATAGTCCAAACACATAATTTTCTATGGACCTTGAAAGATCAGTCAAAATGCTTAAAATCGGCTGGCACTGGCGACAACCCGTTTCTGAAAACGTCTGGCAGTCAAAGAGTTAAGATAATTAACCTAAATGTTAAGTAAATTCAACACAACATGATGAATTTACAGAGTATGTGTACTGTACTGTACTGTATTAAGTAGTTAAAAAAATTAAGATTGTGTAATAATGTCATACCTCTGCACTCTTTAATGCCTTTAAAAGATTATTGATGGTGTCTGGAAAGGAGCTTCCAAGCATCCTGCCCATCTTCTCATAAAAAGCACCAACACATGCCACTGCAGCACTAAGAAAAACAAACAATAAAAACAATTTTAAAAACAAAGATTAGGTTCCTGTAATAATAAGGTAACAATAGATATTGTATTCTCATATTTACCACATAACTTAAACTTTTTCATGGATGGGGCATAATTATTCAATACGTTTATGATAACCTGAAACATTACTTGCCATTATTTAAAGACTGGAGTATAGATTAAGAGGGATGGGAATAATAAATGATGAATTGACTTGTTAAGAATTCAGTCAATGAGATTTATCAGATTGGTATTCAATGTTTTTTCCTTAAACACTTGGGACTAAATGGAATGTACAAGCAAATACATTGAACTAAAGCCACGAGACCCCCAATAGCACAACTTAACTTTGCGGGGTTAAAATCATTAATAATAGATTTTTATATGCCATAAAAACCGAATAGGAAAAATTTTGAGGATTCAGTTAATTTCTTGTTAATTTTCCCCAGTCAAATATCTGTCCCTCATCCAGACCATTCTCAGCAGCTCTACATACAGTATAAAAATGGGTCTGATATTGAAACGTAGTTATTATCAGGATGCATTAATGCCTTCCACAGATCCACTTGTATGCTTAATCCCTCCATTAAAACATGAATCATCAGAGTAACATTTGGCTTAATGACTAAATCCTCTGAAAAGAGAAATACTGTATACTACATTGCTAGAATGTTGAAAGTAAACGGATGAAAACCTGTCATGACAATATATTTAAAATAAATAAATACATACACTAATAAATAAATAACACAATATCCATTAAATTTTATCTTACAGTTTTGTTGGCAGGTATGCAGGGGTGTCGTCCTTGCTTTTGATGATATCATTGCATTTATCCAGCGTCTGGAAAACCGTGAATGTGTCGCCAATGCTGTAGAGTGTGGCAAGGTTTTTGGCAAGCAGCTTTCTTGTTGGTGGACCGGGAGCACTACTGATCAGTCCTGTCAGTTGTTCCACCAGCTTTTTCTGCTTCTCCTTCACATCCACCTGCCGTAAATACAAGTCTTTAGCTACCATCTTGTGCAGCACACAGCGATAAATACGTTTCAGTCACCTTATTTGCGGCCACAAGGACCTTATCCAAGAAACGGAGCCATTCGAAGATGAAGACAGGCCTCTTTGCTTCAGTGATCTGCGCTAACGCTTCCTCGTTGAGCAGGAGACTGTGAGCCAGCTCCATGGCGAGGATTTTCACAGATGCCCTCACAATTTCTTAATCGACAGTCCGCTCTGTATTATTGATTCATGATATCAGAAACTAGTCCCTCTTTAAAACATCTAGCAAAAAACAACAACAAACTGTAGCACTGCATTAGCATAACTACTTTATTGTGTGTGTGTGTGTGTATGTGTATGTTTGTTATGTAAACAGTAATAAGCACGCATAATGATAAAGATCGTTCTAAATGACACAGGAAATGCAAGGCGTTTTACCGTATGTCTTCTCGTTCCGATGTTCCTCTTCTCTTGAGTGTTGACAGCTTCCTCCAGCTGTTAGCAACCTTAAACTAGCAAATCCTAACGATCAAAAGCCACACTTCATCAATACACTAATGATACCCCCTTGTATCTCATTACATTTGGTTGTTTCAGACAGCAACTTCACACACCACCAAACTCAAACAAGCAGGTTGTTAATCCATATTCTCATATCCTGGCGAGAATTACGACAGTATTAATGGTGTTACACTAACACTTGTCCGGTGAAACAAAAAAATAAACTGGCAGGTAACTCTTCCTCAGAGTAAACTTGAATAATTTGAAAGTAATCATTTTAATTACTTTACCATTAAATGATATGTTTTAAAGCTATTACAAAACACCAGTCCACTACTTCCTAGCATCTACATGGAAGTAATTAAATAGTATGGTTTCATTTGTTGTTAGTCGGAGGTTATTGTCGAAGAACCAAACATTTGCGGAACCGGGAACCACTGCCAAAACACAACAATCTCTTCGCACGGTGCCAGTGGGGTAATAATAAAGCATCCTGGGATTACGTATTATTTTTTTTCTTAAACTTTAATAATGTCTGATGAGGAAGATGATTATATGTCCGAAGCTTTCATCAGTCAAATGTAAGTGTTGTTTTGGACGGCATTTGCATAAACGTGTTTGTACATCACTGTTGTGTTTTGGGCTGCCTTACACGCTGTAAAATCATGTATTTTTATTTTTTCCCCCGTGTTTTGCCTATAGTAAAATAATGTCCAATAACATCCAGCACGGTAAACAACTAAAAGAAGCCCATTCAGAATCATCATATATAATATTATCTTAAATCTTTATCCTTAAATACAATGGGATTTTTTCATCACCCAATTACTATAAGTGCCATTTTGTTTATACAATAACGACTTTTTCTTCTGTATCAGACAAGATGTCAAGCCAGGTGTCAGCATGGTGAGGAGAGTAAAGGAGACAATGAAACGGGAAGAAAAGCACAAAGAGAACAACATAAAAAACCGTCAAAAAACCTTCAAGGAGCAAGAGAAGGAAAGCCGTGAAACAGCTTTACAGAACTCCATCAGTAATAACAATAAGGGATTTGCACTTCTGCAGAAAATGGGTTACAAATCTGGGCAAGGCCTTGGAAAAGAAGGTAAGTTTTCATATTTGACTTACTGAAAATTGATCTGCTGCTGTATTTTGTGCATGTGTTGATAATAATATTGTTTACCAATTTAGGGGCTGGCAGAGTTGATCCAATTCCATTGAATATTAAAACTGGTAAGAAGGCATTATTTTATTTGTGTGTTATAATAACTTAAATTATTGTATGATCTCTAACTGCTTTTGTCCTTTATTGAACCAGACAGAGGTGGCATCGGAATGGAAGAGGCAAAGAAGAGAAAAGCTGAGGAAGAACTGGAGCAGTATCGAAAGAAAGTACAGGCCAAACAACAAAATGAGACCAAATCTCTGGAAGATTTTAGGTGAAGACTAATTGCTCTGAGCACTCATCCATCCTACGATGCCAGTGTTTCATCATCTGACTGCTAACACTGTCTCCTTTCAAGGTCAAGAGTAAGGACAGAGAGAGAGGAGCGAAATATTGAAGGTGACCTTAGACGAAGTCAACGAGCCTGTGAGCAGTTGGATTCTCAGAAGGTTGGAGAATAATTGGTTCTAGCTCTGGATAATCTGGACATCACAGACAGAAAATGATGTGCACTGTACATTCACTGGAAGTTACTATGAATAGCACTTGAGTTTTTGTTTGTGTCTAAATGTGTGTGGGTTTTTTTTCTTTCATTTCAGGGCATCACAGTCCCCAGGGAGGAATGGTACTGGCCTAAAGTTGAGACTGAAGAGGAGATAGACCATCTTCAGGAAGAAGAAAAGGAGGAAGATGAGATTTTGGAATTAACAGTTAGTTTTTATTATTTAAAAAAATAAAATAATAATAATAAAATAAAATAAAAAAATATATATATACAGGGTGTCCATAAAGTCTCTTTACCATTTAAAAAAAATATTAAAAATGCAATTGATTAGATATTTTATTCAGATTTGTTCTATTGTATTCAGTGTTTAAAAAAACACACAGTGTTTATTAATACTGACCTTAAGCAAAGGATTACTGATGCCATTGCCACAATTGATGAGGCTACGCTACAGCGAACATGGCAAGAAATCGAGTACTGTCTTGATGTGCTTCGTGCAATTAATGGTGCCCATGTAGAAGTGTATTAAAAGAGGTAAAAAAAAAACTTAAATAAACGCTGAATACAATAGAACAAATTTAAATAAAATATCTAATCAATTGCATTTTTAATAAATTTTTGAAATGGTAAAGAGACTTTATGGACACCCTGTATATTGTTTAAACCAATAGTCTACAGTCAATTTGGTATTACGGATTATGTTGTATATGTTTATACAGTGGACCGGCGCAGGAGATAGGGACCCGGCCAGCCCACGAATAGCAAATATATGCAAATAGAAAATACATGTAACTGACGAATTTGACGCCCTGTGAAATGCATTGTTTTTTTGTTTGTTTTTTTACTCAAATTTTTTATTTATTTTTCTATTCCCGCTGATTAACATTTGCTTTTAACGTATGCCAATTTCTGCCCCCCAAAAAACACACAAAAAATGGTGGGAAATGGGGGGGACAACCCAAAATATTGAACTTTAAAAAAAAATAATCTCAAATATGTGATTGAATCCACAGGTGTAGAACCGCAAGTGTGCGGCAGTCCACAGTAGTATGCGGTGGAGAGGTGCCCCTTTGTTTCCCAAACTGTCTGAACATACAGCTCTTGTTAATAATATACCGTTACTGTCATAGATTGCAGCTAATGGAATTCAGTTGGTTATCTATCCCGTGTAATCTGTCTCTTACAGTCCTTTGATCAACTGCAAATATTGACATCCTATTTAAGAGGGATCCATTTTTACTGCATATGGTGTGGAACGGCCTATAATGGTAAGCTTGATCATATTCATAACATTACTTTTTTCTAAACATTTTTGTTTTATTGTTTTTGTTGATAAAGTTAAATATCTTCCTCTTTCCAGATGAGGAAGACCTGTCCTCGAACTGTCCTGGGGATACAGCAGCAGAGCATGAATGAACTTAATCTTTACATATAGTGTGCAATAGTTTCAAACCTGGAGTCTTCTACATTGTAAAAGTGGCAATAACAACAGGCAGTCAAAGTAATGATGTATGGAGGGAAGCTGATCCTCTTATACAGTATATTATACTTTTTTTTTTTTTTTACTTCTCTCTTTAACAAGGATTTATTTAAATAGAGAAACGATAAGCAGTACCATACTTTCTTGTAAATGTCTCAGTATTTTCATTAAATTTAATTTGCATAACATTCATATGATATGCAATGTAATGTATGTTTGTAAATTATTTTAGTGAATTGGTATTTCTATAGTTTACTGATCTAAAATATATGACGTATTAACATTTCTACCACATCATTATGACCACTTAAATGCAGTGGTCCCTCCCTAACCACTGCTACATGGCGGATGGATGGATGGAAGGATGGATGGATGGATAGATAGATGGATAGATACTGTAGATAGAAGATGGACGGATGGAATATAAGCGAATATACCCACCCAATAGTATATACCCACCACCACTCCACCCCAGTCCATTAGAGAGAGGAAATACTGTAGTCTGCTTTCGGCAAGTATGCAGCAGTAAAAATGGTTCTCGTTATATTCCTTTACACAACATTACAATTGTGAGATCACATATTTATGAGACATTTCCAATTAATTGGATTTCTGTATACTATTGGATAAATAGTGATTGTGTATGCCTACTTGTGAGTCATTCTTGCTATAATATTTCGCACATACAGCTTGATGGCTATGAGAATGTTGCTCTAAATATTAAACGATAACGCAAGTTAATGCAGGTCTATTATATTCAATAAAAAATAATGGCTCAATCTGTGATTACCTGGATTAAACCCGGCAGAAAATACTGTTTGTTTTTTGTATGGCAAAAACTTTAAATATGGCATTTTTTCTGCATATAAATTGCAACATTAACAAATACAAAGATTCAGAAGGTAAATGTCAATATTTATAAAAATACAGATTTTCAATAAATGTGGTAGAAAAACTATTACAATCCTTAATAATGGATGTGAATAAGTCTAATATTTGCATTATTAATGAGTGCAATGATTCAGCAGGTAAATGTTAATTATGAAATACTGATTTTCAAAATACTGATTTTCAACATTGAGTTAATTGGTAAAAAAAATAAAACCTTAAGAAAACCCTTATTAAATATTTGTGTTAGTAATTTTACAGGTGTTAGACATTCAAAGACCCACTGTAAAGAGATCAAGTGATTCAGATAGATGTTATTAGATTTGAGTGTTTGCTTTTTTCACTAAAGCATCAGTCTTTTACTAAAACGCATCTCTCTCTGAATGCACTGAAGTGGAGAAGAACAACTGAACATTATACAAATTGTTTACCAGACACATAATAAAGATCCTCCCATATAGCCATCTTGTTCCCCAGACCTCAATCCCGTTGAAAACCTGTGGAGGGGGCATACGAGGAAAGTACAGATCGAGGAGACGAGTCAGACGACCCAGGTCGCTGGATGAATTAGAGAAAGTGCGTGAAGAGGAATGGTTGAGGATCTCTCTTTTTTATTCTCCCGCCTTGTGAAACATCATAGGAGAGGATTAGGTACAGTTTTATTGGGGAGAGAAATGCAAACTGTAAATGATTATGAAAATAAGCATTAAAAAAAAAATTGGACCATTTTCAGAAATCCCAATCTTCTGCGTTCGGACAATCACGTGGACATTTCATCTACATCACGTCATTGTGTTGTGCAACCTGGTGTAACGTTTAAGGTCCTATTTTAACTGCGTGTGCTTTTAGTGATAGAGCTAAAATCCCACCAAGATCAGAGAGCACAGGTGCAGAGGGTCGGTGTACTCTACCTTCATGATACATATTTGAACTGCGATTGACCCCCACTAAAACATTTCTGGACGTGTCCAGCTGCAGGATAAGGTGTTAAAAGTCATGTCATTAGATGACCATATAGTCAGGGTTGGGTTATTCTGACACGACTCTACCCCGCTCCCCTACAGCATTACATGTCTACATGATAGGGGGCTGTCAGAAGTGATCCCATATATCGTCTAAACTAGTTTTCCTAAATTTAGCCTATCGATCATTTACAACAGTGGTCCCCAACCTTTTCTGTACCACGGACCGGTTTAATGTCTGACAATATTTTCACGGCGCAATCTAAAGGTTTAGCTGATAAAAACAAAATAAAATGACAAGAAAAAAACTGTGGTATTTTCTCTATAATAATAATGAACGTAAATCTACTGTGTAATCATGTGCAACTTTATTAACGGTGTCCGTAACGTCGCACCAACAACAGAGTTGTCAAGTGAGACGGATGTAACAGACAGAATCCGGTCACTTTTCAAAATAAAACATCATTTTCGAAAAAAATAAAAATAATGCAATTTTTTTTCTTTCGGTACCAAATGACTCACGGCCCGGTACCAAATGACCCGCGGCCCGGTGGTTGGGGTCCACTGATTTACAACATCCCGTTGTGACCAACATGCCCCTTCATTGTAGTTGCGAACGGAACATGGAGTTAACCGACTTCTTATGTGTTTTAGGGAATTCTGTGTTTTTGAACAACACGGAAATGGAAAGTGCCACGCAGAAGCAAGAAGTTTTCATTTCAAGCAATCGAAACCGAAACCTATCATAAGCTTCAGCGACAGCGACGGATCAAGAGCAACGTCGGTGACTGTGTGTTTTTATATACAATCTATGCGAATTTGAATAGCCTATGACACTATTATGTCATTAATTTGTGTTTACAATGCTCCATTTGATTTTAGGTAGTGTTTTGTGATGGATGCCGAAAATTACGTAGCTAAATTGAACCATTACACTCAGAAAACATGTTCAGAACTGAAGTATGAAGACATCGATGGCCCGGACCACAGTAAAACGTGAGTTGAAAAAATTACAGTCGAGTGGATTACATACAGTACGTGGGTTTTATTAGTTTGTCCATTACTGAAAAGTGATCTCGTGACTCAAGGTTTTCAACTATACAGTGTAGTGGTTGTGTTAAATGTTTGTTATTGTTTTTTAATCACAGCTTTGCCATAAGAGTTGTTATTAACGATGAAGCATTTCCAGAGGGTGTGGGAAATACTAAGAAGGAGGCCAAACAGAAAGCTGCCAAATATGCTTTAAAAAGCTTAATGGAAAAGGTAAATGTAAATTGCATACATTATTGTTGGGATTTATTTGATGTATTTTGGTATTGTTGTATTAAATGGAGAGTATTTTCTATGTTGACAGGAGGAGCATGCATCAGAGGCTTCTATTGAGCCAGTCAGTCAAACAACCAAAGATCACGTGTCCTGGCTTTATAAGTATGGTCAGAAAATCAAGATGCAAGTCAAATTTGTCGAGTTCACAAAACCTGGATCACACAAGTCATTTCAGTAAGACTCAATAATGCGGCCAAATTCTTAACACAGAGTTGTTAATGTAATGTTTTGTTTTCCCTAAGTTGTAGATTTTTGGTTGGGAAGATTGAATATCCAGAAGCCACTGGGACAACAAAGAAGGAAGCTAAGGAGGAAGCTGCTAAGCTTGCATATCATGCCATATATGAAGTGTCGCAGGTAAGTGCACAGATACACACCCCTAGTGTTGTTCCAACACCAGCCCTTTTCCAAAGGATGAAAAAAAGTGGAGTTTCTAGTGCAGCCATTTTTCCTACTTTCATCAATATAAAATAAAATTAAAAGTATCACCCATTCTGTCATTAATTTCCCCTCAAGTGTTTTGATATCTGTTGGACATTTGTTCGAGTCCTTGTTAGAATTGTGCACCCACTGATCAGCGGCTAACATATACTCTCACCTTGCCCACTCTCTCTCTAGAAGATTTGTTTCAAATTGTACTGGATAAGTATCACATTACTTAATAATTTTGGCAATGATGCCTTTTTTTTATTATTTGTGCACCTATTCCCAAAATATCTGTGCATTTGCCCAATGTTCCAGACTGTCTACCAAGGAAATTGCAGAATCTCACGAGAATTAGAGAGAGAGTTATTTTTTTATTATGACCATTTTGCCACAAAAGGCAAGTAGGCCTACTCCATTCCAACCAATCTATCAAAAATACTGTATTTATTTTCAGAGTGAAGGTGAGAAATCGTCTGATTTTTCAAATCAACAAAAGGAGGACATGTCAGAGAGCTGGTGAGCACATTGTCTTTGAAATCAGTGGACATGCCTGATTTCATTTGATGAATTAAACTTTATTTGACTTTTTACCACAGTGACAAGACACCAAGTTCAAAGACCGAAGATGATAGCTTAGTCGAGGACAATTTTATCGGAATTATCAACAGTTACTGTCAGAAAACACTTCGCACTCATAATTTTATCGAAGTGGAGAGAAGTGGCCCAGCTCATAACCAGAAGTAAGGCCAATCCTCCATAGGCGCTTTAGAATATGCAAGCTAGAATCTCAATTTAATTTCGACACTAATAAATTCAAATGTTGTCACTCGCTGTCTCCACAGATTTTCGTACAAATTAGTGATCAATTGCAAGGACTACCCAGTGGGTGTGGGAAAGACTATCAAGGAAGCCAAGCAAAATGCTGCTCAGTTGGCTCTTTATGCCCTTAAAAAAGAAGACAATGAGGTATTGTTTACTGGCTTCTGCTCTTGTGTTGTTGTTTTTCTGAAATCATAATTGAAACTGTACTTATATTATATTGGAAGTTCTCAGCGAAAAAAGACTTTGAAAGTTCATTTGATTGAAGGTATTGTGCTTTTTAACTCATTCACTGCCATTGACGGCTATAGACGTATTAGTTTAACATTTTTTCCGACTTTTGTTAACAAGAGTATGAAAACCTAGGGGGGGAAATAATTGTACATTTAGAACAGATATCAAATTTGTGATTAATCGTTAACTAGTGAAGTCATGTGATTAATTATGATTTAAAAAATTAATCGCCTGATGCCCCTCATTTTTAATAAACTTTTCTTTCTTTTTTAAAAAAGAAAAGATTATTAAAAAATAATAATAATGATAATTAAAATTACTTTTTTTTTCAAAGAAGAAAATATTATAAAAAATTAGGGGCGTCATGCGATTCAAATTTTTCGTAATTAATCACAAGACTTCACTAGTTAACTCACGATTAATCACAAATTTTATATCTGTTCTAAATGTACAATATTTTTTTTCTAGGTTTTCATACTCTTGTTAACAAAAGTGGAAAAAATGTTAAACTAATAGAAATAGTTTAAATGAATTTTTGACGTCTATAGTCGTCAATGGCAGTGAATGAATTAACCTACACATATATTGCCAACAGGTGTGAAAAGAAGTAGCATCAACAATAATTTGTTTGTACATTTGGGCTGGATTGAGAGGCATATGATGGATCTCATTTCGATCTCCAGATCTTAAACCTCAAAATCTTCACTAATAATTGTCATCAATAGGTCAGAATAGCTGTAAAATATCTTTACAATAGCCTTTTTATTTGACAATTTGTGACTCAAACAGCTAAGCAGATTGACACCTTAGCTGTTCACAACGGGTACTCCTGCAAACCTATGTAGGGAGGCGAGGGGGGGGGGGGGCAGAAATAATTGAGAAGTGCTGGCCTAAACTGATAATGACTTACTTTATTTCATTATTATTACTTTTTTCCTAAAAGGGCTTGCAGTCCTCTGCAAACACCAGAAGTGCCAGCATGATGTCCCCTCCAAACTTGGAGTAAGTTGCTGAATGGTACCTCAAATTTGTCTTTTTGTTTCACAGAACATTTTTGTCTTTTCATTTTTAAAGGGGATCCCCTAATGCATCATCAAAAAGCACGAGTTCCTCCCCCAGTGTTTCAGTAGATTTTGCTGAGTCTTCTCCCAAAGATCAGGTGCGTTATTAGCAATACAATAAATGTTATGTATACTGCATCAGGGAAAGTCAAATATTTCAGACCGTTTTCTTTAAAAACAAAATTTGATAGGTCAAGTGAGTCTAATCTGAAGAACTGTATTGTATGTTGTTTACTTTTCTCCACCCAAGGGTCCAAGTCCAGACTGCAAACCCAAAAGAAAGTAAGTCACCATCTGAGTTCAACTTGGATCAAACTACAACATATTTGCACAAGACACCATTAAGGTTTTTTTTCCCTGCTGTTTTTTCTTTTTTTGTCTCCTTAGAATTGCAGCGAATTTCCCAAATGCTTATCAACAACAGGTAAAATAAATGTAATGTAATTCAAACTTCATGTTTAATACTTTTTTTTTTGTTTCGTCTTCATTCTATAAATGTGTTCATTAAGGATGTAAAGAGTGGAGATGTCAAAGAACGTGAAGATAATAGTCAACAGTTAGCCAGTTCAAGGTACAGTATGTGAGTTTTACATGAATGATTTTACCTGTGACAAGGTTAGATACAGATAGCATCAGTTTCCTGTTCCATTTGACAGGTTTGAAGAGGACTTTGACTGTATAGAATACATAAGTAAAGGAGCATTTGGCCGTGTTTTCAAGGCAAAACACAAGCTTGAGGGAAAGAACTATGCTGTGAAGATTACTGGCTGTAAAGAGTAAGTCTCTGTTCACAGAAATAGTTAATGCACACATTCTGCTAATGTTGCATGTGCAGTGCATCTTCAACAGCTGTCATCTTTTTCATCAGAAAATCTTTAAGGGAGATTTTGGCTTTATCACAGCTTCAGCACATCAACATTGTAAGGTACTACACATGTTGGATGGAAGATACTGCTAGCAAATGTGGCAGTTTTGCCAAGTGAGTCTTCAGAAAGATTGTTTTGCTCTGCAGAATATATTAACGACTCACACAAGGAATTGAATCATTTTTTCTTTTTCTCTTTTGCAGGTCTGTCGCAAATTCATCTACAAGGTTCCTCTATATTCAGATGGAGTTGTGTGACACTAAAACCCTCCGAAAGTGGATTGATGAGATGAACACTCAGAATGTGAAGTCTTCAGAAAGACGTGAACGCAGTTTTGAAATTGTGCAGCAAATAGTCTCAGGAGTGGAATGCATTCATGCCAAAAAGTTAATGCACAGAGATTTGAAGGCGAGTTAAGTTTATTTCCTGTGGTTACAGAGTCAATGTAAGGTATTACGTGAGAATGAAATTGTTGGTACCCTTCTGTGAAAGAAAAAACCCACAATGGTCATTGTAATAACTGAAATAAGACAAATGTAAATTTGCTTGATTACAGTCTCTTGAAGGTCTTTTGACTAAAATATAAAATTTTGGGTACCATCATTTTTTAGCAAGGCTTCATTCTTGTTCTTAAAAATCTTTTTGTTGGACTACAAAAAAAGCAAGAATGCTTCAATAGGACATGCAAGTCAGGCAAATACCTGCTCCAATGTTGCACTGAGGAGATTTTCAACTGTATTTGTCTTTTTCTGAATCCTTAGCCTGCCAACATCCTGTTTGGGCTGGATAAAACAGTGAAGATTGGGGATTTTGGCCTAGTTACTGTTGATACTATTTCTGACAATAAAGACAGAAGCGTGTACAAGGGAACTCCATCTTATATGGCGCCTGAGCAGGTGAGAAAATCTGCATACATCCAATTTTGTCAATAGGAGAGATATCATCATTATCACAATCATCATATTTATAGGGATTTCATCGTAGTATTTACTTTGTAGTTTTGTTTTGTCTGAAACATTCCAACAACAAACTTGAACCTTATTCCTCTAATGATTTTATTCCACTCCATTGTTTTTTTGTGTTTTTTCTCTCTCTTTTTTCTGTCTCTTTTGCCAGGAAAGTAGTTGGGAAAAATTAAGTGCACGCTCTTCTGGTTGCTGCTGTGATATTTATTTTAATCAATGAAAATCTATCTATCTATCTATTAACTTTTAACAAATAGCAAAAAAATAAAAATTTGCAATTAGAAATGTGAAAGAATTTGTGTTACACAAATTAAAATTTATTTTGATCGGGGGTCACATTGTGATCATCCTCAGAAGGCCGTTATGACAGTGAAAATCATAATATCAAGTGGGACTCAAGCTCACTAGTGCGTTGTTCACTTTGTTTCCCCCTTTTTTTTTTTTTTTACTGTCTGACTACTGCATTCTATATTTTTTGCAGAAACAGAAGATTACTTATGATCAAAAAGTGGACATATTTGCTCTGGGTCTGATTTATTTTGAACTTCTCTGGTGCATGATCACTGGCACTGAAAGAGAGAAGGTAAGTTAAGCTACTATTGAGCCGTGGTCATAAAATGTGACAGTGACAATTGTCTTCATAGATAGTATGGTTTTCATTTAACCTCATTCGACATGTTCTTACTCTATTTTGTCATTCCCTGTAAACCAGCTTTGGGATGATGTCAGAAACCAGAAACTCCCTCCAGAGTTTTCATACCATTTCCCCACAGAGGTACATCAACATTTTGACATTTTACTTGCAAGAATGCGTGTCTCGCAGGAACAACTTGAATGACTGAGAATCTTGGCTTAATCAACTTATGCACATTTTCTGTTTTATTTATTTATTGCAGCAAACAATGATCAAGTCAATGCTTTGCTTGAGGCCAGAAGATCGACCTGAAGCCAAACAACTCCAGACCAACCTTGAGGAGTGTGCTAATGCACTTAAACTTGCTAAAGAGAGAAAGACTGTCTAATTCATTCATCCATCCTTCTTCAGGCAAAAGGCACGGTACACCCAGAAATGGTTGCCGGCCAATCGCAGGGCACACATAGACGAACAACCATTTATGCTTATGGACAATTCAGAGTGTTCAATTAACCTACCAAGCATGTTTTTTTGGAATGTGAGAGGAAACAGAAGTACTCAGAGAAAAGCCACGCAGGCATGGGGAGGACATTGGAAGTCCACACAGTTTCCTTAGTCTCTCATTTGGTCTCTTGAGGTCTCCCTGATTTGTTGGAATTTGGATGTTTCTGGGGTTGGTGAAGGACTCTGGTTGGTGGCCCGTTGGGTGGTGGGTGTTGTCTGGTCGGTGCTGGATTTCACTTTCCTTTCTTTTCTTTGGTCCTTCCTCAGGTCTCCTGACGGCCTCACGGGTCTGGCTGGGTTCTGAAGTGTTCGGTTTAGGTGAACGGTATGGGATTTTTTAATAGGTTTTAGGTGAACTAATGAATACACAATTCACAAAATATTCCAATAAAGCAATGACTATATACTTTTTAGATTCATACCTTTATAACATCAGATTTAGCCTGTTTTGCTAGTGTCAACTTTTGTTTGTCATATTCTTAACATTGTTGGTACATATTGTCTATTACCAGTGTTTGTATGCGCTATCCTTACTATTATATGTATTGTTTCCATTGTTATTAATGTTGGTGGAAATTTTACTGATGCAATACAATCAACAAATCTTTACCTGTGGCAATACTCATGTGTGAATATTTTTGTATTTTTGTTATATTGTGGCTTTTTTCTTAGACTGGCCCACGAGACACGTGCATGTTCGCAAGTTGCAACCTTAATTTGTTAGTTTATGGTTTTATTATTGTTAAGGTTTGGTGTCGTGTGTTCTTCCATAAGATGCTTTCTTATAAAGTTTCTTAGGATTTCATACACTTAACATAGTCTATTGAATATTTTACATGTGCTGTATTTTATCCAAACAGACTTGTTTCTTTTTTTTGGTTAATTGGTAAAGGTTATAGGTTGCAACATTTCTTATAAATGCTCTAAAATGCACACATCATGAAAAAGTAGTTTGAGCAATACTGTACTTTGATTCTAGGATATGAGAGTCTCATTTGGTCTTGTTAAAAAATAGAGTGTATTAAATGAGTGATGAGCTTAATTAACTAAAGTTTTACTTAAAATAAATAAATAAATATATATATATATATATATATATATATATATATATATATATATATATATATATATATAAGAATCATCACTTTTTATCGATGTCTGTTTTAATACAACCAAAAGGGGGCGCTGTGGCTCTGTGTTGACACACTGGCGGCTACTGAGCTTGTGGGCGAGAGGCTCACATTCCCAGTCTGGGAACCAAAACCCAGGGCTCTGTGACATGTAATCATCCTTACGGCACATGTTGGATCCTTTTTCGTCTAGCAGGCGGGTGCCAAATGCAGGATCCCACAAAGTCACCTGGCTAAGGAATGCTCCTCTCTTAGAATGAGGAAATCACAGATTAATAAACTAAAGTAGCTTCCTGCTAACAGTATTATCAATATTTCTTATTAAAACAGCGTTCTTATTCTGGAAAAGCTCTTAAATTACAGTTACTCAATCACAGCGTCAGCGTGGCAAGTTAGTGTGAGCCATATGTATCTAGTAAGTAAGGTTTTATGATTTGTTTTGACTCAGTAATGTGTCACCCGATAACATATGCAGGTGAGAGTGAATCATCATTACAGTGAATGACAAATAGTACCAAAAAAATCTAGAATCTTTTTGGAATGCTGTACCTAAAAATATTTAGCAGCAGATATTTTATTTGTTACATATCTGATTTTAACACCGGTACAAAACAATGTCGCTTCATAAGCAGCAAGTAAGGTAAAAAAAAAAAAAAGAACTTGCTGTTTCTCCAATATTGTTGCGCACATGAGAGCAGGGTTATTGGATGTATTGAGGTCACTTCCTCTGAGAGCAGCACAAGCACTGAGGCAGTGATCTAGATCTAGTCTGGACCATGTAGCCGGGAGGTAAAATGGACTCACTCAGCAACACACAAATCACGAGGGTCATGGCAAAGCGCTGTGTGTATGTAACTTCTCAAGCGTGCTAGTGATAATTTACTCTACTTTGTGTTGCTCTGTCACCAGCATGCATCAAAATCACTGAGACAATTTCAGATACACAACCTGTCTGATTATGCAATGTGTATGCATTTATTTCACAAGTATTTTTTATTTTTTTAGAACACTTGACCTGTGGTGACTAACTGGAGCATGACCACATGCTGTGCCTCACTGTAGGCAGCAATTGCTTTTTACGGTGGACAGTCAGCCATTACATTCCCGGTACTACTACTTCTACTCTCAAATCACGGACCTTGGGGCCTTATTTTTTGTAGACGGGCGCATCATCTCATAGAATGTACTGTAGATTCGACTTTAGATCAGGTGAACCAAGCCTAAGTTGTGGTGCAGGTGATGTAACACGATTTTGGTGGATTTGTGGTAAAGTGTATTTTATAAAGCTTGAAGTACTTTTGTTGGTGTTGTAATCCCAAAGCTAGCAATTTTCACGGTAGAGGTGTTTTCTTTGAGACGTCCAAGGGAGCTGTCAGTGCAAACTTGACTTACAAGGCCTGTAATTTACTACAAATGATATTGCATTCTCTCTGCTGACAGCCTGCCAGCGCTGTCAAGTGGCAAACGCAGCAAAGTCGTTATTGGACTTCCTGGACACCCCCCCCCCCCCCCCACACACACACACACACTTTGTGCAGTCGCTGTACGGAAGGTCAAGGGTACAGCAGCAGACTCCGCTAGTAAATCTTTAATGAGTGAGACAGTCTGCTCCATCTGGAGTTCAGTAGTTCGACAGGGAGCAAACGGGCAGGACAGTGTGTCATGAGAAGCATCTGAAAGCCACTTTTTGCAAAAAAAATCTAACAAACAAAAATACAGTAAAATAAAAAATAAAAACTTTCTGACAGCTGTGCTGTTGTGCCAGTTCCATGACGTAAAGGTTTGTAATGTAGCTGACACTAACCTAGCAATGAGTCAGCATAATTACTTGTGGTGGTGATGAGTGTTTCATTTCCACATTTCACTTTCAGTGTACATTAAGTTGTTTCTTTTTTAATGTCAACTTCTGTCATGAATTTTCATATTCATGGAGGTTCAACAACTGGGTTTATTAACAGACTCGCAGGGCAACAACAGTGGAACTGCTTTAGTCACATCTGACTGTCGTAAAACGTGGTTACTGCCGTAAACAAGTGGTGGTAATCATTTCTAAGACCGCTAGCACCCGCTTGCGGATAACAGTAGAATGGGGTATATGCCACGGAGGAGGCGGGACTTCCGACTTCCTGGTTTTCACATATAAAAAAAGAAAAGAAGAAGAAAAAACCTTTGTTTGCTTTCCAACGTGTGGGCCGCGTCCCAGTTCTTGCGCTTCGCCTTTGTGCCCCTCAGTTGCAAGTTCCCGTCGACGGGTGCGAGTGTGCAGTGTCTGTCTCAGTTGTCCGAAACATTTTAGAAAGTTAATACGCCCTGCGGCCTGCGCGCTCCTGCCAATGGACAAGCGGTTGGGGGGCGCAGGGGTGGGGCTGCAAGTGTTGGAACGCGGCCAGTGGCCGGAAACGACGCTGATGTGTATGGAACCCGGAAGTCTGTGGCATCTACCCCATAATCATTTTAAATGACTATTGCTGTGTATGCGCTGCAATAATTTATTGAAAAAAAATAATAATAATAATCACACCACAACTTCCTAGTCTCTTTTGCCATTTTGCAAGTCAGACATGATTGGACTAATTGGACATGCTGAAAGAAAGAAAAAAGACGCATGGTGATATAATATCATGGTGATATCAGCTGACATTTTAATGATACGTGACAATAGACACAATTCTCTATAGGCAAGGCTGATTAATTGAACCCAAGCCCTGTTAACAAGTGTGCACAGACAAATTATGGATGCAGTCACATTCATCAAACAAATCAAAAGATGAAATGCATCGACAGTAATTTATATATTTTCTTGTGGATTCATGTTTTCCTCCTTTTGTCAGTAGAAATGACACAGCCACCTAAGGGAGCAGCAGGGAGGGAGATGAAAGCGGTGGTGAAACCAGGCCGTGAACAAAGCCAGGGACAGATAGAAGGGCTTGGACACCATGCTATGACAGACATCCTTTGGGCCTGTTTTATTCAGCTGCCAGGAGCTTTTTGGGGTTTGTTTTATCTACGCTGCCTTTCCAGCCATGTGCACGCCCACCCCTTCTGGATGCTGCTCCAAATCATTCGTGTCCAACTTGGCTTCACTCAGCCTGCCAGAGACATTAAAAGCGGGCGAGCTCGCTGATATCAGCCTGTGTGTCATGTGTTTCAGCTGTTTAATCTTCCTGGCCGTGTGCGGTTTAGCCTCAACAATTGACCAACCCGGTCAAATGTAATAGAATTTGAAACCTAGAGTTACATTTGTCATGTAAACAACAACAAAAAAAAAACATAGCTACTTTGGATCTACGGTGATATTGTCTCTCAAATTTGACTTGATTTTTTTAATGGGTTGCAGCTGAAACCTGCATCTTGTCACCTATCCCTATCAGACCCAAAATGAGTTGCAATGTTCTCAGAGGGCCATCTCATAAATTGATTTTGAAGCCTCAAAGGGCACCACGTGGCCATCTGCCTTTGTACTTGTTAACCCTGAGCCACTTTCCCAGAAATCAACTCTATGGTCAGAATCACATTTGCCATACTGTCGTCTGTGTTGCTTTTTTTCCCCCTCCCCGTTGTGGTCCATGAGCACTTTTATTTCTCTATAAAGACATGATGTGCACATCATCATATATTTTCTGTTTTTACAGAGAACATTAATAATGCCGTCTTTCTGCTTGTACATCATGACATCACATGACTTTATTCTCTCTCTCTCTATCTCCCTTCTCTATCTCTGTGATGATGATGCTTTCACAAAGGCTTTTTTTTCAACAAGCAAAACAATGTGATCTGAGACGCGGGCTATGACACAAAATAAAGGTTGAGCATTGGAATGGAAGGAACTAGCAGTGGTCTGTCACACTGTAAAAAATAATCTGTCAGCCATTATGTTACTGTAACTTAAGTGCATAATGTGTTACTTTTCACAGATCAATGCATTTTTTCAATTGCTCATGTATGTTTATATGTCTAAAGGTAGACAACTCTACGAGGTGGGTTGTTTAGTTTGAATATGTGAACTTGACTTAATGTGCTAAGTTTAAAAGTAGAAGGATCTTTTAACCACAAAGCCATATTAATGGCTGCAGAAGTTACATTTGTTTCATATAGAATATTATATGGTCTTTAGTGGAGTAAATCAATACTTTTATAAACACCCATCCATCCATCCATTTTCTGAACTGCCTATTCCTCACAATATTACTTATATTATCTGTCTCTTCAATTTGTCATTATTTTCCTCCTGGCCACGTACAGGGAAGTTGGCTACAGTCCTGTGGATCTTAAATTTCTGAGTAATATGTGCAACTGTAGTAGTAGTTTAAGATGGTCTTTAATCAAAGTCAAAATGCAGGACAGCGTAAGAGGAGAACTAAACCACAAGTTCACTTTGACCTCTACAAACAATATCTTTAAGAAAGAGTTAATAAAGGCGAGACAACACTTTTTGATTTAATCATCCGGAAGAACCTCAACAATACACACACTTTATTTGCTGTGGTTGATCAAATCAAATAGCGCCAGATTTTCTCTCAACAGATAAATTTGCCTATTATTTTGGTGAACAGGTACATTCAAGCAGGTCAAACATTAGCACAAACCAGCAAATTCACAAAATGATACAGCATAACTCAATTACCATCTCAGAATTTGATACAGTTGATTTGGTTCAGCAGCTAAAGCAGCTGTCTTGACTCAATACCATCTGACTCCCCCCCCCATTTAACTATTGTGAAAACTGTGTTCCTGAGTTCGAGAAAAAAAATCAACTGCTTAGTGTTCACTTGAGTCAGGCGAGTTTGCTAAACCCCTGAGAGTAGCTGGCGTCAAGCCACTCTGAATGCTTCCTTGTTAACAAATATTAGACCCATTTCAAAACTTCCCTTCTTAACTAAAATTGTTGAGAACGTGTTTTTTTTTTAATCAACTCAGAATGTTAAAAAAAAGAAAGAAGATAAAACGCAAACTGACCAACCTCGTCATAGTACTTGATGTAGGCAAGGTGGCTGGTGCTAGTCTTGATGGACTGCATTTGATAGTTGATCATAATACTCTGTATACTGTGAAACAGGCTAGAAAAGGGTAGGATTGATTGGTACAGTCCTAAAATGGTGCAGCAGGTCCCACCTGGAGGAAAGAAGTTATTTTGTGAAGATTGTAAGTTTAAAATCTGATCACATGGCTATGACGTGGGGTCCCTCAAGGGTCAATCCTTGGACCCCTTTTAATTAGTCTGTATATGTTACCCTAGGGTCTTTGCTTTTTCAATGTCTTTAAATGTTTTTTTTTGTAAATGTGTATAAATGTACATTCTTTTATGTCTTTTATTTAATGTGCTAATAAAGCTGTCTTGCCTTATAGCCTTTACTTTGAAAATGTTTGTCTATAATTTTCTCTCTAATCTCTCGAGACAATGCTCTCCCTTCAATACCTCTGGTCCACATTCAGTGCGGTACATGTCACCAAACATCTCAGTTACCAGTAACTGACTACTTGTTGCCCTTTAACCCATTAAGGCCGGGAGCGCTTGACCACGCTTCTCTCTTAAAGCCGGGAGAGCGGTTAAGTCATTTTGTTTTGTTTTGACCAATTCTTGGTCTCTTAGCCGATGAAATGAATCAAAATATACACGAGAGGGTGACATGGGCCTTGTAGCATGCCCTGGAATTTTATTCAAGCATTTATGGTTGACGCAGATTCGCGGGAGTTATGAGATAAATGATGCAATTGACGACGGCGCGGGAGAAATTCGAATCAGTGTAACGGGATGCCAGTGACATACTGTTAAGAAATATGCTTGTTGACAATGAGGATGTTGAAAATGTTGGCGGCTTTGTAACGAAATGGACGATGAATAATTACCACTCGATCCCCCGAGGTTATTACAACTGTGCTCCAGTGTTGAAGGTAAATATATATGGAGGTATTTATCCGCAGATGCGGTTCATAATAATAATAACTTGTGTTTTTGTGAACGGCACAGCTAGGTGTAAACTCTGAAATATTTTTGGAATTATGTTTCTATCTGCTTCAGAAGCTGAGATATCAATTATTTTTTTTATATTTTTGAATATCCAGAAAAACTTCCGTTTTCAGGGGGTAACGCAAAAGTCACCCATTGGTTTTAGAGGCCTGTTTTGCCAGGCGCTTTAGGCCTTAATGGGTTGAATAGACCAACTGACTGATTAAAGATTTGGCAACACCTGTGATGTTTCAGAATGTTTATTGAGCCAAGGCACATTTCAGATTGGCAAAAATCTCCCTGCACGCCTGTTGTATTTGTAATTGGCATAGATCAATTTAAAAAATGTAATTCGATTTTTTTATTTAGCTTTTGTTCAAATAATTGACAACAAATAATTTCATGTGTCACACGTGATGACCTTTAACGGTACACTAATGCACCCTCGTTGAGAATCACTGAATTAGGACATTAGTATCACTCAACACATATTGCAAATAGTATTCAATCTGAAGCATAGAAGAGAATCCAGTCTTAAAACAGCAGGGCAAACAGCACTATACGCTTTCTAGATAGTGTACTGCGACCTCTCGGGGGCACTGTTGTATCATGCTCCCATACAACATAAGTCTTTTGGATGATAGGGACAGGGTGCCTCCTTCCTTCTGTACTGGTGTCTTCACTGTCAGACAGTGGCACCATATTCTTGTCCAATCTAACCCTCCTACTTGGAAAAGGACCATCATACTTTCCCTCATGTCGCAAATTTCATCAGAATTCCATTATTCAGTGCAAACACGTATGACCCTAAAAGGAAACATGTTGACCACCGGTACTGTATATCATTTGAAGACTCCATTAACTGATTGTGAATGGTAGTTGCTGTTGTCATTCTTAGATATGAATTATTGGAAAATACAGAGTAGTAGGAACAACAGGTCTGACCTCTACCAAGGGAAAATAGTTCTCTGGTATGGCAAGACTGCAGTGCACATAATCAGCCGTACATGTCATATTGTTATTGTAAAAGCAGAACAGCAAGCTTTTAAATCATGCATAATGTGCTGTATAATTCATGTGACCTTCATTGCCCCTTACAATTTTATTGCATCACTCCCCTTAAACTCTTTGATTAGCCTGCCTCTAACATTTCACCCTACTCTTTCCACTACTTCTTCACACTCACTCACTCATCAGGTATTTGAATATCGACGCCATCGTTCAGAGGGATATTGGCCCCCTTTCCCCTCTTGTCCTTCATTACAAATGATCTCTCAGCACTAATGAGTACATGTCTAAAAATATCCTCCTTATCCAGCTTTTACAAATGTTAATGGGCATGGAGCATCAGAGTGGAGGAGAAGATGGTAGCGTGCATACTCCTACTTCATTTAAAGAGAATATTAATATTCAACACGCAGCCTCACTCACCCACAGAATCCCACTGCCACAGTTTCAGTTTTATACTCGCCCACCTCCACTCCCTTCAGGCTACCTTTTTAACATACTGCTGGTGTCCTGTGTTACCATGGCAACACCACATAACCTTTCCAGGGAGGTCGAGGTATGTCAGCGTTGCTGCTCAAAGGATTTCATTCCTCTTGAAAGGCTCAGCTCTCTACTCATGGTGGTCTCGGCGGATGGGGAAGCATTTCCAAGCAGACTTGATCTGTGGGGAGTCATCACCACCCTTGTCTAATTAACTGACAGGATCCCCTCATTTCCAGCACCAAGCTCCGAGGACCCATTTCACAGAGAAATGTATGGGCATGGCTTTTTGCTGATGCCAAGCCGTACCACAAAGGGCAAATTAAGTTAAGCTTTATTTTTTGGCACTTGACACTGAGGAGGTAGCAGGAAGACAATTTGGAGACAAGCTGTTTATTTTTCGGCTTTTGTTAAGTTGTATCCATGAATACGGCAATGGCTGGCTATATTTTGTGGAGTTCTGAAAACTTGATTATATACCAGTAACAGCGGACATCAATGTGGATCTAGCGCAACATCCCATAGCTGACGTAATGTTTTGTTTCTGTAAGCCAAAAACTAATTGAGGCTGCAGGGAATTTCCGCTTAGTAGTTGACTTGTGCCTTTTGTGATGGTACATCATGTGATTTCTTTATTATACGGCATACTATGTGTGTGTGTGTGTGTGTGTGTGTGTTGGGGGGGGGGGGGCGGGGGTGTCAGACAAATATGAACATATGGTGTTCCACAGGGTTCAATTCTGGGGCCTCTGTGTTTTCATTGTATCTGTTGCCCCTGGGTTCCATCTTATGAAAACAGTGATGGTTGTTTTAAAGTGCTCTATAGAGTTGAGTTGAGTGATGGGAGTCAGCGCCCTAACGGCATGATTTACAAAGCTACGTTGAGCAATTCTAGTCCAGCAAAATTAGCTATCTAACAAAACTCAAGGTACACTTCCGAAGCTGCATGGAGATGGGGAATACAACACTTTCTGACTTTGATGAAGAAGCTGTTTTTCCTGTTCATTAAACAGTAAATCCTATACCTATATCTTGAATTTGTAAGAGAGAGAATAATCTTTTTCAATAAAGAAGGGTTCGGTGAATATACTGGAGGGGTTCAGTACCTCCAACAAGGTTAAGAACCACTAGACTAGCACTTTGTAACATCTAATAGCAATCAAAGCATGTCATAAATTATGGTTATATTACTTTTTTGCCAACAATGGTCAGTTTGATTTTATATCGTATTGTGTACTCCTTGCAAAACGTTGGACAAAAACTGAAATGTCCAAAAATTATTTTCACATATGTTGGGATTTTTTTAGTTGTGTTACATTAGAAGTCATCAGCATCATGGCCGGACTGGGACCAAAATTTGGTGCGGACGACATGCGCCGATTACTGTTCGTCGAAGGGAGGGTTTGGGAGAGGTGCAACCTGCCCAAAAAATGGACCTGCCGTTCAGGAAACTCGACCCCCGAAATTCCCGATGGCCATCCATTTTGGATCTTTTTTGGGGGGCACAGTCTTTTGCCACTTGCTTGTATAATTTCCAGACAGAAGACACTTTCTCAACTCTAAAAAACAACAATCCTTAAGCTTAAAACAAACTGGGATGGACAACAAATTTAGTAGAAAGATAACTAAATAAAAAAATCTGCTTCATCTGAAGGCTCGGGCGTTTCGTGCAGAGACAAGGCATGTCAAGCAAAGCTGCATGTGGACACATTGAGTCACACTCAAGTGATGAGTTCAAAGGCTTTCCACAGGCAGAAAGCCACGACACCACTTACGAAACGAGCGATTGCACAGTGACACACGATGACTGTTGGTCCACGTGGTGAACAACAACCGATTTCATCAGACCAGTGAGTTCACCGTGAGCAGATCCGGAGTGGCAAACGCAGCAAAATGTTTGCAGCATGAGAGTCAGCAGAAGGCAGAGGAGCCCACACCCTTTCCTTCCTTCGTGAGAAAGAAAAGGGAGACGTCGAGATTACCCTCCCCCCGTCCCTGCCTAAGGCTTCCACTCTAATTCGCACAAGATGTTCGATGTTCAACAGCCTCCTGTTCTCATTTGTGGTGCCGATCAGGATGAAAAGGTGGCGAGCGGCATGAGTAGACTTCTCTGGAGGGGTTTCATTAGATATTACAATCTAAGCTTCCTCCAAGGCCAGGGTCAAAGATGGCTCCTATTTGCACCTTATTTCATGGCCAGGGAGATAATCGACCCACACTGAGTCCATCTGGTTCACATGAAGTATTGCCTTTGTACCACACAATGCAACACAGGTCTTTTAACCCTGAAAGAGGGAGAAATAAGAGGGTGGATTTAAAGGTTGTTTTCCTAGGTTAAATCAAGAAGCCTAAAAATAAGTGTCACAACCGTTTGTTTTATTGCTCTCTACTTTAGGAGTTACAGAGCACAATCATGTGACAATCTCATGAGTGCTATCAGTAAGTCTGTTGTCTGTACAGTCTTGCTGAGCATAATAACGCCAACGTCATCGCCCCTTCTGTCCTTATGCTCTACTTTTTGTCCTTCACAGGCGGTAGGTAATCAGATACGGCGACGCGATAGTGGAGCAAACAACCCGAGGCAATACAGCTGCACAGGAGTCCATTTCCAACCTTAAATGATGATGTCATCACACCCATGTGACAGGGTTGAGTTTCACAGTCGGATCAATTATTCACAGGGTTTAATTAGATCAGCTCAATCCAGATCGCACAAGGGATTCATTTCCAGTAACAGCAGCTGCAAATAAACCCTGAGCCAGCATACAAGGAATAAGGCTTCGGATCGATACCCGCAGTCTGCAGGCTCTGTAAAAACGATACCCAAATGACAGTTAAAGTTACTTAAGGGAATCGTCTGTATGCTGAAGTATGCATCTCGTTTTTAGATCCGTCCCGGCTGCAGCACGCGGTAATGGAAGACGAGGGGGTGGGAGGCTGATGATCTCAACGTGCAGGGTGAAGGCCAATCTGTGAAGATGCTGGCTGCATCCATTCATCACACAGTCGAGTACAGTGTCGTTCACAGCCTCTTAGTCATCACATAGTCCCCTGGCCTCGACTCCACTCCCGCCTTCAACTCATCGGGGGCCTCCCAGGCATAGGTGGCCTTTGTGCAAAACTAACCGGAACAGTACTCCCCTTATTAGTACTGGTTCTCAGTCCAGACTATAACACAGAGAGCCTTCCATTCATGTGGCGGAGGCATATATCTCTCTCTGGACATGTCGAAAGAGCAGGCCATTCATCTTTTAAGCAGGGGAGTCTCACATGGCAAGGTCTCATTTCCCCCCCAAAGTAAACACAGTCATCTCTGATTTCACATGGAGCCCATATTTATCTTGTCCATTTCCCGTAAATGTCCGCCATCATTTATCCCGCTTACACAGCACCGCCTTTACATGCAGTCAGTATTTGTGTTGAGGTCAAAATTCTGGTTTCTTGAATCATTCTGAAACAGTTGGGTAACCCGACAGAGCTACTCCCACACACATATCCCAATCTAAACCGTGTCATTTCCGCTTTTAACTTTCTAAGACATTAGCAGTTCTTACATCCTTGTGATCTTGTGATCAGTTCTGGCCCAAGTCCCATTCAAAACGAAAGAATCCAAGAGCGCACTAAATACCGAGATGCTATTCTTGTTTGCTAGCTTAAAAAGTAAGGGTGTGCCCAAAAAAAGAAAAAGATTCTCATAAGAATAGCGATTCTCATTTAGTACGATTCAGAATTGATTTTAAATGTAACAAAATATTTTATTTATTTTATTTAAATTATTTTATACTGTCTTGCCCTTGTTTGTATGTGCCTTAAAAGCGCTGTTCATGTTGTACCCAATTTGGCCACTTAGAGGCAGTGTGCTTCTGCGTGTTCTGATACACTGTTGAGTTGTAGCCACATTAGGGAGTAGAAGGAGAAAGTCACAATCAAGTTATTCCAATTAAAGTTGGGGGGTTTTGCAGCGTAGGAAGAGCATATGCCGGTGAGTTATGTTAAGATGCTTCTCTGTATACATTCCTGAAGCGTTTTGTATGAATAGCCGTTCTTTTGAGTGATAGAAGTGCCGCGAGTAGTGCGCTAATTAGCTTTAGCGAGTCAGACTGGAGTAGATCATGACAATTCTTTGCACATCTTTACATTGAAGCAAAAATCATTGTCAATCAAATCATTTTGAATCAAAAATCGTTCTGAATCAAAAATCTATTTTGAATCGAATCGCGGACCCAAAAATCGGAATCAAATTGAATTGTGAAACAGTCAAAGATTGCCACCCCTATTAAACAGGATGCATCAGTTAGTTATTTGTGAAGACTTGACTGGGAAAATATATGTATTTGGCGAATTCCCTTCTTAATATTGAGAAACGGCTATCATATTCATGTATGTCGGTTTCTTCCTCGCTCCATAAGCTTGTTTCACTGCTGCGTCGCCATTTTTACCTCTGCTTATGTATTTCCGGTAAGTTGCGGGACAGACGCATGGACTTAAGTACACGCATATATGTGTGTGTATATATACAAACTGTAGCGTTATCGCTGTAGACACAGAAAACAACATCAACACACTATGGAGAAATCAATGTATTCAAGTTAGGCTTGTTTAGCGAGTGGCAACATAAAATGGCCGCCACACACGCAAGTAGTTCCTGTAGACCAAGATTCCTTGTGAATAGAATACAAACCAAAGTCTTGTTTAAAGGAGGTACCTCGATTGCGTTTCTATGACCAAATATTCTGGTTAGAAAAGGAGTAAGTCAGGGGTCTTTTTAAAAACAAAAAGAAGAAAAAAAAGGTGCATATTCAGGTTTTTGTGCGTTTACATGGCCTTTCAAAACCCAAATATTGGCAATATGGTTTGAAAGGGTTATTGACTGCATGTAGATGTAGTCACATTACAGTCTTTGTTGCATTTCATGGGGGGGGGGAAAATCAGTTAGGTAATCCTACGTACACTCCAGTGAACAGTCTTGTTAATCAGTGTAAGCACATTACTTGCTGAAAAGATTTACAGGATCCCAGGTAGCCAAACTGAAGGAGCCTTAGGGCATGAATACACCTCATTCATTCCCTTGCTGAACTCACAGAGTCCTGAGTGTCTTTTGGCAAGTTGTCAGACATGCTTGTGAGTAAAATAGCAACAAAAGTGACCCGAGCTGTGACCCTACAGGCATGTTGTAGCTTTGGAAAACATGACTGTGCTTGATTCACACCACGCAAATAGTCACACACTGAACTCGGTGAACCGTAAGCCTTTACAGGGCACCCACTGGCACACTTGAACATTTCAAAATCAAACCCAACTAAATTTTAGTAAACATTACAAAGGTTCTCCTACATTAAGGGAGTAAGCGTACGATCTTTTTTGTCCGTCTTTAGCAGGAGGTTCTTCAAATACCGAGAAAGCAGCAGTAATGCTAGCGTGATTCCATATCGGAGTTAAGCACTACTAAAAATCAATGAGATTCATAATCGATCTGAGCAAGTGGGGGGTGCTGATCAATGTTTCCCAGAGTCTGAATCTATTAATCAGATGTGCTGAGGGGCCAACAATCAGCAGGTCTACATAGAGGAAGTGACCTTGTGATGGGTGACCTTTTGTGAGGCGCTCTTCGGCCTGAAGGGACATGCTGTGGTGAGACACAGCTAATCTGCTTTGTTCACCACTCAGCTGCGGCTCCAAAAAGACTATTGATCGCAAAATGCATCGATTCGGTGCTCTGGCAGAGGCTGGCCTGATTTGGCAGGTTGTTTGGGTAAATGGTGGGTGGAGACAGGTCCGGATTTGGCATTATGAATGAATTCAATCTGTCTTTAAAATGACTCTAAGGTTAGTTTCAGACCATGAAATGTCTTAACATCCCAGTGTCATTGTTTCCTGATGGTTGAGTTTATACCATTATACGTGTCCATTGGTCTACATTTTCTGCTTAGGGTGTGCAGCTTTAACAGTACTGCTGACATTGAGGATGGACAGTTTGCATGTTCATAATGTGTATAATGTGAAAAGGGCATTATGTTAGCTCGGGAGAGACACGCTGGTGGAATTTACTGGCCGGCTCTGTAATAATAAGGCAGTGTGTAAATTGCTGAGCGTCAAAAGCAGTTGCTCTCTTGTGGACTGAAATACGTGATTAAATTTTGCACTTGGGGAATCAAGCCCAGTATGTGCCATAGTGTTTAGGAATTCTTATGAGACGTGGTCTATGGTAGTACTCATATCGTAACACTGCAGCGTGAACAGTTTTCATAATACCCTGAGACCATATTGTGGGTAAGTCTTTATTTGCTTAGCCTTGCTGGAGGCATAACAACTCTGAACCATCACATTTGGACAGGAACATGTTTCCATTAGCCAATGTCTTAGAGCCTGTGAAAATACTACTTTGACAACATAGAGCCCAGCATGTGAAAAGGGGAACTGAGGATCATGGAACCTCCCACTGGGACCTTGGGAAATGCAGCCCTGCTTGGGAACACAAGAATCAGGGAACAAAAGGAACCTGGGAGTGTCTGACCAAAGGTCTTTAGGATAAAATATCATTGGAACAGGACTCCCAAATGTAAAACCCTGCCTGGTAGTATGTCATTCTCAGAGTATTGGACACTACGAGGGGGCAAAGGATCCTCGGAAGAACAGACCACCAAACACTCTATGGCAGCACAGTATCCTGGGAACATCCAATCCACTTTAATTCTATAGCACATTTTATAAACGTAAAAATAAAAGTGCTGCACATCCCCACACTATCATACCAATAAAATCTAGTAAAACCAACTATAAAAAAAAAAAACAGTCAAACAATAAGTAAAATAAAATAAATGATTTTTTTTTAATTAATTAAAAAAAAAACACAATTCAAAAGTGGGTCTTAAGACAGGAACATAGGGCCATCCTAGAAGGCATATGATCTTGGAAACCTACAACTGATGAAAAACTGTAAAAATATCAGAAAGTTAGTGAACTTACTGTTGTTATGATGGATTGTGTCATCTATTTTTTTTTTTATACAAACATGCCCTGTCCTGCAATCTTCCTAAATAGACTGACTCTAGATGGATTAATTCCTGGGGTGAAAAAAAAATGTTGGTGTAGACTTTTGTGGATGATCTCAATAGAGCCGCACCTCGTTCACACAGTCATCCTCGTATCACTGATGTTAACAGCACTTCCCATAGTAAAAGCACAACGTGACCCGACAGGGAAAAAGACTTGGACAAGAGGGCTTGAATAGTCCGAGCTGACGTTAGGTTAAATACGTTTGAGCTGCAGAAGTGAATTGGTGCAAAAGGGAGCTCAAATGGAACAGACAAGCCTCAGTTTCTCCGGGGGCGATTATGAAACTAGCCTTTACAGTAGAATGATTCCCCATTCTGATGTTTTCATGAAACGCTTCTATTTCTGGACTATCCTCCCTTCAACCCTGGCTAAGCAGGCACACAAACATCAGAACATAGTCGGCGCACTGGGCGTCAATTTGAGGTTGATTGCGGACGGCAGCTCTAGTCATCTGAACATGTTAAGAGCACATTACAAGTGTGTACGGCTGATGTGCGCGCACAAGAACATGCATGCATGCCTGCACAAAGTGAATGAAAAAAGAGACGAATAGACTACATGGACAGTTTTCTATATCAGTGAGACTGCAGGAAGTAAAAGCAGATGGTCGCATGCACTCACATCTTGGCACACAGCGCAACTCTTTTCCTGGTGTTCACATGACAGACTGTAATCAGAGTTGAGTAACACCGACATTACATAAGTCCTCTTTGTTTCCTTTGGGGTTGGTGTGGAAACTCTGCTGAACAAAAAAAGTCACACAATAGCTATGTCTAATTCTCACTCATGTCCCACCCACGCGAGGATGTCCCCCACACATAAAATACATTTGTGGCCCCCGTGGCGACAAATACTTCATGTTCACTCTCATTTAGATGGTGAGATCACCAGCTCTCACTGTTACGTGTGTTAACTATTTAGGACAAGACTTCCCTGCCCACGACAGAAAGTTAAAACTTTGTGTGTGTTCATTTTGCCCTGGAGGGCAAGCAAATTAAAAGTAAATGTTGGTCTGCATGTGTTTGTTTACAGTTACTTACTCATGCCAACAAGTTTCTTTTTCTCATTTTTTTAATTATGTATTGAGTAGGCACGGAGTGCCTTGTGTATCTCAATCAGGGTTATTATAAAGGGTGTCCATAAACCCAACAATTTACAATTTAATATATATATATATTAGAAAGGCAGTTGATGAGATATGTTAACCAGATTTGTTTTACTTTAATCAGTGTTTATTAAGGTTTATATTCACATTAAAATTTCAGTTACTGTGTTCCTAGATGGGAAACTGGAGTTGACTCTGTCTCTATCCTACAGCGAACATGGCTTCGTACAAATAATGGTGCCCATACAGGGGTCTTTTAATTGTTCAAAAAAAAAAAAGTTAAAAAAATATATATATTAAATTAAAAAAAATTAAAAAAATAAAAAAAATAAAAAAAATAAAAATAAAATTAATCTCACTAGAATATCTCAACAACTGCCTTGTTATTACTCCTGTAATAAATTGTGAAGAGACTTTATGGACACCATGTCGATTTGGAATGTTCATGTTTTTTATTTATTTAGTTAGTTTAAATAAATTTTCAGGGTGGCTTTGTTAGTTTTCATTAGTTTTATTTTTTTTCACAAATGTTGAGTTTTAGTTTAGTATTAGTATTTAGAATTGCATAGTTAAAAAATATATATTGTGTATTATTTGTGTGCAGGATTTAAAAAACAAACAAAAACTAAACACAAAAAAACGGTATTATTTTAAAAACATTAAAAACAACAACAACATCAACAAATCAAATACTCAACTCAACTTGTGTATAACTGTCCACATACTCTCAGTTACAGTAAGTACTGCGCATAATAAAAGCTCGTAGGATGCCTGGTTTGCCAAGTTGCAAACTTCTAAAGTGGATTTGTGGCTTGAATTCCTGTTAGGAAGTATTAAACCTGGCTATACAGTGTACAATTTTTTTTATATACCAATATTTTTTTTTTCATATACGAACCAAAAAAGGAACAAACTTCTTACTTATCATTGCGAGTTAAATGGCAAAAGGCATTGGAGCCAAAAGTCAAAAATTGTCGCCAAGGAGCAGCTCATCTGGAGGCTTTTTTCTATTGGCTGCTGCTAGATGACATCACTTTGCTGCGACACTTTCGAACATCCTTGTTATTGTTAATATCAAAATAAATACACTTAAAATCAGTTTTTAAATCAATTAACATTTTCGCTGTAATTATAAGTTACTCTTATAAACGTAAAATGTAGTTTCAGTTTTAATTAAATGAACCTTGATTTGAATATGAACCCTCAAAATCAGCTGCCTCTGAGATTTGCACATTCGAACATACAAAAGAGAAAAAAAAATCATAAATTCTGAGACTATAATCAGAAATAAAGCCATACAATGTGCAAGCTCTAATACGTTTTATTGCAAATGATGTGACTCTTTCAAACATTCACTTGTGGTTGTATGACAACAACCCTCTGACAAGACAAGATGGCGTTGCTAGGAAGATGATGAGGGTGTGCATGAAAAATGGAAATGAAGTGCGAGGCAGAGGAGGAAGGGTCCTGGTGTAAAACCCTGTTACGCAACCCTTTTTTCTGGCGAAGTGAACGTTTGTAAAATGGAGGCGAAAACAGCTTTGCAATTAGTGCTTGATGTCCTGAGGGTCCTTGTCTCCCCCAATCACATCGCTTTGTGCTGCTCTCTCCGGCGTGCTTGTTGCTAAGCAGACGATGTGACTCAGGAACACATGCCGCCATTCTTTTAGTGTCAGCGTGGAGCAGACTCACTGATAGCGCCGCTCTGCCTGCACGCACGTCCATCTTTCCTGGAACAAATTAAACCAACCCCGCTTTGTTGTTTTCACCACAATTTGGCCGTCTGCGCATCAGCTGCTCTCATAAAATCTGCGAGAAGCCCGAAATTTGCCTGAGGTTTCCGTTTTTATCTTCTCCATTCATTTTGGGGAAAAGGCGCATGTTTACAGACACTTTGGGTGGGGTCGGCACTCACGGGGGCTTCCTCTGCGGTGAGTCGAGTGTTTATGGGTCTGGTTCTGTTTCCTGACTCTCAGATAAAAGACCACCCACCAAGGCCTCATTGCTCCATAGCAATCGGCCGTTAATGATATCTGAGCAGGAACATGTTGGCAAAACAGCAAAAAGGCGTTTCTTTTGTGCTACACCTTGTTAACATACCATTATATACACAATGCCAACAGTTTTTCATAAATATAACACGTGTCCCCTCAGGGTGAGCTTTTACGAACGTCAACTGTAGCTCATGCAATTCCCTTTCATCTAAATATAGTTCTTCTCTGAGGTTAATCCCATCTGAAACTAGGCGAGTGTGTAATCTGAGGCAGAAAAATTCAATGTGAGATTTTTCAATTAGGTCAGGCATTACCATTGGCGGCGGGTTGAGGATAAAGACTAGTGATGGAGGATGTGGACGCTGCATTTAACTATGTTTATATGATATTCGGGTTAAGCTCAAAATTTGGGTTTCTGAAACATTCGGAATAACCCGTTTACATGCGTGAGTTACTCCCATATACTTTCATTGTGATCAATTGGAAAAAGCGATCGAAGCCACGACATATGGATGTCATTACGCAATTTTTTTAAAAAACTTTCTACGTTCAATAAAGGACATTCTATTTATGTCACTCACGATGCTAAACAATGTAGTCAGGTTCCTCTTCGCTGTTCTTTGCCGAGTCATCACGTTTGTTTACATCTGCTTGAGTAATCTCGCTAGGTTGCATGCCAGAAGCACGGATTTATATACGCGTATTCTCACCGTAGAGAAAATAACGTGTAAAACACTGCGGAGAATTTAATGCATTTCGAGGTAGGCTTGCTTAGCAGGTGGCAACGTAAGATGGCTGCCACGCATAGAAGTCGTTCCTAGGGGTGCACCGATCGATCGGCCGGGCGATTTATCGGCCCCAATTTGCTTAGTTTTTGGGTGACCGGCCGATCCCTTAAATATAAACCGATCTCATCTCCCTCCTCAGAGGTCTGAAAAAGTCAGCCAATGCCCTCTTCTGCTTAGATGACTAATGGGCTTTTCATTTTTATTTCAGGGAACTACTTCATTTGCAGTTAAAACAACCCGTTTGTATTATTTCACAGATATTGTTTAATGTTTTCCAATAAAATAAGATTGGAACTCTGAAGGTGTATGCTGCTTGTTATGAAAAAAATCGAGATCGGCAACAATCGGGATTGGTAAATCAGACTTTTTAAAAGATCGGAGATCGGTCAGAAAATTGTGATCGGTGCACCCCTGGTAGTTCCTGTACTCAAAAGAGTATTCCTTGCAAATAGAAATAAGTAAAGAAGAAGAAAATGATATTCCAAATGCATTTATATGAACAAGAATTCCAGGTACAGAAAGGGGTAACCGGTTTAAAAAAACAGAATAAGCAAATATTCAGGTTTTTGAGAGTGTTTACACGGTCTTTCAAAACCCAAATATCGCCAATAGGCTAGTTTTAAAAGGACGATTGACTGCATGTAAACATACTCGTTGTGAGCGCACAGCCATGGCTAATGCTAATCAGGCCTGCTGTGTGAATGGGAGGTATTTGTGTGCATGTGTGATACATTATTTAAGAGGGAAAATGGTGGAGACAGAGAGGCCCAGAGGTGGTGGGCTAGTATTGATTGTGACAGGACAGAGGAGACATGCACACCTCTCCTAAGTGTCTGGGGCTTCTCGCAATGCCCCCACAAATCAGCTTTATTGCTCCTGCTTTGGAGTCTCCCCAGTTAGCAGCCTATCAGGCAAAACAGCTCCGGAGAGATCGCCTGCGGCAGTCCAACCACAGGCGTGTACACGACCAATCCATCATTCGTCACCAGTCCCTAAGAAACAAAAACAAGCAGGCCGAGGACAACCCAAGGAGGCAAGTAGCTCAGGTCAACTCTGAGTGGAAAAACCCAGTTGGATTTTATTTTGTAATCGGGTCTGCTGTGTGCAGCCCCAAATTGAAAAATGCGTGGCGGAAAGAAAGAAGAAAAGTAATGAGAAAAACTTTCGGAAAGAGGTCGGATGAAATGTGCCCCCCTACTTTGTGGCTCCCTCCCTCCTCCGACACATTCCTCTCCCTTCAGCAGATCTGGCAAGGCCCGCGGGAGGCGGCGGCGGCGGCAGCAGCACAGTAATCTTTTCAAAAGGGCGGATTTGAGCGGCCGCCAGGGCAGCCGGCCAACTATTTCTCATTTGGAGCTGGCCTGGAGATGACCCTCCTGTTGGAGCACTCGCTCTTATAGGAAAAACAAAAGCGCCAGCGCCGAGTAAGGGAGCACCTTGGCAACACTGGAGAGCTGGGAACAGACGAGCAGAAGGAAAACAGGGAAACTGCGAGCCAGCTCTCGGGAACATCTGCACCGCTTTCCTGTGTAAAAAAAATAAAAATCTGACTTAATACTGTCTGCATGTGCCCGAGGGATGCTAACAAAAACATGGGAGGGCTGTGTTTAATTCTTTTTTTTTTTTCCTGGAACTGTCTGGATGTCTTTTTTCCTTTGTCCATTTCCCTCTCTGTCAAACAATTTCCTGAGCCCAACACCCCCACTACCTCTTTGCACTCAATGCAAGCCCACCCTCAGCTTGGGAGGAACTGGTCTAGGTTGCTGTTATGCTCGCTCAATGATGGATGGACAGGAAAGCTAAGAATCTAAGTTCAGCATTCTTGCAGCGGGGGTGGCCACAAGCGGCAGTTCCGCAAAAGTTTTGGTACGTTTTTGACAGCAACTGCGCTGACCTCCATCCAAATTTGTGGTTAACCTCAAGTCGAGTAAAACGAGCACTAAGCTTCTTGCTAAAGTCACAGAAAAGATGGCAACAGATACAAAAAAAGGCAGACAGGAATTAGTCGGTAGCTAAAAGTCTTTGTGAGTCAGACCGTAGACATCAAATTCCACATGGCGGGTCCAGATATCGTGACTGCATGCGATGTTTACTGCCACAGTCGGCCCCGGCTTGGCCGCAGGGCCAACAAAACACTCCTGTGGCCAGCTTTAGGGAGGGATCAGGGGACAACAACAAAGAAAACCCTTATGTTTTCCTTCTAAACCTGCTTCCCACCCCTACACACACAACTCCCTACCAAAAAAGAAACACACACACACACACACACACACGCGCAACACACACACACTCACACATACACAAGCGCTCCAGTAAAAACTCATCACACATCTGCCAGATCCGCTGAGGCCTGCCTCCAATTATCCGCCCACCACGCTGGAATCCCAGGCAGGCTCTGTCCGACGGAGCGTTTGATGTTGCCACGCAACATTTGACGGAGAACAGGGTGGCTTTGAAAATCAGAGTGTAAACTTGCCTGCCAAGGATTGACGTGAAGAAAGAAGGGATAGTGGTGGTTGAATGGGGGGGGGGGGGCGCCAGAGGGGGAGAAAGCGGGTGCTGTTGTCATTGGGGACACAAGGAAAATGCCACTAGATGGAAAGCAGCTGCGTATGGCTGAGAAACATTACTTTAAATGGGCCCAAAATGCGGCAGAGGCTGACCAAACCTCAGCCGAGTGGTCAGCATTTTGTCATCTGGTGGCTTTGTTGGAGTGAAGTCATATGAACTGCTGTGTTCTATATTATGTACCGTCAAGCCCAATATATGACATATGCAAAGCAAATTTTGGAATCAAAGTGAATTTTCATTTGATAAACAGGTATCTGGAAGCTGTAAATGATTTTTTTATTATTATTATTATTCCCATTTACATTAGTTTTTATATTGAGCATTTTGAAGGCTGTATCGCCACCACTAGTACTTTTGATACGTAATATTTCCGCAAAAACAATGACAGATATGTTTAAAGAAAGAACTATATATCCCAATATAGCATTCTTCCTTAAAATTGCATGGAATTAATGTCAATTTTCTATTCTTTGAATCTTTCATTTCTACTTCCTGATCGTAAAACAGCCACAAGAGGGTGACTGATGCTGGTATCGGTAATCCGCCATCCATCATGATAATAATAATAATAAGAAGAATTAGGGGTGTGAATGGCCTAGTACCTGGTGATTCGATTCTTATCACGATTCATAGGTCACGATTCGATTCGATACCGATTAGTCCCGATACGAATCTATAAATTGATTATTGCGATTTTTTTTAAAACTCAAATTTAGAAAATACTAATCAGTAAACTTCTACATGTTCACTGTAATATTTGTATGAAAATGTATTTATTTATCTGAAAATTCAGGCTTATAACTGAGCCACTGCATTTAACAAGCAGGTTGCCATCTGTTTCATGTTTGAACAGCACTGAAATTAAATATTATAGCTTAATGCTCCATTAATATAACATTCTTCCATGCTTAATGTGTGAATCCTAACCCTAAGTAAGATGCTTTGTTGAATATTCCCATAAAAAATGAATGTTTAAAAATCGATATCGCATATCAAATCGATTCAAGAATCGCGCGCTGTAATATCGCGATATATTGCCGAATCAATTTTTTTCTAACACCTCTAATAATAATAATAATAATAATAATAATATATTTCTTGCTATACAAGATTTGCGTAAATTCTCAAACTTTTTACACCACCACCATGACTCACATTTTATTACAGAAGGGCAGTAGGCCCATTAGTAATTAAAAAAAACAAAAGACCAAAAAAGCGAGACAGAAGTTTTATTGCATTGATATCATTGTAAGCACTGTAAAACTATGCAGTTTCAACATTAACGGTGCACTGAAATATAGGAAAATTTTGAAAAGTTACAAAATAATAATTTGATTAAAGCGTATGCCAAATAAAAGTAAATAAAACAAAATAAAAACTAATACATGTTTTAAAACAACAATTCTTAATGATTAAATGCATAGATCATAAAAGTTAAATACAACTAAACTCTACGTAGGCAGTAAATCGTTCATCTACCACTAGAGGGAGCTGGAGAAATACTGTTGGTAAAATTGCGTATTCAGAAAATTGCTGTCATGGTTACTAAAAATTTATTTAATTTTTTTTTACTTGAATTTCCAAAGGGATTGTACTCATTTATGTGGAGGGCCCTACTATGCTTAATACTACTCCAGCAATGAGTAGGTGTGTGACACGGGTCAACGGTGAAAAAAAACATTGTGGCGTGGAGCCAGGATTTTTTTTCATTGCAAAAAATAAAAGTCAACGAAGAAAAGTTGTCCACAGGAATGCACCACCACAGGAATTTATACTTTACATGAATCGTTGTTTGTTGCTTTGCATTATGCCAAATTTGTTTTGTTTTTACTTTCCACTTGCATTGTAATTTGGACCAAGTAAAGTACATAGTGTCCTACTGTCCTACCAGATGGAGCCGCAGTGATCAGGCTTGTTCTGTGTGACTCTTGAGTCTTACTTTGTAATGCATATTACTGCCATCTACAGGACTGGAGTGGAAAAGCTTGAGCTGACGTAATTTTTCAAATAACACAGTCATGTTTACGATTTTCCGGCTTTGGAGAAGTTCTGTATTCTGAGTGCCATTCTAGTTTATTTATGTGTTAATCTGTTTGTTTGTGTGCAGGATTACACAAAAACTACTTAACTGATTTCCACAAGACTTATCTTGTGGAAATCAAGAAGATTAGTTCTTGGTGCAGCTCAGGCTGAATGTGTGCATAAAGGATCCCCCCCAGTCTTTAACAGTCCTTGATTGAGTTCTGTGCTCCCTGGGAACGCTTGTTTCGGCTGCCATATTTAACAATGTGAAGTTACAGCAGCATAATTTGAAATGCCGTACTAATTATTGTTTTAGAACACAATGATGACTCATATTAAAGTGAAACCACTGTGGTTTTCTTCTCAAGCAAATGAGGTCATCTAGTTCCAGTTTGTTTGGAGTCTTTTCCCGTTACAGTATCGACGCAATCACCAAGAAAGGTGACACCTGGGAGGTGTGACTGTCACGAGAAGCGGCGACACCTTGACATACAATGAGCCGGTCCAGAAAAAATACAACTACAGTAAAGGACCTGCATTCTTTCCCACGACCTGCAGTAGAGCAAGGTAAACTAAGCCGGATTAGTTGCAGTGGAGACAAATACACACAACACTCGCCTAGTTTAACTCTTAACTGCCCTAGTTAAAATTTCTTCGAGGTATTTGAATTGAAATAAATGAATGTTCCCAAAACGTCCACAGGCAGTGGCATCATATTGTGACGACAACATTAACCTTCGTTTATAACTCAAACCACACAGACACACCTTCTCCCCCAGCATGTTGACAGAGTCAACAGTGACGCTGGCAGATGACCGACCGCACCAATACTAACCTGAGTTTCGCAGGCGCCATGCAAATGAGCATCACATGCACCATTGCTCAAACATTCAAACAAGCTCAGCAGGATTTTCGTACTTCATCACCGCATACGCATGACGTGAGCGCAAACAGTGACAGGTATTCTAAAAATGACTTCTTGAAGATAAAAAAAAACACACACACACACACACAAAAAAAAAAAAAAGAAAGCTGCATTAAATCAGTCCCATTTCAGTTGCGGTGAGGTCAGACCACGTGGTGTATAATTAACACAAATGACTTACACAAAGCAGCAACGGGAAAACAGTAACTTGACGATACACGCCCACTTTTGTCTCCAGTGATACGTGACCATGCCCTGACTCTTTGTCTCGCTCCGTTTAAGCTGCGTATACTGTTGCAAGCGCTCTTCCGTGATAAAAAAATATAGTGAGAGGGGAAAAAAAAGAAGAAAAGAAAGAAAAGATCACGTTGTCCCCTTCTAGCTGCTCAACCAGGTCACCGTGACCACGGTTCATACTGGCCTGATCCACAGACAGTCAGCATGTGACCTGCTTAATGTGGAGCTTAACCCGCAGCAAAAGTCAGCTTGGAAACAAAGGGCCTCTTAGAAGAACGTAAAGTAGAGATGTAGAGCAGTAACTCACAAAAAAATAAAATAAAAAAATCAACCTTTCAACAGAATATGAACTCAAAAATATCCTGAATATTACAAAAAAAAAAAAAAGATTCAGAAAGCCAAGTTTAGTAAGAGGTTTAGTATGTCACATAGCAAGTCAGCAGTTAATTAGTTACAAGTCTTTAACCTTCAAATTACTGTGGCAAAAAAAGTCCCTGCTAAATGTCACACAAGTGAAGTCAAGTCATTACTTGGGTGAACTTAGTCATAAATCAGTCACACGTTGTTATTATTATTGTCGCACATTAGCTACTTTTCGCCCAGCATTAGCATGTAGCATGAATGCTATCTGTGCTTTTACAGTTATTTACATACGTTATTTACATTTATAGGTTATTTACAGTTATTTACATATTACCTAAACCAGTCTCTAAATGTCTTTTACTTTATTGCCTTGCCAACATGAATCTTAATTCGTTTTTGACCAGCTACTGGCTGGCTAAAAAGTGAAGTCGAAGATAGTTTAGCTGGTTGTTGTGTGAGTGATGGATGAAGTACGATGTCATTGTTGTAGTGTCTCTCTCGCATATTTGAGGTGCAAAGCTCGCAGGTTGTTCTACTTTTCTCCATTTTATCAAAAAACAAATTCCAAACATAATCATGTTTGGAGGTCTCTACATTATACAGTGGTACCTCGGAGTTTGAACATAATTCGTTCCTGCGAAGTGTTCAAAGTCCAAATTGTTCAACCTCCAAAACATTTTTTCCCATAAGAAATAGAATGCAAATGCAATTAATCCGTTCCCAAGCTCCAAAAACAGAAAATTCCTATTTTAATTTCTATTCATGTTTCTTACATTTACACCCTGTACAGGATTTAAACAATACAAAATACCTTACCTTTTTTTGTTGTGGTGTGATGGCATCAGTGGATGAAAAATGCTATGATGATGCTTGCTTTAGTTCAGTGCTGAGTTTGTGTATTTTACATTGGGTATATTGTTGAGACTACTAAGAGGTCCTTGCGTGCGTTGTATAACTTCAGGCACGTTGTTGAACAGCTAAGGGGGGTCCTCGTGCCAGTATTTACGGAAGTATCACGGTTGTTGAAATGGCGCGATAATCTCCTTCCTAATTCCACTGTTGTTCGTAGCACTGTACGTTTTTTGTTGCTGCCACTAACACTGTTGTCTTTCTTTGAGCCTATGGCGAACAAAATTATCCTGAAAAAAAAATCCAAATGCGCTCGCGAATGTATGGAGCAACTCCGGGAGTATTCACGCTTTGATTGGAAATGAGCAGCGCATCGTCTCAACGACCGCAACGTGAGCATTCGGCATCGCCCGGCTTCACTCGCTCGGCTACCCGTTTTCAAGGTACGTTTGGCTTAGCTTGCTTTGCTTGGGTGTTCGAACTACGAGAATGAGTTCAAAGTTTAACAAAATGATTTACTCAGATTTTCGGGTTGAAGTCCGATTTGTACGAGTTCCGAGACGTTTAAACTCCGAGGTTCCAGTGTACTTCCTTCATGGAGGTCTGCTAGCTCTCAACCTCGTAGCATATTGGTGGGTTGCTAGGTTTGTGAACACTCCACACAAAAATGTCTTAATTTTTTAATTGATCACAAATGTTATGCACTTGTCACTCTTCTGGAGGTAGTGGGCTGAAGTTGATCAACTTGAATTCCTTCTGCCCCTTCTCCAACTTGAACTTCATCAGAATGTGCCATTTTTCTTTTCTCTATAATGTTTTATTGTGCTTGTTTGAGACAAATGTAATGTGGCCAGTGGATATACATTATTTATTATGCATCTCCAGACATGTGCCCTCACTCGCCCTTTCAAAATGGCGCATGCACTTTATGAGAGCGGCGTGGGTGACTCTCCCCGGGCTGACAGAGAAATAAATAAATATAGAGGCAAGCAAATCATGTTTGAAAGGATTTACCCAAAGGACATCAGCTGACTGGCTAAAGCTGCTCTTGGCCCTTCCCGCGGTCACCATAGCAACAGACTTTCCAAATCTGACCAGTGCCAGCCTCGCTCCATCACAACAACGAATCCCATTGATGCGTCTCTGGAATGTGTCGGCCTGTTCCTAGGGGAGACCAGGGGCCATTTGCACAGCTGCTCAACAGGGGGTGACTGTACAGTTTGCGTGGTGCTTTCACTGCGCTCTAGTGAATGTGAACCACACGAGGGGAAAATGCACAAATCTTGCTCCCAAAAACTGTAAAGGTCTGCGGAATGTAAACAGAGAAGAATGTGTATACTGTCATTATTGGCTTTTACAGAGGCTTAAAAACAATTGAGTGCCCCATCTACATAGTCTTAAGCGTTTTGCCTCATTAAGATATAATTGCTATTGTCAAACAAATGGCATATCGTGTCAAAAATTAATTACATCTCTGTGAAAATCAGCCATCCAATATTAAGTCATTGTGTAAATAAAGACTCAAGGGGGTCACACTTGCTATGTACTGTACTGCGGATATACCAACGGATAAGTCATAAATTAACAAGCCTAATGAGTGAAAACTTAAGCTATGGAGGTCATAGTCATTTTGTCCGATGATGTTTTGTGTGCTTATGATTAATGAAAGCTGACGTCAGGGGAGAGCACCGTCTACTGTGTACGCTGTGTGATTGCAGAATGAGGCTGTGGTAAATATGTCACAGGGATATAGGTTATTCATGCTGTGTGGAGCTGGGTAATGATTCTTTACGGATGTGTGTTTATAAATGAGACGGCCCAAAGGGTCATAAAAAGCTAATTTTGGAAGGCAAGTAATAATATTTAGTGACTCTAATCAAGCAACTATTGATCCTGCTTCCTCGTGGTTGTTTGAGCAATGAATGGACATGCGTGAAAACAGTACGGCCTTTGTGTGAGCCCCCCTCCCCTCCCCCCATCCGCTCATGCAACCTCCCTCCGTCCGACGTGGCAAGTAACCCAAGCGCAAAGTCACGAGCTGCCCTCTTTCCCCTTTTAAGCAGGTAAGACCAGCTGTCGCCATGGTTACTAGCCACAACCATGCTCCGTCTCGAGACACGGTGGGGGTGGAGTGTGTGTTCCAATCGCAAGGACGTCTCAATCACACCGGCTGCACACAGGCAATCTCATTTTCTCGCCACAAGATTTAACCGTCTCCCTGCCGCACTGCTAAGACCTGCTCAGAATAGCACAATAGCAACAACAGCCTATAGTGGCCAACAAAGCGTCAGCGGACATACTGTTATAAAATGTGCATCGTGACATATTGCTTCCCACTTTATATCCACCACGACACATCACATGTTTTGATGGGAAGACTTTTTACAATATTTTGGAGTCTATCTGTGAGAAAATTTGCCCATTATCCTGACAAACATTAAATATGTACTAAGGTTGGAAGCATAGAATTGCCCAAAATATATTTTGCGGAGTAAAATAATAAAAATAATGACCATGTATAATTCTATTAAATTTTTGTTATTTTTTAGTCTAATAATATGCCATTGTTGCTGAATTTCCATATTTCCTATTCAAATGCATGGGTGAGACGAAAAGTGAGGCAGCCAGCAGCCAGCCTCACCTGAGATTACACAATAACCCACAAAAAAAAAATAAAAATAGAAATACAACAATTCAAACCATCTACTGGTAAAATTATTGTACTGGAACAGAGAAGGCTTTTGGCAATTATCCGGATCATCTGCACGACTGTCATTGTATTATAATTGTCGCACAACTGGTCACTTTATCGCCGTATTGTTTGCACAGCTGTCATTTTCACCAGCAATGAACCTCACCCCACGGCATTGAAAACCTACGCCATTGATTATTACTACTCCCCCACCCCCCACTACTTCTTTTTTTTCCCCTGGCTACGATGTATTTGTCTTGTAAGAGTAACACACTATGCTACGGAACACACGATAAGGCCAGTGACAAATAAAACGTCTTTAGTTGATCAAACTCAAACGCTAATATCATGTTCCTGCGACAAATGATTTAATGTTGATTCTGTCTACTTTTTGAAATGTTGAATTTTAGAAGTAAGGTGCTTACATTTTCTCTCCATTAGTCAGTCTGCCTACCCATCCATTCACTAACTCTGTTAGATAGTTTCCATGGCAACTGAGAGACGGGAGCCTGCTTTGAAATGTGATTCCTCCATAAAAATACAATGAATCCTATTCATATGGAGCATTCATCGCTAGCACAATGTGACTAGAATTCACATCAACCTGTATAGGCCAACTCCGAAATGTTAAAACGAAAATACTCAATACTGACAAAGAGGAGCTATGACAAAAACAAAATAATCAAATGGAACCAGCTTTGTTATTTTCCCCCCCCCCCTAAGCTTCACAATTAGCATTTCCTAATTGGCAAATGGCAACACACTGTACATACACAATGCTAATAACAACAATACTCTTTGAAATGCAAAGTGCTTTGTCCCAAGCATGAAAGACGTTTAGACAGCAAAATATAAATTCCCCATAATGCCGCTCTCATCAGCATTATCATTATTCCTGAATAAGGAGACAGAACAGTCTGCTGTTGATGAGTGTGCACGATGAATCATTTCACAACCCAGCCCACTTGTCCTAATGCATGAATTGTTTTTTTTTTTGTTTCTGCACTAAGGTAATTTTGCAGTCATTGTTTATTACATTTCTGATGATCAAATGACGACCTTGTGGCGTTGCCATGGTGCGTTTAGCACGTTGCTATGGTTCATAGCGCTACATTAATTGGATTTTGTCGCTTCCTGATTGCCAAGGTAACAAGGTAGCATTGTTTAGTAGCGTTGTCAATTTAGCCATTTTATCCAACTAATTGTTCAAATTCATTTTGTATTAGCAGTTTAAAAAAAACATTTAAAAAAAATAAGCATACCACAGATGTAAATACTGTACAACTGAGTACATGTTGCCGGGTGCAATTGCATGAGTATGAGGTAAGTGCCCATGTTCAGGGAGTGTTGTGTCCATGTGAACTGATGGGTGAATCATTTTGGAGATAACACACAAGCTGTTCACTTTTTGCAAATGGCAGTCAGCATGAGGAGCCAAAGCAACTGTGACGAGTAGCATGTAATTAGCATGGCTTACTGCCCCTCCGGAGCCGGACGCTCTCATGCAGCCCTCCAAATAAACAACATCAACAACATTTAAATGTCCATGCGTGTATCACCACGACTGAAAATGCTTCTCTATCTGAGACTTCCAGATTTTCTTGTCCATTCTGCGCTTGTCTTACTACACTAGTTGCTTCAGTGGGACTAGGAGCAAGTAAAGCCCTCAGGAATGGCGCAAGAACTCCTACTTCATTGCTGTTTTCAACACAAGGATGCTGTGCAGCTTGAGTGGCAGAAAGGCTCCGAGAAAATGAGGCGCTGCGTGATGACGGAGGAGGGGGATGAGTGGGATATGAAAGGAGGGACTGTTGAGGGTGCCAACAGCATATCAACAAGCACCTGACTGCAGGAGGTGATCACTGCAGGCGTTCACTTCCTCCCCACGTTCTCTTTTCCAAAAGTGTGCAGAAAGAGAGAGAGTGAGAGAGGCTGCGCACATTTTAAATCATGCAATGCAATGAAAAATTGATGCAGCCGACTGCCTGCATACTTATATAAGTTTGCCCGCATGTACCAATCTATGAATGTCTGCAGTGCTTCGTTTACCGCGCGTGAGAATGTTTCACAGCTCTGCACAGCTGGTGTGTGGAGAGATAAAGGGGAGTCTGTGTTTTCTTCTTTATCTGATCGAGGACCTGATTGGAATATTAATGGCCTATGCAGATCAAGCTACGCGCTAAGGCAGATTATTCAGCTTTCACGGAGCTGTAAAAGGCTATATGAGAATAAAGTCAGAGTGCTAGAAAAGTGTTAAAACTGCATTTTTATGACCACATTTACACATAATAAATATGTTACAGGTGAATATCATTTTGTCCCTTGAGGTGCGTAACAGAAATAGCTTCCCGTCATGGCCTTGTTTTGTCACAGACTCATTTATCATAAACCGCACCATATGCTCACTGCGACCCACGAGTACCACTACTATAATTACATTCCGTCAATATTCAGGTTAACTATGGTCCAAATTCCGGTTTCTGAAAGATTCGGAATAACCCGTTAACGTGTCAGTACAATGAGTTACTCTTGTAGAAATGGAATGATAATGTGATTGGTTCCCTTCAAACCGCGACACACCGACAGCATCATGACGCGAATAGCTGTCATCGTCCCTCACCACACTAATAAAGTAGTTGGTTCCCTTTTTGCTGTAAATGGGTGTTGCTGCGCTGCATCCAGAATTCGCTGATGTTTGTTTATCTCTGCTTGTGTATTTCCAGTGGGTTAGCACACAAGTACTTCCTGAACTCAAAAGACCAACATTCCTTGTGGATAGAGCATGTGCAGGAAAAAAAAAAAAGTATTCCAAACGCATTTATATGACCTGCTATTCAGGTTAGAAACGGGGTAACCCAGTGGTCTTATTCAGGTTTTGTGTTATCACTTTAGCTAATGCTAAATACTAGCTTTGCTGACAGTTCAACAGAATTAACCAAACCAATGAACTCACCATTATCCAACCATTTTTGCTTGGTCCTGGCAGCTCTCGGAAGCTAGCTGTGTCGTTAACCCCGCGGTCCCACGTTGTAACACGGACTACGTTTACATGCAGTAACGATTCATGTAAGACAGACGCGACACCACTCGTAATGCTTAGTGTTAAACAATGCACATCCGTGTAGGAACATTAGATGACACACACACAGTTCCGCTTTAGACAAACGAGTAAGTCCGTGCTCCTGGCGTGTACCGACAAGAACTACACTTCTGGAGCGGGTAGGAAACGGACTACTTTATTTAGCGTGGTGAGTGACATGAATATGTATTTTATTGACGTTTAAAGTTAGAAACGGAAATGACGTCGGGTTATTCCAAACACCATGTATACGGGGGTAACTCTGTCAATTTGCACATGTAAACGTGTTATTCCGATTGTTCCAGAAACCCGAATTCTTACCTTAACCCGAATATTGTCTGCATGTAAACGTAGTCATTGAGAAAGCGCCGCCAGGAGCGCTGAGTTTGCGTTCGTAAGTACATTTGTAAGTAAATGCAGCATTAGGCTAGTAGGACTACATTTCTCATGATTGCTAGACACGGAAGCAGGAAGTAGTTCTCGTTCCGGTATGACGATAACATAGGATGCCTTTAAGCAATTACATGCGAAGGAGAACGCAAACGTGAATGTGAAAGTAAATAGGAAGACATTTTACAGTTAAATTCCTTTATAATTGGGTTATCGGTATGACAACTGTGTGATTGACATAAACATGGCCCAAACAATTGACTTGCTAACTAGACAAATGAAAAAACGAGATGCCGGGACAGGACCTGCTTAAAAGTGAGACAAAATAATGGGGAGAAATCGTGATACAAGATTTAAAACCATTCCACTTAATTGAATAATGGCCAATAAAGAGTAACGCCTTAAAAAAGGCACCATCTTGGACTGAACGTGTGTCCCACTAAGTCCACTTGCTTTGCTCATTTTGTCTTTTAGGTGTGCAGACGCATCCATCCAGTGAGACAAGGTAATTGTATTTGTCATGCTCACACACTGTAAATAATTCTGTCTTCGTGACTGCGTGAGTGTCTGTGCGTTGCCGACAAGAAAATGAATGAAGACAATTGTGTCACCCACACAATGCGTCCCTTCTGCTGCGAGCGTGTTTACCATGGCAACTGCCTCCTCATCCTGCAGCATCACCGCCGCTCGCTAAGTGGCCACCCATGACAACGAGATGAGAGAACAAAGAGGTTTTTACCGCGCCCGTCTACAAAGCGTTCGCCTCACAACAGTTGTAAAAAGCATTTGGACGCCCCGTGTGTAAATGTGCAGAAGCACGTTGTTCGCGTATTGATATGCTCCTGAGGGTTTGGTGCAGGGTGAGCGGTGCGAGCTTGCTGAAGCTATCCACTGCAGTGGTCTTTGCTGGAGCCGTGCCAGTATCATTTGCGAGCGCTATCAGCCTTGTAAGCTAAGACGGTAGACACTAGACCCTGACCAGCTCAAATGAATAGGATGTCAGTTCCGCTTAAAACCACAGGCCCTGTCTTCTACTCGCTGTGTGTGGACTCTAAACAGAGAGGACATATCCAATCCAAAAGGTGAGGGGTAATAAGATCCCCCCCGGCACACACGCACATTCTCACCGAGAGAAAGAGCGGGGACATCTGCTCAGTGATAGCTGATTTTTAATCTGGTCTGTGTAATTGCTCTAAAGCAGAGGTCATGTCTGATTTCTGTACTGCCTCATGCCTATAGTATGCGGGTTATGTCCTTTTTGCCTTTTCAATTTGCACACCTCCAATAATCTGAAATGTGCTTCCACAAACAGATATGTACGAATGAAATGGCAACTAGCCAGTGGAGATAAAAAGATATATGTCAGCGGTGCCAGTGCAACCTTAGCCTGACCACAGATCATCTACCCTCCTTGGATGGGGTTGAAAGGTTGTTTATTTCCAGCTAGGAGCGGGAGGGTGTTGCCATGGTAACCTTTCATGGGGGTCTGGCACTGGCAGCACTTGGGTGGAGCTTGGCGTGCCTGGGAGGCAGCAGGCACACAGGTGCCCGGGCCTGAGCAGCTGTCAGATAAAGAGGGGTTTGTCCCCCATTCCATACCAACATGCATGTCAATCACCCTCACCCTTTTCACTCCCTGTCTTCCACCCCCGCTTTTTTTTTAATAGCCTTTGATCAGGGATTGCTGGTAAAATGGCAGAGGCAGGAAGTGTGCAGGGGCCAGGGGTCCCCAGGGCCTGAGCCAGGGCGGTCCTAGGCATACTCTGTTTTCATGGGCCTGCATCATGCCTGGCCTGACCTGGACCTGCAATCAGTCTTGACTCGCACATCACGGTCTGTGTCATGCGGGCCACGTCAAAACAGGCCAGGACGATTGATCACAGAGACTCAAGTCCAACCTGGATACAGCCCAGGGCCCAATGGCATCACGCATGTGGCCATAGATGACTAAAATGACCCCCTGTCTTTCCTAAGGCAGGATTATGACCTCTGAACCCACCTTCTCTATCCTCTGAGGACACAGGGTATCTACTCTATCTGATACTGTTGACATGAAGATCAATAGCTGGAAAAGAAAACCACAGCAATCAACTACGACCATTTACGTCATCTGTGCTGGGTCCTCTTATTTGCACTCAACCCACCAACATGACTCATCAACTAATATATGGAAAAAGTGCACATAAATAAAGCAGTACTTTCTCAACTTTGCATTCATCAGTTGGAAGCTTTGCAAACATATTTAGTATTTCGAATCAAGAACGTATCAGGATTGCCATCGTGGAGAAAAGTGATGACCGTTCTAATGAAAGCAATGGCAGTTGTCATGGAATAGATAAATGAAAATAGTTTTCTTAATTTGTGGTTTTGAAGTGGTAGGGCCCAAAGGGATTTCTTCCACCAGGTTTTAAATCTGTGGCAGCACCACTTCCCATAAACAGGGTAAAGTGGTGGACTCATCAATTTTATACTCTCTTTTATGAATGTTAAATACATATTACACTAAAATGTGACTTATTGAAGGCTGAAGGCTTTCACACATAAAGTTAATCCTATTTTTATTCCTCCCACTTTTTTGACATGGATCTCTGTTCACAAAATTCATCCGGTTCCCATCACTCCAATTCCAACGTATTCCAAAAATTTACACCATTGGGGCTACTATTTTTTCTCATTCCAAAGTTGTTCAGCTCATTCAATTCACCATGTCAAAGTTTTGCACGTACCCAAAATTCCCATTTTTTTCACAAAAAACAAAACAACAATTTATGACATATTCTACTTTATTCATTCCTCACTGAACAATACTTGACCGATTCAAACCATTCCAACTTCAACATGTCAAGACCATTTATTATTCACATTCACAAAATTCACATTTTCTAAAGCCCAAGATTCAAAATACTTAAACATATTCAGCTCATTCAATATCATTCAATTTCATAACACATAATTCCCCAAAAAATAATAATTCCACATTATTCCCCATGCTTCATTGTTTTTTTATTCAGCCTTCACACCCAAATTTTCCATAAATTGCAAATGTCTAGTTCTACATAGTATTTGTACAAATGATCACAGCGTATGCAGTTGAACACCCACATTTTTTTATACTCAGGTGCAAAATATCTGTGGAAAAAAATTGACACAAAAAACTGTAAACACATTATTTTCAAAAGAAAATGATTATTGAAGAGTCTGATATGCCTATTTAATGATTCTTAGAACTACACATGTCAGCAGTCTTTTTTCCGCTTTGCAATTATAACAGCTTCCACTTTTCTGGGAAGAGATTGCCGAGATTTTAGAGTGCGTCTGTGAGAATGTTTGTCCAATCATCTAGAACATTCGTGATGTCAAAGGAACAATCATTGCTCTGTTGAACTAGTGCAACAGTCGTGCTGGAACAAAAACGGTGCAATTGTCAAATATTGGTATAGCCAATAAAGGCGATAGCAAAAATGAAAACGTGGGCAATGGAATATGTGTCTTATTTCAAGCACTTCTGCTCAACCCATCTCGTGCGTGTATGACAGCGTAACACAGTGCGACTTGTTCGTCCTGTGTACTTTGCAGTACACGTGTAGAGGAGGTGGCAGCAGCGTGTGGTACCCATAAACACGCCGTGTGGGTGGAGCAGCGCCCGAGGGGCCCGAGAACTCCCATGACTCTCCGCTCTCTTTGCCGTGTTTATCCTGCTCATTGGATTCAATTACAACACACACTCTTTCACCATTCTGTTTGATATGGCTCGCTGCCAGGAAAAATAGTCAAGAGTTTTCCAAGAAAGCGGGCCTCGTGCTCATGGAGGCCACGATGATGACATGTCACGCTAACGGAGCAACCGGCGAGTCAGCAGAAAGCCAAGCCTGGCCGGTTTGCACAAGATCCCCTCCCATATGCTTTCACTGAGAGAGGCCAACAGAAGTTGATTGGAGGAAAGTAAGCGCGGCGGCTTGAGATGAAACACCTGAATAAATGAGCGATGCGCACGATGCTAATGTGACCGCAGCGGCTTGCTTCCTTCTAAATTGTACTCAGCCTCAAATAACTCTGGCAGCGGCAGTGTCTCTGTTTCCCTACCCTTCCTCTGAGAGAGGCTAAAGTTCACTTGAGCTCCTCTCAAATCCCACCAAATAATCTTTGGAGCCTCTTCAAAATAAGCATGAGCCATTCCTCCTCCAGCACAGTAAAAATCCAATGCAGCTGTTTTTTCCCCTAATCTTCCCCATGTAAAGACATGGCTGGGCTTCCAGCAAACACAAAAAAACGGTTGTGGCCAAGTTGAGGTTGAAAAAAAGAAAGCAGCAATTTTCAACTCATGCAATTACATTTCGGTCCCCTGAGAGACTCATTTCAACACAGTGAGCGGAGTATACTCCAGTTCATATGAAGGCAATGCAATAACTGTGCAATAATGTCTTTGGCAGCGTCTCGCTCTGCTGTGTTTCTGGGAGCCAGTGAACTGCTGAGGGATTACAGGCCCTTCAAAGTGGCGAAGGTATGTGGGTTTGGACGTCTGATGCTTTTCCACTGCACTAAATGCTATTCCAGTTCATTCTGAATTTTGGCACCGGCAAGCTGCTGGAAAACAGCGTCTCGCTGCCACAGGCTGTTTATTATTATTGCAGAGAGCTTTAATCCAAAATGGCGATTCAGCTACTGTGGTGTGCATGTTGTTCTCATGTGGTTGCATAGTAACCAAGTAAAAACGTGGCAGCCTAAAGAGTAAACAAGTGAGTGAGAGCTCTCTCTCTCTCTCTCTCTCACACACAAACATACACTACACTATCATACCGGATTTAAAATAAACCCCAACTGTAATGACAAGTTTGCTCTATATTATTTATTTGGTTGTTACTAACATAACTACGAGATTCATTTAAAAAAAAAAAAATCCAGTTTAATACATTTTGTAGAAACTTTATTTACAATGTGAAACGCCTATAAAGAAAGCAAGGTAAGTCTCGTAGCGTTCCTAAAGGGACGATCAAAACTGAATGCGTCTGGTGAATGACGAGAGCACAACGTGGGGGAGGGTGACTCCCGATCGCATAATGTTTCTCAGAGCAATCTCAAGTTGTTTCATTTGTGTTTGAGTCAACATAAAAGGACATGTGTTATTATTTTTGGCTAATGCTAAATGCTATCTTGGGTGACAACAGCAGTATTAGGTAACCGGTTTTGTTTTGTTTTCTCGGTCCTGGTGTTTTACCTCGTGGTCCCATATTGTAACATTGGAAATTGGCTAAATTTCCCATAATTCTAAGACACGAAAGCAGGACGTGGTTCTAGTCCTGGACTCCGGTATGACGGAAACATGAATGTGAAAGTAAAAAGTAAGGAATTTAACCATCAATCTCCTTTTTAATTAGTTTATCATATGAGTCGCTATGAGAACGGCGAGATTGACATACACTTGGCTCAAACAATCGGCTTGTTGATTGGACTATTAAAAAAAAAGCAAAAAAAAAAAAAGCACAGCACTTGCTTTAAAGTGAGACAAAACAATGGGGCTGGCTAAATCCATTGGGACTTTGGACACAAAGCTTAAATGGGACTGTCCTGGTTAATCCGTCTGGGCACCATACATCAAATAATTCACTACTTACTTTTAAAATGATCTAAATCATGAGGATAATGGGCAGCTATATTAATTCAAGAAACCACATTTGGTAACTTAACCCTTTAATGGCCAGACTAAGAAATTGTCATTGGAAAGAAAAAAAATGCCTTGCCTGGTTATTCGGGTCACAAACAAAACAATATATATATATATATATATATATATATATATATATATATATATATATATATATATATATATATATATATATATATATATATATATATATATATATATATATATATATATATATATATATATATATATATTTTTAAATACCTAAAATGAGTTGATGAGTTGAAGTTCATTTACAAACAAATATCTAAAATGTAAAAACATTCTAAAGTAAGTGTGCCAAACGGAGCGTTAAACTGATGTTAAAATGGACCAAGTGCTTTCAGACAATCAGCGAAGAAAATCTACATTTAAACTCATATTTTGACTCAAATCATACTATTTTATCATGTTGCATTCAAAATACTATCAAATTTATTTCAGCTGACACTTCACTGCTTCTCTATTACTGCACAGTATTTGTCAATTCACTGCTACTACTAAGTACTTATATTTCCTGAAACCACAAATATATTTGAATATAATAATAGATTAATCAGTTTGCTGAAATACTGTCGATTATGTGGAAGTGATTGTTGATTAATCGCGCTTCGAAGCAGTTGAGGCATAATGGAGTGCACTATTTGGCTCCAACCAGCAGAGGCACTGTTGATTCAGCCTATACTAGTTTTCTGTCAATCGGCAGCAATGAAGTACAACATGATGTCAGCTACAGGAAGTTACAGCAAGACCTCAACTACGACACAGTTCCTCTGGGCAGCATTATGCTGCTTGACATAACAAAAACAGCATGTTAAAACATTTAGAGAGTGATTCTGTCATCACATTAAAAATTACATTTAAAAAAAAAACATTAATCAACTCATTCATCTTTAACTGTGGATCGCAGTTTCCAGTGTAGCACATGCTCTTAGTTGTCTGTATTTTCATCCAAATCCTGCTTTCAGTCTATTATTTCCTTCCGCTGTGTTAGAGAAATAAAAAATGTGACCCAGTATCGTGGTAATAATAAATGATCATCAAGCAAAGAAAGAACGAGGTGAAAGAGTGTAGGAAAGCACAGCACAGTCCCACGAACGGGTTAACAGTAGACTTATTGCTTTCATTTCCTCTTGTGTTCCATCTGAACAAACAAGGCGGGTGACCTGACAGAGCACAGAGGGGCGGAATGAGGTTGAGCAGAGGGGGGCGGTGGAGTGTGGGGAGGGGGGTTGGTTGAGCCGTGACTGGAATAAAACCAAAGAGAGGGGGAGGTTGGGGTCTGAGGGAGGAGGAGGACAAGCTCACCACGTGATGGAGCCTAAAGGCTTAAAAAAAAAAAAAAAAAAAACAGACAGAGACACCCACTACCTCTCACATCCCCACCCCCATGTTGACGTTGCACCACAACAACAATTCTGAGAAATGGCCGCTGTCTGTATTCTAGCTACTATTTACACGGCAGTGATTCAGTGCACACAACGCTTTCATCATCATGTGACCTTTGTTCTTCACTCCTCCCATTCACTCCCCGCTTGTCCCCTCATCCACGTGGATGTTTAAAAAAAATATATAATAATAATAAAAAAATCTTTATTATGCATGAATGAAATGCCCTGGCACACAAGTGTAGACCAAAGAAAAAGAAAGGTGAGTCAAATTAGGACTGTCGCAGAGCAAGAAAAGGCAGCGGTGCTTAGGGATAATGAAGAAGTGGTGGTGCAGTCTGGACTAGAAGCACTAGAGACATGAGTCATGGCAAGCAATCTCCCAGGGGGCTCATTGGTGCAGTCTATAAATGGAAATCGGAGGAAAACAGCGGCTTCCCTCGCCCACCCACTACTGGGTTATGCCTTATTAGACTTTGATAGCTTATGACAGCCACTGCCTTGTTTAGCCTTCTCCTGAACTTAGCAATATTTTTGCTTTTGCTTGTCTTGACCTGGCAGCCAGAAAAGTGAATGTGAAGGAGTCTATATTAAGCTGCTTAGTGTCCAAAAATTCATTCTAGGACACTTAAAAACAGGCCATGCGTTCTAAGCTGTAAGTAATGTATGTCTTATCTTTTTTTTTTTCCAACTACTTAGGTTGAGCCATTGGTTCACCGTTGGCTGCTCTCATTTCCACCCAGTGAACAGCTCAGTTCAGTAATTTTCCTTGGCCATAGCGATGTCAGCTACGTGCAGTAAATACAGTAGTGTGACATCATAACTGATTGTGAGGGTGTCACTCACCATTAAGTTCCACAAAGAAGAAAGGATAACGTGGAATACCAATTGTCAACAAGGATAGAGAAAGTGGGCTGGAATAGTTGCGTATTTTGTTACCCCAAAAATATGACCGTACCAACAACACGTCGCAATTATAGAAACCATTAAAAACATACAAAAAGCAATATAACAGCACACAACTGTGCTAAATGCGTCATCTGGAGCTGTCCAGAATTGATATATATCAAATAACATGGTCTACTTTGAACTGCCAGATTTACTTGAGCAAACTTGAAAGAGGAAAATCCAACCATTTCCCCCCCCCCAAATACGATCCTGACCTATTTGAATTTATGTAGCAGCTGCATTTTTTCTTTCAAGACCTGTTTCGTCACATCAAGCGAGCGCCGAGGGTGGCCCGGTGGCACAGCACCACCTGTTCTCCACACCCCCTTCCACCTTCCACCCCCGCATGTACCCTGCCCACCTGTTTCCTTGGCGAGGAGACACACCCTGCCCACCGAATCCTGCCTGCTCGTCTGCACAAGACAACAGATGCAGACAGGACTGCGGCATGCCGGGTCATCCGATTGGAGGGAGGGAGGGCGTGATCGGTGTTGCTGCAGGCCTTTTGTTTAACTGCCTCGTGGAAAAACTCCCTGCCGGGTTATGTTTGCGCTCCTTTTTTTCACCTGTCGGCACGGCGCTTTCTTTCATGTGCAGGCTCCATTGTAGCGGTCGTCCCTCGAGGCGTTGAAGACTTTATCTTAGCGGAGTAAAAGCAAAAGAGGTAAAGTGACGGGTTGCTTTAAGTGTTTTGGTGAAAACACCCGCTAGGCCCTTTTTTGTGTGTCAGGTACATTAGAGCTGTAAGGTTGGATTAAGATGAACAGAAGGGGGATGCAGGTGAGGGGCCGGGGATCCCCGTTGAGGGCCACCCCTGTGTTTGTTGTCGGGATGGTTGTTTTAGTCATAATACTGTGTGTTTATCTGGAGCTGATGCTAATGTTCCCTTGGTGAATGGTATTAGCCAGCACAGTTTATCGTCTTGAATGTGCCCAGTTAAGAAAACTCAGCTGCATACAGTAATTCACACTTGTTTATACCTCAAAAAATGTAAATACAAGATTTTACATTGCACATTTTTAGCTTATTTGTATATAATGGTAGGGGTGTGCATCTCTCCACAAAAGATGATTCAATACGGTTTTCGATATGTGTCATGCGAAACAATTCAAGGATGTTTCGATTTAGAGTGGAATGATTTGATTCGGTTCGATACGGTACGGCTCAGTTCAAGATAGTATGATGCAATGACTTTTGTTGTCATGTTACATAAAATATATATCTCTGCAATAAAAGGCGATACGATGCATATCTCGATATATTTCCAAGTGATTCAGTTCGACCCCTAATGTATAAAATATTTGGTGTCAAATGTACGTATGTCTGTATGTTTGTATGTGGAAAATCTTTTTTTCATTTGTCGTTGCATTCAATTCATGCCCAAAGGAAGGTTTTATTTTATTTTTAATGAAATTAGTTGATGACCTTTAAATCAGAAAAAGGAAACTTTCCTTTGCTTTATTTGGCAGGCAAAGAGGAAATGGTGTATGTGACAGTTAATGACTTTCACATTCTGCCTCACCCCACCACACACACACATAAACTTGATGAACTGTGATGAATGTTAGGTTTTTTTTTTGGTATATGACACAGCTGACAGCAGCTAGTAATAAATAATTTAGCAACAGATTCTGTACTAGCTTCATGTGTATGTCCTGCACTGTGATGAGATGTTGTTTCAGCGTGGCGTCAAAAGCCTGCGACGGCTTATGCTTAAACATAGTCCTCCGTAAAGTGATCTCACCGCCATGTTGGCTCGATGTCCCAGCAGGCCTCGAACCCGCATGACAACGAGCGTCCTGTTTTCCTCCACAACATAGCAACAACGCCCAAATGCGAGCTCCAAGACTTCAAGACGTCTAAACATTTTACTGGCCCAGGTGATAGAAGTGTTACACGAATATTCCAAGGCTAGATCGGTATCCCGATACCAAACACTGCCCTGCTATAAATAAATCCATTAAAAGTTCATTGGCCTAAAGTAAACAATGATTTTTTTAGCTTACATTTTAGCTTAGTAATATATTTTAGCTTTGACATGGTACGTTTTAGCTTAGCTTACATTTTAGCTTTGTTATGGTACATTTCAGCATAGCTTTCATTTAGTTTAGTCATGATACATTTTAGCTTAGCTTAAATTTTAGCTTAGTCAAGATACATTTAAAATAGCATAGCTTGCATTTTATCTTAGTCATGGTACATTTTAATCTTAGCTCACCACAGGACAGTGCAGTTTGTTTGTTGTTGTCGGGTTGTTGTTTTTCAGATCAAGAGCCAGATTAGGAAATTGTGTTCCTCTCCAGGGCCCAATTTACAATAATGCATTTCCATAACATTGCATATCATTCTGAACCACACATAAATTTATCACAACAAACTTGAATCAAGAGGCGATTTGCCAAGAAAATGTGTGCCTGCTTGGCAATCATTCAAATAGTTTCCAGCGTTTTAGTCTAACAATCAGCGTCTGGGCAGGGGGCTTGGGAGAAGTGCTGTTAACAAAAGAACACAAACAACATTCAAATTCTTCCTTGGTTAAACATGAATGTATTTCAAAATAAAGTTTCAAGTTCATGCCTATCCAATTCTTAAAAGGAATGGAAAATGGATCTCTTACGCTGTTCAGGGTCGTCACCACTCAATCAAAGGGCACATACAGTACAGTATAGTATAGACAAAAATACTGAAAAATATCATTGTAAATTTGTTAACAATAAAGTCAAATAGAGCCAATCAGAAAATCCTTGAGAGTATTTCATGCTTTGGTCATCCAACAAAAGCGTTGTCAGCTCAGGGCCACGTGGACGATTGCGTCTCATATTTCAAAGCCAGCGAGTCAGTTCAGGCCTCAGCTGGTCCACGTCTACTTTAAGTCTGATTCGTCTTGACTACTTTGCAAGGTCAAAGATTGCAGACAACAAATCTACAGCCTGCAGCCAATCTACAACCGCAGATAGATGGCCTGCTTCTTTTTCACTATCACCGCAGGGATTTGAGTCATTGCGGAACACACATCTGGCCCTCTCCGGCAAACCAGGCACCAAGTCTGTTGTTTGTCCTCAAAGACGGCTCGCTCGTGTTGATATGTCCTCATACATATCAATTACTTGATGACTTTGGCAGTGTCATTCCCAAGGTGTTTGAAAATGAGGTTTCAATGTCATTTGAGAGGCGTATTCCAGACAAAAATAACACAGCTTTCACCCCCGGGCTATCTCGCGGCGCATGCAGTGAGGGAACCTGAAACCCTCCCGTCTGAATAAGACAGAAATCCGGGCTTGCACAACCAACATCTTGCATCCGCAGATGAACTTCTTTCCACATAACAGTTAAACTGTCAGCAACTCCAGTCGGTGTTTATTTGGAGGGGTGGAGCAATGAGGGGAAGTGAAACCTCTCCGTACTTTGTTGCTCGAGCACATGGTAGATTGGATTCCTGAAAATTCGGACAGCTAAGATGGCGTCACGCTCACTGTGAGTCAGAGACGGAGCGTGTGCCCTGGATGAACTTCCTGTTTGAGTCCGCCACAGATATAGGGTTTCTCCAGCCCAGCCACACACAGGAAATGAGTCACTCTTATTCACCAGTTGTCTGCAGGCTGCAGACACTTCAAGCCCCAGAGTGACAGGAAAGCCAAATTAGCTTGTGAAACTTTAATCTCCTATAACTCAATTATTTAATATCTGAGCCACTCTTCAAAGGAATACCTCTCCCCTTCCCCGGCTGGAGCCTTTCAATCTCGTCAGCGGGAGAACTCGGCAACTTGAAATCTCTGCCCTGAGGTTTGAACGACGCTGGGCGAAAATCACACCATGCTCTCTGAAATGTGAGCTGTACTTCGCCACAAAGTGAAATTCATTAAGTGGGACTTGCAGGTAGAATGGCAGCAGAAAACCATTGTGCTCATTCAAGCTAATTTTAGTTTGCAGCTGTGAAAAGAAATCATTTACAGCTGCATAGCGTAATCTTTGAGTCTCAAACAGGCAAGAGGAGGAAGCAATTATGGAGCTTTGGAATGGAGTGCACGTTGAAAGACCTCATGCGGTATTAACTTATGTAATACATCAGAGTCGTTTTAGTGGATGACTGTACACGTACATGTCTGTCACATAATAAACATACATTGGTACCTTACCCGAGCGTCATGTAGTGGCGCAATACAGAGGTGGGCACTTATGTTGTCGGGCCGACGGAAATGCCCACCTCTGACGCTATAACCCTTTTAAGCAAAGTACTGAACACAGACAGTGGCGCAGAAAATTTAGACATATTTAGCAATACTCAGGCAAAAATTCTTCATCGTCTGTGAAAAACGACGAGGATACTGCAGCTTACCGAGCAGTTATGACTGTTTTCTTTATGTATATATGGATGTACCGTATACGTAATATCATAACGCAGCGTGCACACACCAGAAGGAACCGCACAATTAACTAATCATCATGCACAAACTGTCTAAAGGCCTTTTCGTACTGCACTTGGTTAACCTGGTGGTCACACACGAACGCCTGCGATTAGGGTAGAGGGCAGTCTCCATGTTCCACTTCACAAAACTGTGATCCCCGCTCGTGGAGGTGTGCCTGCCGTTCCTTATAAACGTATTTTGACCGCTTTGACTTCTCGCCAAGCTCAAGCAAATCAGTTTTATTTTTTCCACAATGTCAAGGATCGTCACTGGGCATGAGAGAAGCCACTAAAATTATGCAAAACGTATATACAAAAAAGTCAAGTCCACCTCCGTATGTGTTTATAATAACAGTACTTAAGAGTACTCCCCCCCCACACACACACACACACTAACACACACTAAAAACACATTACAAACATTCTTGTGTTTTTAGGAGGCTAGAACAGATTGATGGTATTTCTATTCATTTCAACACACAACAATGATTTGGTGCATGAGTGTTGCGAGTAACAAACGCGGTCAGGAAGCTAATTAAACCCGTACTTCAAGTCACCACTGTACTTTTAATACTAGTGGCATGCTTACTTATATCAAGATTTTAGAGTGGAGAAGAGTGGATCAAAGGATGAAATCATCAGCAAAAGTAAAGGACAAAAAACATCCCTGTGGGATTGTGTGTTATTTGACCTCCATTTTTGTCTCACACAGCCACGTCACACATTTGCAGACCTGCTGGCTCTGTGGAAAAGTGGATCAAGGAAGTGGAAAGTTAATCCCCAAAACCCTCCTGGTCGGGGGTGGGGGTTGAATCTGTCTCACACACATGCTGCTGCAGTGAGGTACAAATAGTCTGAAGCCGCATAGACGTGTGTGGAACTGCAAACACACGTTTGAGACTTTAACATCTAAATGTAATTACACAATACTTTTAAATAGTTAACAAACTTAAGAAATAAACTCAGAAAGGGACGAGCCAAATATTCAGATAACTATTTAGCTAGCAAAAGCAGTACAGAAAATAGATGGATAGATGTCATTTTATCACTTTGGAGCCTAAATACTGTACTGTGTGTCTAAGCACTGGACTCCTTCACCACATGTGCATTTGCATATTCACTTATAATTGAACCACTGAATGCCAAATCCATTCGAATGGATTACTAATTGTACTTTTGCCGAAAAACACGTCATAGTCCCAATTTTTTTTTTTAAATATAGGCCTTTATTTACAACATATGTTGTCCAATGCGCTTTACCATATTCCCTACTCACATATTCCCTTTTTTTATTTTTATTATTATAAATCAATGTGTAAATATGCGTCCGACACGCTAACATAGCCACGTCACCTACGGCTTTCCTTTTTAGTTTAAAAATAACTTACTTTAACCTCCAGGATCCTTCGCCGTACACTTTTTCTCCTTTTTGGTGAAGTTTAAAATCCATCCATGCTGTGTTTTTTGTAGCAGCTAGGCTAGCGCTAGGCTAACACCTGTGTGGGTTTGTCTCCAAAAAATTTGCAACCTGCCCTCTGGGGTTTTTTTTTGTGTTTTTTTTTTTTGCGTTTTTTTTTTTTTTGCATTTTTGTTATACATACGTCACACCTGTGATGCTAGCACACGAGACAATATGCTAATGTTATGATTAATTCCCACCGGAATCCGAAAATCCTGATTGTTTTTAACAGCCAATTCGCATCTCAATTCGAGTCGCCACCGGTTCATGTGCAGCCCTTCTAAATACCATTACATGCTCAATGAAACTAAACAAGCAAACAAACATGTTCTTTCAATATTCATTTGTCTCCAAATATTCACGCTTGCATAACAGAGCCACGGAACATTTTGTATGAGCCGAATTTTCAGACAATAACATTACCCAACAATCATTTTCAACATTATAAAACAGAACAAACATGTCTGCCAGCATCTCATAATATTTGGCACCATCCACTCGGAACAGATGGATTTCCAGGCAAACGATATTAAACGCAGCTAATGAGCCAGAGCATGTGTGAGCTCATGCTTTTCCCACTTCCATTTCTTAATCTGTCGCTATGTTGCATGTGCGGGGGTGGGAGTGAACGGTCGCGCATTCACAGAGTGGGGGCACATGTAAATATGTGTGCAAGCTGGAGGTTATACTTAACGCTCTTCAAAAACCAAGTGGAGTGACTCTATCAAGGGAACAATGGCTATTCTGAGTCCAGCATTGTCACAAAGGTTCACGCTGACACGCTTTCTTAAATTAGGCTGTTCATGCACAGGGGGGAGCGAGTCCTGCTCCTATTCTTCTATACTCCAGGGTCATTGTGCAGACAGGAAAGGCCGCAGAGACATATGACTTAGTTGACATGCTCTCAAAAAGTAGGTGAAGGGCTCTACAAGTGTTAGAACTTGTTAAGCAGCCTGCATTAAATGGGCAACCACCTCTATTCTTTTAGAACTAAATCACTTATTAAACAACTGATCAAAACTGTGAGCCTGAAAAGACAGCATTGACATTTATAGCCCTGATCTTATTGGACCGATTTTTTTTCTTTTGTAGACCAAGCAGTTCCTACCCAAATGTATGACAACATTTTTTTTTTAAAGATCCACTATCCTAACCCAACAACAAAGGGTTTGATGCAACAAAATAAGAAAAATAAACAAATGGCTCTCTCGCGTAAAAACTACCATTCAAGGATGGCACATAACTGTTGAACAAGAAACCAATGCTAAATGCAAGAACTATTTTTGTATTTTTATTTTCACAAAAATGAATCACTCAAAATGTTAATATTTTTTAGGTACATTTGTCTTGCATATCATTCCAAATCAGCAAAACTATTTTGGGCCGACTCACGTAGTATAAGACCTGGTGTAAGCGCAACTAAGACATATCTGCCATCTAGTGTTGATTGGTGATATTACAACTTATAACTACGCAATTTGGCATCTATTGATTTGCAAATTTGGCTAATCTTTTTCTTTTGTATTTTTTGTTGGTGGTGGTATATTTTTCATATTTGAGATTTGTCCCATTTTTTCAGGATTTTTTTCTCCCCATTTCCACTGTTTCTCAAGGGTAACATATGAATCTTTATCAGTATTTTTTGGAATATTTTTGGGGGGTTTGTAATATATACTGTATATATATTTTCCTTTCTTTCTTTTTTTTTGGGGGGGGGGGGGGGCGTAACCAAGGGGCTACTGAGAGTGTGGCTAGTTTTGAAATCCAAATGTTAATAGTCATTTTTCACAACGTTTTATGTCTATTTCTTTAATCATTTCCAGCTCAACAACACAAACAAATGGGAATTTAAATTAACTAAAAATTCAGTCAAAGTATAAATCATTCAGAGCTTGAATTAATGTAAAATATTTAACCTGTACACTGTAGATGTGCAGAAAGGCATTCCAAAGCTAGCTTTCAAAAAGATCCAGCAAAGCAAATTGGTGCACCAGCAAGTTTCTTCAACCAGTCTCCAAAAAATAAAAATCTATTTTTGCAGGTCCATGTGAACAGTAATTGTTTTGTTGATTTATAAAGTGAATCTGATGTTTGTTTTTTAAGTAACAATATACTACTCTTACGCTGACCACCAGATTCCCAAGAATAAAGGCGGCACTGAGACCTTTAACCAAGACTTTAGAAGCTGACCTGCATTTGATCCAGCCTTATTATTATTATTTTTTCAACAATGCATGTTTTCCTCCGACGAGGATGTTGCAAGAGCGCGGTGCCGAGCCACAGATGGGAACAGAGAGGCCTTTGAAGGAGCCGAGCCGATCCCCCCCGACCGAACTCCCACCGCACGAGTCTGCTTCCAGGAAACCAGCTGTTGGACGGAGGAAAGGGGAGGAGGTGAAATTCTATATCAGGGCTCTGAATCACAGTTCCATGCTCTGTATTTTTCCAGTGGTGGTTTGGCTGGCTGGCTGCTTGGCTGAGCGTCTGGCAGGTCGCATGAGGAGGAATGTGTTCTGGAGTGGGCCTCCGCACGGGGAGACAGGGACAGGGGGATGCTGGGTTATTACATGGCCCCGGGGGTGCTTATTTAAACCAAAGTCGTGTCTGGACTATTGCACTCAAACACTGTTATTGTATTGCAGCTGAACGAGACAAAAAAGAACGGAGTTGGGTTTAGGGAGGAGGAAGAAGAAAGGGAGAGCGGGGAGAGGAGGTCTGGATAATGTCATCCATCATTCCCAGGAAACATCAGTCAAATAATTAACGCAACCGAGGCAGCTTGAAACCGTAATTACGTCTTGGGTTAGGAAGGAGCCTTGCTCGTGTGCAAACAGGAAAATGCGTACAACCTAGTGTGTTGCGGCACATCCAACCAACTGGCACCAACTCAGGCATGACACAGCATCTGGTGCGGAAAGATCATCAGCATTCCGAGAACAAAGAACAATCGCGAGCAAGCCTTTTTTTTTACGGGACGGCGAGGGTGCGAGCGGTTCACGTCCACAGGATCCGAGGGGAGGAAAAAGTGCGCGTGGTCTGGGCCGCATAGTGGAATGGCGGAAATCCTGCTCTGATTGTGCACTCGTGTTTGCTTGTGCTCAGACAGCTCCTTGCGAAGGAATGTGTGGCCTACATTCTCTCTCTGGCCCCCGCCGCTTCTACTCGTAACGCTGCTGCACAACAACAACATCAATGACAGGCGGAGGCATTCAAATTTGACTAATCTTCTGCAATGCGGAGGGGGGGGGGATGGGGAAAGGAACAATACAAGAAAAAAAAGAGGCGCTTGCGTGGATTTAAAGCACAGCTATGCTTTTGGATTTTATCGCCAAGAGGCAGAAAAGGGTTAAGTCTGCTGCAGAGAGAGGAGAGGAGTGGAGGTATGAGGAGACAGAGGGGGGGAGGGGTGGGGGCAGGGAGGAAGCTGTGCAGTAGGGGGAGGGGTGCGTTGGTGCGGCATTCCAGTGAAATTAAATGGAGGCTAAAGTGCTGACTCATTGCATTCAGGGCCCCATATTACCTGCTCTGTCACCCAGGTTTTATGCGGTGGGCTTCCACTAGAACATGCTTGGGGGGGGGGGGTGCACGCAGCAGCACCACTGGGTACAATAACAAAGCACACAGCCAGCCCTACATCTCACCTATATTCCCCCCAAAAAAGATCAAACACACACATCGGCACGCCCCCCATTTTCATTTTTGACAAAAACAAGTCTGCTTTGCTGCTAATGAGTCATGAAAAGGAGCTTTTGTGCATTCCTGAGTCTAAAGGGAGGGAGCCTTTGTTTGCTACCCTTACAAAAGAGACACACAATACATCCAAGTGTTGTGTTCTATTAATTCGCACAATTTAAACTCAAATAAACAAGCACGTTATTGTTACATTAGGCCTCTGTGGCACACATAATTAAATAGGTGGCTTGAGCTCGGCTGTGAAATTTCTACTTGCTAAATGCTATCGTGATTGACAGTTCAACAGCGCTAAAGAAGTCAATGCACTCACCATTAGCCAACCTTTTTTGCAACGTCCCGACAGCTATAAGAAGCTGGGTTTGCCGTTTGTTTTGCGCCGGTCACGCATTGTAGCATTGGAAATATACCGCTAGATAACTCAGTTTGCGTTGTCTGACCAGTGAGTGACGACTGCAGCGGATAACTACATTTCCCATGATTCTTAGATACAAAAGCAGGAAGTAGTTCTAGTTCCGGTGTTGGTACCAAATGTGATTGGGCTGCCAAGTTGTATTGGGGTCGCCTACTGAAGACGTCACGCTGCAGGATTGGCTGGAAATGATCCGTTTGACGTCAAAACATTGGAAAGAAAATACTAAAGATGTCATTTAAATAACAAAATGTATGAACTAAAATCGTAAATAAATCTAAGAATATAAAAGCAGGATACTTTAAGATTGAAGAAATAATAAAATAGATGAAAGCACCTTAGCGCTTGCCGTACAGCAGCGCTAACAAAATGCGCAGTCAGACGTGTTCACTTTGAACTTCACTTTGTCTTAATGATAATAGGAATCCATTAGCAATCTAAATTGGCAATATTTGTCTCAGTAAATTAATTTGTGTATTTATCATTTATTCAACCTATTTTATTATTTATTGAATATATCTTGCTTTTATATTCTTAGGTAAATTCACGTTTTTACCATTTCAGTCTATCACATCTGGTACCGACACCGGGCAATGCAACGAATGGTAACGTAAACGGAAATTTGGAAGTAAATAGGAAGGAATTTAACATTTAAACTCCCCATTAATGGGTTTATCTGTATGGTTGTGTGATTGAGATAATTAAGTCCAAAAAACGGGAAGCCGGGAAAAAAACAATGAGGTCGGTGAAAAATGACGCGGGCCCCAAGGCTTAAAACGGGACCGTCTCGGTCAAAACGGGACATCTGGTCAGCAATATCATACTTGGAAAATTCACCCGAGAGCTCCGCCATCAGGTAAACATAACAAGTATATATAACAATACACTCACACCACATCCTGTTTCATGTCAAATGTTTTATTTGTCTAAATCAGACATAAAAGATGCACTTCATGCATTTGCCTCGTGGATGAAATGCTGGCAGCACTTAATTACCAAGCCTCCAATTATGCATTTACAATTGATTGCAGTTTACATTCTGAAACGTCAAAAGTGTTAGTATGAATAGCACCTAAAAATGAAAGAACCTGACAGACAATCGGCCTACTCTGTCTGAAGATGAAAGGTTTTACTTGTGAAATCATCTCTTGTGATATGTTGTGAGCCGCCCTGTCATATTTTTTTCAGACTGCCCACAAGGCTCACCTACTGACCACGTATTGGCATCTAAGGTAGTGCACTACAGTAGCATATCAATTACAAACTCTTCAGCCGCAGACAAAACGGAGAACCTGACATGAGGAAAAGGCATGAGGGAGGGGGAGGGAAAAATCAAGACCCAATCTGTGCTGCTTTAAAAGGGGGCACAGTATGGACCTGGAAAAAACGTCTGCACATAGCAACAGAATAATGACATACAAACAATCCATTTCAAAGACTTAGGCTTCAACAGGAAGGACAGCTCAGTCGCAGGGCCCACGGCTAGCGTAGTGATTAACAGACACACGTGGTATCAATTCCTCCTCAATGCGCTTTGTACAATCGCCCTGTGATTGACTGGCGAGTAGTCCACCTTTCACCTTATGTCAGCGGGGATAAGCTCCTGGCCCCGCTGTGACCCTCTACGGGATAAGCTTCCCGAAACCTGTTGAGGTGCCTTTGAGCCTGGTACACTTGTTTTCGGCGTCGTAACAACTTGCAACACGCGAGCTAATGGTCTGAACTCAAGTACTGATGATTTACTTGCAACATAAGGAAACACTGGCTGGGTTACAAGTGCGAATCGGATAACACCATCAGATGTGACAGATATTGTGACACCGTCATTTTGTCACTCAGGAAGGTGATAGAGTTGTGTGTGGTTTTTTTTCATTACTTCTTGTTATATGGACTACAAGAGTGGGAAATCTGATACCTGTCTTGACTTTGACCTATTCAGTCAATGCTTTCAGGCACAAAGGCCAATCAGTTGATAAACAGACATAATAGGAAGGGCTTCAATCATGCGCATGGTGCATGGTTGTGGGCAGCCGGCTGCATTTACTGGCTGTGGGTAGCACTTATTGCTGCTGATCAAACCAAATGGACTCCGGCACTGTGTCAGGCTCCAGTTTGTCTCAAATGGTCCGCGCAATCACAGCATACAGCCAATAAATGGATGCATTCTCTCCGAGCTGGCTCCGCTTCTCCATCTCGCTCATTACTCTCATTACTCTGCAGCTTGTGGGTTATCTAATGCTCTCCCCATGGCTTACGCTTTGGCTGGGGATTAGACTCATTTTTCCAAGGACATTTTATAAACAACCCTGTGCTGCCTCCCGTTCCGGCGAGCTGAGCTGATGTAGCTGCACAATTTACGACCTCGGAGGCCTTGCGCCCTCGCCCCCGTTGCAATACATTATTCAAATTCATTCCCGCTCGCTCGCACAGAGCGGAGGGCCGGGATTTGAATATACAACAGGAGGAGTGCCGCTGCCCACATTCAACCGCAAAAGTCGACATGATTGCCTCAATCCAAAGGATCAAGATTGCATGCGATGAAAAGCGACAATTTATGGCACAGGTTACAGTGAAGTCATTAATTCACACGTGTAGGTCTTGGCAAGGATTACTAGTGAATTCAGACAACAGTCTTTTTAAATTCTGTATTTAAAGCATTCATTCGACGCTTGGCGGGCTCCATGTGTTTCCCCTCCAATTTGCAGAAATTCAGCATCAAACAATTGCTATGTGAGCTGGTTCCAAGATGTTGTTCAGACGGCATCATGGGAAAAGTTTGAGTGAGCTCAAATCAAAATAAGAGAGAATTAACCTGCAGGCAGTAATGCTCCACTTACCCTTAACCAAAAACAAAAACAACAGAGTGTGTTTTAAGGCAGGGGCAACAACAGCATGCTGGTCTTGATTAGGGTGGCCAGATGTCCCGAGTAACCAGGACAGTCCCGATTTTGAGCCTATTGTCTCAAATCCCAGTGGATTTCACCAGCCCAATCGTTTTGTCACACTTTTACGCAGCTCTCATTTCAGTTTGTTTTTGTTTTTGTAGTCAAGTCAGCAAGCTAATTGTTTGGTTTGGTCCATGTTTATGTCAATCAAACAGTTCTCAGCCATTCATACGACTAATCTAACAGCTAACTACGAACTACTTCCTGTTTCTGTGTCTAAGAATCATGGGAAATGTAGTCCAACTAGCCTAATGTTGCAATCGCCAGTTAGACCCAACACAGGCTGAGCTTTTCTGGCGGCGCATTTCCTTTTACAACGAGGAACCGTCGCGAGGTGAACGGTATTGTCAGCTAGCCCGGAACAAACAAAAAAGTTTGGATAATCGTGAGTGCATGGAATTGTTTAGCACTGTGGAACTGTCAACCAAGATAGCATTTAGCTTTAGCGAAAGACATACTGCGCCCACCCTCTCACCCCCTGCGACGTCAACAAAGATAGAGTGGTGACTAGTTTATATTATTGGAGAAATTATTTTATATTCTGTTGAACTGTCAACCACGTTAGCATTTAGCATTAGCTAAAAGAATAACACAACCACCGGTCACCAAAATGATTATCAATTAAATTGTTGCAAATAGTTCCTGGTGAGAATTTATTGTATATTTGATTTTCGGCAAAATTGTAGTGTCCCGGTATCTAATTTTGAAAATCTGATCAGCCTAGCCTCGGCATAAGCAAATTTCATCATTCTATGACTGACTGCAGTTTTGCTAGTCTTACTTGCATCACAGCTATAAAATATTAATCAAAAGTGACAAAGAGTGAATAGATATAATCAAAATTAAAACGTTCACTTTTACTAGCGTTATCTACGTCTGTATCATAACAAAGGAATCACAAGTATCGGTGCATATTATATTTCAAAGTTTCAATTTAGCACAGGAAGTGCCAGTGTTATTCCATTGAGCTGTGACATCCTCTTTGTGTGTGAACCAGTCACCGTGTCCTTGTATGCGTTGGTGACAGAAGCACATCTGCCTTAGAACATCTCATGTGGCTGGATCCAGTTCCTGTCACTGATACCATGAGAGTAATCGCAGCTCATAACAAAACCTCATTCAAAGGCTAAAAGCAGGACAGGGTCAGGTAAGCTTCCTTTTGGCATCTTTCCCACAATGCAGCTCTTTTAAAATCCTGCTGGGTGTGCCTTTGGTAATAACTGGTGGGAACCAGCGTGATGCAACTGGGTTTTAATTCATGACAGTACACATCGGCAGGGTTTAGCCGTGAATGCCTGCAGCTTTATAAATAAATCATCCCAATCGAGCTGAGCGCAAACCTCCAACAATAAAAGATTTTTCCTCCCTGACGGGTGAGTCATCGTTCGGAAGGGAAATAGGCCAACATTCGGCGCTGTCACCCGTTCAGCCATCAATATCGGCAATAAGAAAAGCTGCCTGACAATAGGGCTAATTGATGAGGATTATGCAGCAGAAAGGAGGAAGCCACGCTGATGTGATCCATTACGGCCATCTGTGCAAGTACACTGCTTTCTCACATTAACGTACAGTATTCATGAGCACAACTACAGCACCGGGCGACATACGAGATTTTTGTCGCAGGCCGCAACTCCATGTGAGATTCTCCTCAGAGGGCCGTTATGACTCTCAAACCATATATGTTTGTGTTTTTTTCCCCCCTTCAACGAGGACAAAGACAACATTTTCATCTGTGGCCGTGATTGGTCAAAACAAACGTGCACAATGCCGCATCGTCCAATCAGCTTGAAGTATTGTACAGAATATTCCACCTTTCCCGAGCAAGTCACCGTGGAGAAGTATCAGGTTGATATTGTGGCGAACTCCCTTGAGTGAATCACAATGTTTATCTCGCTATTGCCAGGTTGTGACTTTAGTGGAGGTAGAGTAGATCCACTAAGTGACAGTGCGATTTTGAGTGGAAACGGTCATTGTGTATCACTGCCGCAACATATTATTTAGAGCACACGAGATGAGCCAATAGTAACAGCAGAATAAAATGTTGGGCATATTCCGTGCAGAAATCTTAGTGATATGTTTACATTGTTGTATTGTACCGAACATTAAATTTAATTCACTTTCTCCCTTTCTATTAGGCAGTGTTTATAAACATTAAAAGTGCAAATATCAATGGAATCTGATTCCCTTATGTGGACATGTTTAGGCATAGTCTGACTATATTAGAAAGAAACTTGCACAATTTTTTTATTCTATTCACGTGGTAAGGTTGCCCCTCCAATTTGCCTCGTAGAGAAAAAAACATTGCGTCACTTAAAGTCTAAAAAACGGGACCGATTGTCACCAAATTTAATGTGCACATGGGTATTGATAGGCTATATTAAAACGAAACTCGCAATAATTTGGACTATAATATGAATATGCATATGCATATGCAAATGAATGTGGCAACGCGTATACGCTTATGACATTCATATAATCCAAAATATCGAAAGTTCTGTTCTAATATTTTCAGAGTATGATTAGCGCAAAAGAAACTTATTTATTTAAAATAGAATTGTGAAGTATTGACCCAGGAAGTCTTTCCCAGTGCTACTTCCCGAACAATATCCATATTTGATGCTGGTGTATCACAGGATATGACATATCAGAAAATCAATATTTTGTCTCACACCCCAAGTAAAAATATGCTTGACAACTTGTTTGAGGTCAATTGGAATACATATTGCCAATGAATGAACAGCACATGCTAAAAAAACAACAACTCTTGGTTAACTAGCATGATGAAAGGTGTCCAGACTGCTGTACTAATATTAAGCCAGTGAACACAAATCCTTTGATTTTGTAACTGCTACTTTAGAATAAAAATGATTATACTTTCATGTTCTAAAGTACCCTTCAAAATGGTCTAATTTGAGACCAACCCCCACCCCTCACACTTTCTGTGAAATTCAAATCAAATGACAAGCTAATAACATTTATCGGTACTCTTGACTCAAAGGCGTGACAGAGGCCTCCTGGGAAAGCTTTTTATTTTATTTTTAAATAATAATTATAAAGTGTCTCGTCGCAGTGTTAAAATGTCACTGGACCAGCATCAGTGGACCAAATTGAGTTCTGCTTCCTTCCAGATGGAATTTTATATTTTCCTTTGGGACCCGTGACTTCAGTTTTCTTGTTTTAATCATCCTCAACCTTTGATCTGGATTCATTACCACAAACAGTTCCTGTGTGGTTATTTGGCATCGAAGAGGGATGATCTTGGGGCTGTGATTGTAGAATGAAAGTGTGCAAGCCCAAAATATCCCCCCTCAACGAGAGGCATGTAGGGGCACAGGTCCTTTAAAGGGGAAATTACACAGTTCACAAGGTTTTCTGATGTCTATCCATTCAAAGCCAAGAATGCCCTTTAACTTCAAAGTCACCAAAAGGGAAATTCAGGTTGAAACACTGGAGGAAGATCTGATGCTTCTGAACATGCGTGAGCGCTTTGTGTGCGGTGCGGAATAAGGAAAGACATTAATTAAACTGCATGGGAACTCCCGCACACACACCTCCCCACAGCGTGTTCACTTCTATACATCTTTGATGTTTGTTCACTTTTTTAACACCAAAGCCATCTTCTCCAATCTCCACAGACTTACATCATGCTGGCAGCATCAGTCCACAGGCTGCAGATATACATTCGGGTTCCAAGTGCGAGATCATTACAGCTGTCGGGAGGCCGGTTCTATTCGGGGTCAGTTTCAGTTAGAATTGCCATGATGAAGTCTGGTTGTTTCAGGATGTTACACAATATCGGTGAATAACAGTCAACTCTAACCACAAACTGTTAGCTCCCTGTGCAAGACAGATGTGCTCTGATATGAGTGCAAGGTCAAAATGAAAAAGTCGTAGCGCAATGAAAAGAGACCCTAACCATGAACGAAAAGTATTTTATAGCCAAATGCTAAACCTAACAGAAAGTCCGCCATTTTGCAAATATTTTGAAATTGGCACCATTTTTGGCCCTTTATAGAGGTCATATTTTATCAAACTCCTCCTACAGAATATAGACAATCATCTTCCAACTTTGGGTGTCTCATCTAAAGACGTTTAAGATGAAAAGTTATTGAAAGCTTTTTCATTTCGTCACACGCTGTTGCCGTGGCGATGCACTGTTTACCAAGAAAAATGATGCTATTTTTAAGGGTTCATCCATGAAAATTCTTGAAACTTTGGAGACACATAAGGCCTGGATAAATATTTATATTTTAAAGGTTTCTTGTCCTATGCGCTACTACCCCAACGTGGCCAGGGTTGTGAGGTCCCTATATAGCTCCAGTTCTAAATTAAATTATTAAACTTAAAATATAGATGTGTTCTTTTGCTTCAATTTTTGTGGTTATTCATTCATGTGTGAGAATTTGAGTAATGATGTGGCGTGAGATGACTTTTTGGATTGTCGGCCCATTCATTCTTTGAAATTACCAAACCAAAAACTTCTAATACAGAATAAAAATACCAAAGTTATGTATTGCAAGAGTTACTGGTGAATTCAGTTGATACGATTCCTGCGTGCCTCAAGAAGCTGATCTAATTAAAACCTCATGCTAAATAAATGCTGTCCTCTCTCATTGACATTTGTTGTAAAAATTCCGAAAACACAAAAAATTAAGAAAGAAAAAAATACAATACATAAATGATTTATAAGTAGACTTTACATGATCAGGATTTTTTGGGCGATGTCTGATCAGAGATCAGTGAGTTTGGAAAAAACGATAACCAATTCGATCGAGCAGTGATATACAGACGCTCCCCAACTTACGAACGAGTTACGTTCCGAGCGATCGTTCGTAAGGTGAATTTGTTCGTAAGTTGCTTCAGTGCAATATTTTGTATTATAATTTATGTTTAAAGAGAATACATACAGTACTGTACTACGTATGTTAGAGAGAGAGAGCGAGAGACACACACAGTATGTACATGTACGTAATAAGATAAATAAAATGAAGTTTAACTTACTTTTGGAAGATGTACTCGATGCTTAAGGATTTGATGGAGGAGGAGGAGGAAGAGGAGGATTTTATATCATGAGAGGTTCTTCGTCGTCGCTGGAATGGGCTTCAAAAGTTACTTCCTCCTCCGTAACTTCAATGTAGGAAGAAGTTGAGGGTCGCGGAGAAGAAGATGAGGGTTGATGAGTATCTTCCTTGGAGGATTTACTAGAAACTGGCCGAAAGAAGCGATCTAACGACGATTGCACAGTTTTCTTCTTTTTTCATCATAAATGATGCGGTAGCACTGTATGGCATCATTCAATTGATTTGCAACCTTTGTGCAACGTTCAATATTTGGGTCTTGCTGCTCGAAGAGTGCGATGGCTTTATCTATGAGCGACAGGCGTTTCTTCTTCTTCCTCCTCCTCGACATGTTGCTGAGCCTCCAATGCTGGGTGAGCTCTCACAGCGCCAAGCGTCGGTATTAGCGGCGGAAAGAAGCACTACAGTACTCGGAAAAAGGTGCGCAATAAAAAATCTAACTTACAACATCTCTTTCCGGACATTTTTTGACATGCGCGCATGCGCGCAGACATGTTCATATGTACCGTTGTTCGTAACTCGAATGTTCGTAAGTAGGGGAGCGTCTGTAATAAGCGAAAAACCCACATATAGTTGACGCCAATTAAATGCTTGGAAAAAAATAGAAATTACCCCCCCTTCTCCATTTAAAAAAAAAGAAAAAGGATAAACATTGAATATAACCGGTATTGTCTTATTTTGCTAAGCAGATCAATGACATCTTTGATCAATCGGGCAAATTAAGCAAATTATTACAGCTGATCACGGATTTCGCATTAAATGCTAAATATCAGCCGATCCGGCCAATCAGATTGATGTAGTTTATTTATAAGTATTTTAAAATAGAGTTACTTTTAAATCGATTAAAAAATAGCAGATGGCCTCCCTTGATGCGGTGCTCTTACCAGCAGAGGCACAAACATGTGATGACACTTGAAGCAACATGAGGCATATGAATCACGCCCGGCCTGATGTGGCCCAGAGCGGCGTCTTGTTGGCCTCATCTGGTGCACAACATTCCTGCTGCTGCCTTCTCTGCTGCCAGGTAAACCACTCCAAGTGTACGTGACACAAATGTCATTTGCTTTGGCTTTCTCCTTCAATTTCCCCAACACGGAATCCACCCACCCGTCCTCCTTCTCTGAGACTCGGAGAAGCCAGCTTTATCAGCGGGTGTAAATTCATGAGAGCCATCATCAAAGGCAATTCCCCGGTTTCCATGGAAACAGCCCACTTTAGGGGTGGCGGATCGGAAGAGGCGTGAGTCGAATGCCGCGAGTTACTATGGAGACTGGAATGACAGCTTATATAAGTATTCAGCGTGTGTCTAGCACATCGAGACACGTTCCGCCGTATAATTAATGCTCGGAGTGTTTGCTCGCTGCTGTTGAAAATTACGACAATGTCATTTCAAGTGGCAGGCGGTGACGCTCGTTGGTCCGCGCCGCCACAGTCAAGGTCAGGCTAATTTTCTCCACCAATTAAGTCTGGCTTATGCAACGAACAGCTGTCAACTGCCACCTCCAAGGTGACACACGTCAGATGGACAAAAACAGCCACTCATGGACACTTTGTCTATATTGTCCCTCATGTGCTTGTTCATGTTTACGTTAAAACCACTTAACATTACAGTGGACAACCCCTGTGTTTTTTCCAAACAAACACAGTAGAACCCACTAGAGTGCGGACCTCCAGCAAGGTAGAAGGACTGTGGAGGTCTGCATATTAACACAAAATATTCTTGGCAAAGTACAGTTTTGAACAAAACTTTTGAATCTGATTGTACATGTCGTAATCATATAAAGGCGCTCTTTCAAGTCCAAAGGGGGATTCTGAATAGGATAAAACAATTTCCAACATTCCACAAACTTTCATGGAATCTATCTATTTTGCTAGCTGCTCGCTCGATCTATCTTGCTAGCTAGCTGCTCGATCGATCTTGCTAGCTAGCTGCTCGATCGATCTTGCTAGCTAGCTGCTCGATCTATCTTGCTAGCTAGCTGCTCTATCTATCTTGCTAGCTAGCTGCTCTATCTATCTTGCTAGCTAGCTGCTCTATCTATCTATCTATCTATCTATCTATCTATCTATCTATCTATCTATCTATCTATCTATCTAGCTGGGTTATGTTGACATTATTAACATTTTCATTGTTTTAATTTACATTTTACCTGTTTTACATTTCATTATAGATGTGTTGATGAAGGTGTAATTATGTTGACCTGATATAACCTGTGTGAGTAATGCTTTTGACATTCTTGCTATCTTTTCTACTGTTTTCCCAGACATGAGAAAGTTAAAATGTTTCTATGTTTATCTAAGAAGTCTAGTTGCTGTTCGTCAGAAATCCGGTTTTCAAAAGTTCAAGGACGATCTAGTTTACTGGGAAAATGCAAACTCATTCTGTACCTCACGGGATGACAGAGGCGTTCTCTCATGTTTTGAATAAAGAGGCTGTGTGGGCAAAAGAAGACACACACATTGGATGACACTGCTTAGGTGATATGCAATTGTGTGACCAGAGATCTCTGTAATAAATTCTCCTTGCAAGGACCCTCTTCACCAGAATCTCATCTTGGAATTATTTGAACACGCAAAAGATTACAATCAATGGTAATTCCTTCAGTTAAGTACAAAGTTCCCTTAATATTTGCACGAACAAAGAAAAGGTTGTACACATGAACGGGATGCAAAAGAGGAAGTCAGTTTATTTATTAGCTAAGACACTCCCACCAATAACTAATGGTTTCCCACACTGCGGTGCAGAGTGCCTGGACTCCAAATGGAAGGAAGCAGATGATGTCCATCTTATCTGAAGCGCATGTAATGCATTACGTCTGATTTGTGCACTCAGCTCATCATACTGTATATTGCATTTGAACGGCGCCTTTTTAGTCTTGATTACAATGAGGTTCGCTGTACTCTGTATATGTTTCGCTTTCATCTCCGGCACTCTTCGAATAACAGCCTTATTTGGTGGTCCAGCAGAGCAGCTGTGGCACAGCAGTTTTACACAAAAATTGCTTCTTGACGGTTAGGGTTTCAAAATGTGTGGTGAACAATTACAAAAGCCATTTGATTGTTTGGGTAACCTGCATCCTCTGACTCACATGATATAACGTCACGTGGAACCACTTCAAAAGTCAAACTAAACCTAAATATTACCAAGATGTGACGTCATGAACACAGCATCAACGCAACTTCATGCGAAAGCATTAACATTTATCGGACGGCCAAGCATTTCACACTGCTCATTCTTTTCATCTGATGAATGTGCATTTTTTTTCAAAACAAGCAGGTAGGCCTGGTTAAGATCAAAACCACGTGCTGCTAACCATGTGGGGCGTACACAACCACGTTTGAGGCTGTTAGAAGTTGGGCGGTAGAAGCACACCGGTGAGGAAACCACAACATGATGAATGTTGTGCTACTAAAAATGTCACACCGCTCGAAACAAGCAGCAAAACCTCATTCAGCCCGTGTAGGCCTAAATAAGGACTTCCTCTTTCTTAACTAGGAACTGAAAGAAGACTTAACTGAACATTCAAAACAAGGCACATTTTCCATGTCAGAACAATACAAATGACCTGTTCATTATGGTTATTATGAGGTCGGTGGTTGTGCAGCATCAGCTGCTCCCACTTGTTTTTTGTTTTCTATGTTTTCCAGATGAGATTTCTTCATTGCAACCACACTCAGGATGTTTAGTCGATGAGTGCAAACCGCAGATACTTTCGTTGCATGCATGTCCCTCCATCCATCCATCCATTTTCTCTTGCTTGTGTTCTTGTTCAGGTCAAAGGGAAGTTGGAGCTGTGCAGCTTGGACTGGTCGCCAGCCAATTGCAAAACAATTATTTTCCCATCTATCAAGTAGTTTGACTTTTCTACAATAAAAAGAATGTCGGCTCAATTATTTGTAACTAAATAATATTCATGAAGAGACATATTCTCCACAACATTAAGAACACTTCCACCATCATCAAGCGTTATGTAAACTGCGGCAAAGGCTTGCTCTACTTCTCTTATTCAATTAGCGTCTCCTGCTGTTTTGTTAAGACACAATGAAATCATTGCCCACTCCTAATCACAGCATACGCTTTTATGAAGCACTCAGCCAACAAGCAGTTTCCCTATATATAGGGTTTAGCAATCACATGACCTTCATCGACATGGTCATTGCCTCCACTGATTAGATCATTTTACTTTACTGTGGAGCCTCGTTAAATGCATTTGAGGAAATACAATTTGGAATTTTAACATAAGTTGATAATTCAAGACAGATGTAGGGTTTAATGAACATATACAATGAAAACAGCAGAGGCCCCAGAATTGAACCCTGTGGAACACCACATATTCTTTTTTTTTTTTTTAGCTGAACATAGCATGAAGAGATTACAATAAAAAATTAATCACACGACGTACCATCACAACAGCCACAAGTCGACTACTGAGCGCACCAAATTCAGTCAAAGGATGTCAAAAGGTTTCTCTATTTTTACACTTCTATGGCCATTAAGAGAGCCAACAAATCTTTTTGTGCAGTTGCTCAAGGTGTTTCGGAGGAGATTATTTCCTTTTCTGTTCTTCGTGGCCATAGTGTAAAATAGTAATGCATGCAGTGGGCTGAGAGTAGCTTGAAACCTGGCTGACTAGAATAACTATTGCATGCGACTATAATAGTAGGCACAGATGGCAGGAGGGGAAAGCCGTCTGACTGCGGACAAGGACATGCTCTACTAAGTGAGCTAAGTGAGAAGAATGCGTTGTGACACCCCTCCGGGGCACCTTGTGAACAGCGTGACAGCGGCATGAAAGCGTCAACATGCCAGTTTTCACAGTGAACTCCTCTTCTGTTCGGGCCTGCCAAGACTCACGACACTTCATTTTGACTTCTACACTACAGCAAAGACTTGCAATGACGCTGCTTGAAGTGCTGCTGCAATATCTCACCATGGGGGGAAAAAAAGTGGGTTGTTGTTTTTTTTTTGCCCAGAACTGAAGAAATAACACATCTCTGGATAAAAGATAAGCCCCATGTGGTGTTTGAATTTGGTCCATCACATGTTGGCAGATACTGTGTCAGAGCTGTTGCATCATATCCTATTCATGTGAGCACACAATTATGGTTATTTTGTGGTGCGGCAGTAAAGGCTGAAAACATTTATAATTGTATAATTGCTTTATAATTTCAGTCAACTGTACCTTTCACGAGCTAAAACCAACATTTATTCATCAGACAGAAAGTGGCACACCTTCTCACCTTTACACAAACTGCCAATGCCACAAACATTTCTCAAGTAAAAGTCTATCCTAGGGTGACCCGATTTAAAAAATTCTAAATCGTGATAATACAATGTAGGTGAAAATCAATCGTATAATAATTTCTCAAATCTAATCGCAAGTCAATCTTCGACAACATCACCAAGGGTGGGTTGCGTGGGAGGCGCTATTTCTTTTAGGCTAATGCTAAATGCTATCTTGGTTGACAGTTCAACAGTGCTAAACAACTCAACGCACTTAGCATTATCCACCTTTTTTTTTTGCTTGGTCTCGATTGGCAGCTTTTTGAAGCCGGCTGTGTAGTTTATCTAGCGCCGGTCCCGTATTGGAAACATTCCGCCAGAAAAGCTCAGCTTTACTGCAGCCAGTAGGACTACATTTCCCATGATTCTTAGACCCGGAGGCAGGAAGTAGTTCTCTTTCTGGTGTCACGAAAACACGACTTCTACCAATTAGATGCAGATGTGAATGAGAACGTAAATATGAAGTTAGTTGTAAGTACAGTACACTTAAATTCCCTTTAAATGGGTTTATCGTATGAATCGCTATGCTAACTGTGTAACTCATCCTAGTTTAACTCTATCATTGGATACAATGGACATCAATGACACTATAGTGATTTCCTTCTATTTCATATTAGAGGTTGTTTGTTTTTTGATAGCCCACAACATATTCACGTTGAAAACTCTCGTCGTGCCTCCTATGCAATCACACCAATAGTGTGTGAACACCTCCAGCCATAATCAGAATATCAGTCTGGAGCAAGAAGGGTGAATAATTAATGCAATGTCTTTTGAATTTGCTTATTTCACCACGCAAATAGAATAAATAAAAATTAAAAAAAAAAAAACTTTCTTGCCTTCACCGCCTGCAGCCAAATACTTAGCTTGCCTGGCACTGCTGCGTTCAGCTTCTAAAGCGATGATGCATGGCTCCGAGAGATGTATTTATTTATTTATTTTTTTGCCAAACCATCACATATGATTCGACACACGAAAAACAAACTTGAGAAACTCAGCATGAACTCCTCTAGCGCTGAAAACTGAAGCGAGACATCAAAGCGGATTCAGTAGAACTAAAAACATTGATATCTCTAAGGCAAGAAACACGTCATTTGCATGTGCGTGTGGCATTTTGCAGTCAGAAGATCACACACTTTTGTAGGTGGCGAATGAGGCTGAGAAGCTGAAGGGAGCTGGCAGCACTTTGCCCGCCATTACGCATGTTTTCCAGGCAATCAGACAGATAACAGATGCGCGAGGCTGGAAAGAAGGGAGCAAACTCTACATTTCCCATGATGCATCTCCATCACAATGCCATACACTCCAATAGAGTAACAAGTAAACATTACCCACAAACACCATGTTACAAAATAAGTCCTGTGTCCATGGCCTCAATCTGTTACGACTTCTTTATCTTTTATATCTTGTCTGTTTAGTATTATTGGATAGTGTCCGGATTAGCCAATTCAGTGATCTTTCGCAACAGTCCAGTGAAACATTACAACTGGAACGCTTGGTCTGGTACTTTTCCAAAGGATTAAATATGGGAGAATGTCAAGTTCTCATGACCAAGCACCACAGTCCAGTTTCTATCAGATCGTGATATGTCTACATGAGTAAGTCTGTCTGCTCACACGTGTAAATGGGTTATCCCGAATGTTTCAGAAACCAGAATTTTGACCCCGCATGTTGACTGCATGTAAACGTAGTGATTGAGAATGCTGCGTTATCTCTTCTTAGTGCTATCTGTTTGTTACAATAGACAGGCAAGCATTCATCCTCTCACTGGCCACGTAATATTCTAGTACTGCTGGTTCTGCCAGAACTTCTGCTTTGTTCACCTGAATAGTTTGAATCCCTCAGCCTCACAGAAGGAACAAGGCTGGATTAGTGGATCAGCAGGATCAACACTGTAACAATACAGTTTTAATGAAGAGAGATACAAAAAAAACAAGGAACATTAGAGGGGAAGTCAACCCACCCAAAAATTATTCACAATAATATGTTCTATGCAGCCCCAGTGGTCTAAATATGGTATTTTGGTTAATATTGTGTCAGTGGAATATGAGTTAAAACGCAAAATCCAGCATTCGTTATCTATATCAGAAGGCGGCTATTTTGCCACTTGCTCTCGAGTGAAAATGACCACTCAACCAACCAATCACAGCTCAGCTTCAGAAAACAGGTGAGCTGTGATGTCATCTTCAGTTGACAGCAAGTGACAAAAAAGAGATAAATAAAAATGGCTGGATTTTGCTGCATAAATCACAATTGTAATATTCAGGCATGAAAACGGGTCAAGGGTGAAAAAGGTGAGAAGCAATTTTTATGTTGGCCACAATTCGATTTAGCAATTTTATCGTTACATATGAAATTATGAATATGGTATACGTACGTGGTAAGTATTGTTCTAAAACTCTATAATATATTGCAACGATGGTGAAGCCACACACCTTACAACATGATTCGAATCGGTGGATGAAGACACCTCTGCTGTGTCCGCGCCGAAGAGAGAGGCGGGTGACGTGGCGGGGGCTCCCCGCAAATGGCGAGCCAATGGCGGGAACATCCCAGCCACCGCTCGGCCTCAGCGCCAAGAAGTCCACGCACCGGGTGGGCCACCACGCTCAACCGAAGCATGCTAGGAACCGCGAAGCTTCACTCTCGTTTGGCTTGGCGGCGGTCAAATCTCGCTTGCTTCCACCCAAACCCGGAAAGTAGCGTGAATGAAATCCAGCGCGAGTGAGTGACGTCAGTACACTGGTGGTGCGTACGCCGCTGCGTTCAAGTGCGCCGTAGAAAATTAACAACACATTTAGTCACAACTGAAGATGCGCTTTGGAACATGGCTCCGTCTGATTTAATGTGAATCGTATCGATCCCACCCTGAGTTTAGTGATACACTTAACCCCCCCCTGGCAATATTTGCTCATCGGATATGCACGACTCACGTAGGTGACCTATTTTGGGGAATTTTGCCGAAAAGGTGAGGGATTTTCATGCTGTCATGTTTAGACTAGTGAGATCACATATAACATATTATTGTTAACTCTTTGACTGCCAAAAACGTTAAATAACGTTTAGTAAAATCCTATGGGGGAGTGCCAAAGACGTTAAAAGACGTTTGTTTCAAAATAGAGGTGAAACTAACCATTTTCTATTGTTGATTACTGAAAAACGAAATAAGGTAGAAACAAACTTTTTTTCCTGATGAAAGTTGAGAGTCCAATCTTTCATTTGGTACTATGTGTGTTTCCATAGTCCAAACACAACATTTTCTGTGGACCTTGAAAGATCAGTCAAAATGCTTAATTCGGCTGGCACTGGGGACAACCCGTTTTTGAAAACGTCTGGCAGTCAAAGAGTCAAGAAATGTTTAAGGTTGACTTCCACTGAGAACAGATTAACTGAAGGGATGTGAAATGTTTAGGGGCAAACTGTCATTTTATAAACATCATGTTGAGTCAAGATTGTATTCATTGCTTTTGTTTTGCAAAAACAACAGATTAATGTAGAGTTTTGCATCAGACTGTGGGGAAATCAACACTTGACAGGCCCACTTGCCTGGTTGCTAAGCTACCAGCCTCAACAATTGATGTTTGGGGGAGGATTTTGTCAAATGTCAGGCGTAAGTGTTCCCCAGCCTTTCTGACATCCTGTCTAAATCTGATGTGTCTCCCAGGAGTGCAACGCGATTTTAAATTCACGCCCACGTCCGCAGCAAGTGTTTGTGAGTAACAGTTCCCAGTTTTTTTTTTCTGTTCGTTCTTGACTCAGATGCTGCGATGCTCCGTTATCTACAAGCGCCACCATACCTGAGTGTCAATGGCAAGTCCTTATCTTCCTCTCTACATGATCTACAGCACCTGCTGCCTGTCACTGATAGATGTAGCCAATAGTAAATCCAGCCAGGCTGTCCACATCAGAGCCAACACGCTACACGATTCAGCAGGATTACATGTTGTGGAAAGCAAATCAATGATAAGTCTCCGTTTCCATCATAAAAAAACCTAAAAAATGTCAAGGCAAGTACTTTATTGTCGCGCAACGTAGCGATCCACCGTGTTTTCTTCACTGTCGATTCATGCGAGAATTTGTCAGAAAATAAACATGCAGTGTCGACAAATTCACACAAAGCCTCGGTTTTATATTAGCGATCAAAATGAACCATAAATAGACGGTCATTGTCATGTTGTCGCAGCCGCAACAGACACGACTGCTTTGTGGTGTGTGTGTGCGTGCGCCGCACACAGTTGCTAGTCAACAAGAAAACGCGGCGGCCTCAGCACCAATTTGTCAGCTCGCCCGGATCGCTCTTAAAATGGCGTCATTATCACAGCAGGAGCAAGATAACCTGACGTTTCCAAGCTTACCTTGGGCCACACAGTCACTGTCACAGCCGTAAACGCATTACAGGCCACTCAAAGTGCTGCATGTGCACATCGCTCATACGGCTTGGGGCCGAATGGCCAGTCGGACTGCCCGGGATCAGCAGCGACAGTTACAAGAGGGTCAACACAGATTAGTTGCGGATCTTTTGATATTTTGCTAGACTAGCGCAGATAGAAAAGGAAAGGGTGCTTTTGCCTTGTTGTGCACCATTGTGGGAGGGAATTAATTCATTAATTTATTTATTCCGTTATTTGTGGTGCTGTGTCACTCTTTGGTGGAGGAAGTCTATCCACATAACATTCAAAATGCCTATCAGCTATCAGTAGCTATCAGCAGCTGACGGCACTGGTAGCATTTATTTCAAAAGAAGACGTGTTTGCCTTGCGTCCCACAACTTCCACCTAATGGAGGACCCAAACTGACAAAATAAATAAATAAATAAATAAATAAAAGTGAGAATGAAAATGGATATAAATTTTTCAATTCTATAAATGGAAATAAATAAATAAAACTATATATATATAAAATATTGTAATAGTGAATACAAAAATAAAAAAACCAAGATAAAAAATCAATATAAATTGAAAAATAAATGTGTAAATAAATAGAATTAAATTTATGTTTTTAAATCAATATATAAATAAATAGATTTAAATATCAATCAATAAACAAAAACTGCTCTCATATTTATTTATTTCATGCTGCTAGATAATGTCAGCATGAAATTTGTAAGGAACAGTTATTATTTTGTTGTTTTTATTTCTTTTTATTATTATTTATATATTTATATTACAGTTATACATATTTTTTATATATATTTTTTCAAATAAAATTTTTTATGTATATTTTTTCTATCCATTTTTATTTTCACTTTTATTAACTTATTTTTATTCTTTTCTTTTTTTATTTGGGCAGTTTTGGTCCTCCATATTCCACATGTCACTTTTCTGATGTCCCGCCTGCTTTTCGCTGACTGGTTCATTCCACTGTCTGATTGCTCAGGTTTGCCCTGCCTCGGAAAATGCGCGTGATGCGACTATGACCAGACTCAATTGCTGGTATGCAACGTTGAGTCTGGGTTTCCAGGCTAGTGCTGCACTGTCAGCCTTGCCCAAAATTGTGTTTCACCACCTGTGCCACAAGTTAGACCTGGTTTTAAGTAGTCTAAAATCTTGCGTACATCTAGTCACCAAATTGCCAGATGCGCCAGTGTCATGCAATCAATCAAATGCATCAGAACGTCTATTAAGGTGTAGTGCGGTCTACGAAATTCCTAAATATGCTAAACTAGACGAGACATGGACATGAACTGAAATTTGCGCCTTTTGTGGGAATAAAACTAAGTGGAAAATTTGATGGTCAATGTGATTTCCAATGCAATGAATCGCTTACGTAAAACTTTATTTTTCAAAATATAAACTAAAATTCCTCAGCATAGTAAAGCTTCTCATCATTATGTGTATTTTTATTTATTTTTCTTCTTTACAAAGCCGAGCCTGTATTTCTGGAGGGCACTGTTACAGTTCACGACCGGGGTAGAGTGGGCTAGCTGTGTGTGCGTGTGTATGAGGGAGGGTGTTGTGTGTCTGAATGAAACAGCATGGGAGAAAAGGACGGATTGGGAGGGGGTTGAATATCGTGTCAGGCTTTTTAGTTGAGAGTCTTCTTGTGTTGATGAATAATTGAGCTGTAGTCAAGCGGGGAGCCATTTCACGAGCCCCTCTGTCTCCAAGTTAAAATTAGACTATTCTCTCTTTGAGATGCCACCGTCTCACAGCATCGCTCTTCTGTCTCTGCAGCAGCCCACTTGTGCCTCTCACTGCAATAAGCCTCAGTCAATATGAGCGCAGACATAAACATGCTTGGCAGACAAGTCGGAGTGCGGCACTCGCTATCTATGTGGTCGTGTTTTATCTTGGGGAAAACATAACAATGTAACCATTTAACAGTTCATGTTCTTCACCTTAATGAGACGCCAAAGGTGCCCCTCTGCTCTAGTTATAAATTCATTTAAAAAAAAAGAAAAAAGTTGTGTCTGTCTACCTGTCAACGCCAGAACACACGGTGGGTTTTCCTGTCTTCGCCTGGCCTCCTAGCACCAGCGGCCCATCTCAATCTGTCCTTCCATGCCACCAAAGAGCCCAAAAAGTAGGACACAGACAGCTTGTCGCATGCTCAACCACATCAAGAGAAACGTTATGGCATCAAAACACACATTTTTATGACGGCACACTAAAGAGTCCATCAGCCGGGTATCGGCTCTTATCTGTGGGCAGCCAGCTGTGGGGCATTCAGTGACTCTTCAAAGCGTTCGTTTCTTCAGGGTCTCTGAGCTTGCATTGTTACTCTTTTAATTAGAACTGCCTCTTGCCTGCTCACCGAGATCCACCCAGCCCAAACATCAAAGCTCCTCTCGGAATAATGATGTATTGGTATAGCACGCCTCAGGTACTGCCTCAATCTCGAACCCCCGCCCCAATTCAGATCCTCCGTGCGTACGTCTTTGTTCCTCTCCCATGCCCAATTTACTCAAATTACCGCGTTCGCTGATACAACCTTTTGCTGTAGTTTGGTCAAGAAGATGATTTGGGTATGAAGAAAGTAGGAAGAGAAAACCTTGGTTAAGAGACGTTCGACATTTCGCAAGGATAATGCACAGAAAAAAGGACTATAGGATAAAATGAGAGTGACTGGCCAAACTAAGAAAGGCACATAGAAACTGTATAGCAACTGACCACATTATCACCATCATACGGAACATAGTAACTGCATACAACTTGGCACACGAGAGGCTAATACGGCTAAAACACCACCATTGCATTATCATACGCGACATAGTAACTGTGTAATACAATGATTGCCTGACTCGCCTACGAATAATACCTCACCATAAAGGGCATAGTAACTGCATATGCATAATACATCCATAACAGTGATCCCATGATCTAACCCAGGGGTGCTCAAGTTTGGTCCTCGAGAGCCCCTATCCGGCCTGTTTTCCATGTTTCTCTCCACTAACACACCTGATTCATGATCAGGATCGTTATCAGGCTTCTGCAAAGCTTGCTGATTAGCTGATCATTAGATTCAGCTGTGCTGCAAGAGGGGAACATGGAAAACAGGCTGAATAGGGGCTCTTGAGGACCGAACTTGAGCACCCCTGATCTAACCCATAACACAATGATAACAATTTATTGTAATTTACAAATGTATGAACTAATTTATCCCAGAAGAATACTTTACTTTATCATAACTATGAATTTTCTTTATGTGGGAATTATTAGGGCCACAATGAAAAGAAAGACAAATAAACAGTATTTCTGGTATTTTAATACCACTTCAAAAGTTGGTGGCTTCTTGCAGTTACAACCAAAGGTTGGTGCGACCCAAAAGAAAACTAAACTTAACAATATAGAGAGTGGATCAGGGAGTTTGCTTTGGAATTTGAACAACCTCGAATTGGTAAATGGTGTAAGCAAACCGTGTAAGTCATTAACCAGGTATGTTTTCTGCTAGGCCAATTATTTTGAGAATGAGTAACAGCTTTGAAGAGTGCTTGCAAATGGTTCTGAACTGTTTACATGCTGCTCGTTCGGTTTGACAAAATGAACATACCACCCTCATAAAATTCCATTCAGATTCAGTCTTTTCATTCTGATTGAGGTGTTGATATTGGAAACTTTTCATTCCGTTTGGTCAATCGAATTCATTCTAATCAGAATATATGGCTCCATGTAAACCCGGCTAGTGACTTAGGAGTTAACAAGAATGTGGCATTACCTCATTCTCGTTGTATAATCACGATGCAGCTTTCGCCTGCAATTCCTCCATGCTGACTCACACTTACATTAACACTCTTGGCCTGTAACCACACACACGCACACACTCATGAGCCAACACCAAAGAAGTCGCAATAAATAAAGAGGTCATGCAGCCTCCTGAATCATGTCAGCTGTTTATGCGCCCCAACTGGTAACCATTGGAGTATATAATAAACAAGGAACAAGTCATGACACTTGTATAATTCTTACATTGCATCATGTGAAAAGAAGCACAACTCTCCATCAACAGATATCTAGTCAGATGACAGCTCACTGAAAGAGAACATTTGGAAAACGCAATGCTTGCTTAAAGCGGCACAAAGCGGTGATAGCTATTTCTGTGAATGTGGAAATTATATAGAACAGAAAAGGATGAAGTTACTACTACTATTTTTAATAATAAATTGAATATGTAGTCAGAAGTTAACCCCAAAAAGTTATTACCATCAACAGCGACCAAGCTAACACTAGCTAGCTAGGCTAATATTGTGCGGTGTCACACATTGCTTTGGCGCACTCGCTCAGACGCGCACTCAAGTCGTATTTTTGGTCCCGCCACATGCAGCTGCTACTGTCACACAGAGGTCAAGATTCTTGGCCGTCATTATTCATCAGCACCGTTGACCCTGTTGGAAAAGACCTTTTACAGTACCTCTAACCTTTCCTTTCAAATATAGAAGGCTAAACACTTTGATGTTTACAAATACAATAATTAGCAAACTACTTTTGTCAATTAGCTTGGATAGAAATGAAAAGCACATGCCTGTAACATTCTTGGCATTAAAAGTGGAAGCAGGTCACCGGAAGACATAAGCAGCATGGAGGCCAGTTTGCTGGTACAATGCCTGGACTTTTACACTGTGTTTTCAATTATTTAAGTTACAAATAATTTGAAAGTTTTGTATTTCTAAAGACATTTCATTTCTTTGCACATTTTGAAGAAAATTTGCACGACAAAATTATCAAATTTCTGGGGGGAAAATAAAAAAGTAAACAGACAAAAATAGCATACATGTTATATTTTTTAAAAGGGATAATGCCTTCCGGCCACTGAGTATCTTTCTTTGGATGTGTGAAATAAATCAAAGACAACAACCACGAAACTAAGGTCAGCAAAAATATCAAATAAAAATGATTCCCTTGTACAAACGGCTTTCCCAAACTCTAAGAAGGGTAAGAGCGTTGGATTTAGTCCAACATTCATATTCATCAGGCTTAGCGGAGTAATCCCACTTTGATCACGATGTATTTGAATTTTTAATCCCAGGTAACAGGTGTGCGTGCTTCCTCACTCTTTAGCATCACAACTGCAGAGCCCCATTCAAATGACATCTGGCCCACACTGAGGTAATTAGACGGCAAAGTGCATGTTATGTTTGTTGTTTGGATATTAATATTGCAGGGTCGACATGCATTGCTAGCTGCTATCTATTGATGAGAGCTGCGTTGGCTCGTTTAGCTTGCAACCATTGTGAAAAAAAAATTATTCTCTTTTGTTGACAATTTTACAGTAAACTTGAAGCTCGAGTGACAAGTAAACAGCTTGGGTGTTGACTGTACATCATCAAAGGTTGGCTGTGTTATGCACTCATTCGCCATGTGTAAAAAGGCAAATATGAAAAGTACAACAACAACAATCACACATTAGTTAATAGCTCAACCTTGGCAGAGGTCTGGTTTCTATTCCATTCTTCTATTTTTTTTTGTAACAGATTGTTTGTAAAGGCCTGGTACAGATGTAGCCCCGCCCATCGCTTCACTGGCTTCAGAAAACAATGGAGCAACTGATCTATTTTTGTGAAACGCCATGAATACACACGCTTGTGTATTTGTCCGCGTAGGAGAGCGCGTGGGAGTGGCTCCGAGGCCGAGCGGAGCCTCAAGTTGGTATGCATCTCCTGACCACGCCGCTCAGAAGTGACAGAAATGAGGAACCATGACGGTGACATCACAGCCCAGAGTGCAACAACAAATGTCATCTTGTTTTACCCCAAACAAAGGACACTTGTTTCTCTCGCAGATTCGGCTCCCAGGATTTGTCCTGTGAGTTGGAAGTGTGACGACACAGAGCACTGACCTTCCTTTCTCTGCTAAAAGACGCTCTGTGTGGGCCTGCAGAGGACGGAGTCTGAGAGTAGCTATTTGGTGTTGGACATGATCAGGAACAAAAAATAACACAACAGTCTGATTACAGTTTCTACACAGTGGGTGAATTCTAAACAAAGACATAGTAAGGCAATTTGATTGGATGAACTGAGACGACGTTACGCTAATGATGCTAATAGATACGAGAAGTCTATTTGCAGTCACAGTTAAAGGGGAAGTCGAGTCAATAATACAATAATATGTTCCTTCTATGCTCTTTCACTAATCTAAACACATCGTTTTGATTAATATTTTGTTTGTGGAATCCGAATTACGCATCAAAATCTCATGGGGCGGCCATTTTGATTCTTGATGTCAAATGGGGCTCTGGTAACGACCAATGACGGTGCACCTGTTTTCTGGGTTGTCATGTGATGTTCTCAAGCTGAGCCATGATTGGTCTTTACCTGAGCAACTGTGATGTCATTTTCAGACGACAGTGAGTGGCAAAATGGCCGCCTCCTGAGATGGATTAAAAAATAGGTGGATTTTGCCGCAACAACACAATAATAATAATAATAATAATAATGCATTATATTTATAAGTGCCTTTTTAGACACTCAGGGACACCGTACAATTTTTGAAAGGATTTAATTAAAAGCAGTGTTTAAAAAAATAATAATACAAATTTTAAGAAATAATAATACTAAATTAAAAAAAAAAAGAATATTAATCTAAATGCCGTGTTTAGACTCGTGAGGCGCATGCATAGAACATATTGTAAAGAAAAATTCTGATTTGCCTGCCATAGCCTCAATAGCCCTGCAGACATTTGGACAACTGAGAGAGCAAATTCAAGACCCAAGCCTATAGATTCGAAGCAAGTATGTCCTGCTGTGAGGCAGAAGACCCATCAAACATGCCACTGTGCTTTCTGGTGCTCTGATGGGTTTTTCTTGGATGAAATAGAACTAGAGAAGAAATAGACGGACAGACAGGTGGGTGTACTTGTTAACATCCTTGCATTAATGCAGAAACTGAATCCAAAAGCGACATCATTATGTATTCTACTTCTTGCTGTGGAGATAATGTCAAGTGACTTTTTAAAGATTTAGTGAAAGATTGAAATTTGCATTTTATATCGCAACCCGTGTTACTGCCTGCTTTATGTCGCAGATGTCAAGCGCGGCGGCGGCAATGAGAACAACTCAGTTATCCTTCGCTCTATTGCCTCTATTGTCAAACTCTCCAGAGAGCAATATGACAATACAGCAGTTGCCTTTCGATGTCGTCTGTCTTCTCGTTGACAGCCTCAATGTTATGACAGGAACAAGTAACGAATTCAAGCAGTAGACCGAGCATGAAAATATGAGCGCAATGATTTATGGCGCAATCTCTACATATCCCTCTTAATTAATACCGTGTCACAGTGTACACGGGCAACTTTGGAACAAGAAGACGGGGAATCCTTGATCATTTTCCGTAAGCGGCAAACAAATTAATCAAGTGGTTTTCAAGGTGTGTGCCTGGAGGGGGAAGTGTAATTAAGTGAATGACATGGCATCTTTCTCCTTTGTCTGCTATTACCGCCTCATGTGACTTGAATGGAAATGGGAGTGTTTTGTCTGGCTGAAGATCTATGATAACATTTAGCAGCAGCACAGAGAGTTAATGGTAATATAATGTTTGACATTAACATTTGTGGCAGGTAGCAGCTGTTTGTTGTGTGTTTTTTTTTTAGCAGAAGTGCTATGACTTCCGTTATGGGGAGAAAGTAGAAACCCGTTGACAGTTTGTAAAGGAAGACTCATTCCGAATGACCCCATGAACTCATTGTAGTATGATACTGACATATTGCTAGTACAGCTGCTGGAAATATATACATAATCATGGCGTCCTATATGTGCTTGATAGATTTCCGAATGGCCTCATGTACTGGTCAGTTGCTTCAAATGTCATCCCAAGAAATCTGAAGATGTATAATTTATAGTATATATTATGTAGAGTTTATCTCACAAAAGTGACTTAGGCAGATAAACGACACTTTGAAAGACTGAAAAGAGGTGCCAAGTTGAACTTTGAGTGACCAGTATGAGAGTGTGAGAGCTGTCATATCAAATTTAACACACCTGCTCCCTATTCGCACCTGAGACCTTGTAACACTAACGAGTCGCGTGGCTGTGCAGGGAAAGTGAATAATCGGGCTCAATTTAGACATTTTCACTTCGGGGTGTACAATCATAATTAAATAAGCAATGCTCTTAAATTCCATCATAGAAAGGTCTTATGATATGCTCATAGACACCAGAACAGCTCCTAATTGGTCTTTGAGCTGAGGTCATGTGACCATTTAACAAGGCAAAACTGAACTTTGATAATGAAGATAAAGTGGAGCAATGTGTCAAAACTGAAGAGTCCATCTGAAATAGCAGTAATGATCTGAGGAGCTAATCCGGCCCAATCTGTGCGCTCGCTCATGTCTGTGCCTGACAATATCTGCAGTTCTCTTCCCCCTCCGAATTCCCACAATGCCATGTGGCAGTAGGGCTCATGTTGCATTGCTGGGGGGACCTTTGAGCTAAGATCCCCTTGGCCGCAGCACCACTTATCCCTCTGACCATCTTGCCATCCTCCCAAAAATTCTTGGGTCCTCGGGGCAGCACAGAACCCAAAATAACAAACCGTATCAGCACTTTGATCTGCATCCCCGGGCAAGCTGTGACACCCGTGCAGCTGCTCCAACACCACTCAAGGCACAAACAAAGTTGTGGAGAGGATTTAGGGTCTAAATATAGTTAACGCAGAACCTTTCACCTCCAGTGATACGAGCTTAGATGGAGCCAGACGTGGATAAGATGTCTGTTGACAGGGACAACCTTTAACTGTCCTTCAGATACACCGAAAATAAGTGAATTGAGTGGACTAGATTAAATGACAAATATAAACCATAAACCTCTCTGTGAACTGTTAATACAATTACTTCTGATACTTCCTGTTGTGAGATAGTTGGACTGTATTATCTGTCATTGCAGGGCAGGGAGGGAGAATGCTTACATCCAAAAATTAAGCTAGCAAGCAGCGACCAGTCCTGGTTCATACTGTACTTTTGTATTGTATTGTATTGTATTGTACACTATTTTAAAACATTTTCATTTATAAGACATACCGGGTTATAAAGGCGCATTATCTTTGTGAAGCACTGTATGTTAATGGTTCATACTAATTTGACCGCATGTTTAATTGTTTAATTTAGCGCTATTATGCTTGGTTCAGGCCGAACATGAAATATGCGCCGCGTGTTTTGCTTGCTAACTTTGGCTAATGTTAAATGCTATCTTGGTTAACAGTTCAACAACTATAATGCTAAATACTATCTTGGTTGACAATTCAACAACTGTAAACAATAGAAGTCACTCTCTATTATCCAACCTTTTTTGCTCTGTCATGGCAGCTGTTGGAAGCCAGCTGTGTTGTTCACCTCGCAGCGATCCTACATCGTAACATTGGAAACGCTCAGCTTGCATTGGTCTGACCGCGGCAATAAGCTAGTAGGACATTTAGGCTACCATGATTGTTAGACACGGAAGCAGGAAGTAATTCTTGTTCCAGTAAGACAAAAACATAGACGCCTGCTAGCGATTAGATGTGGATGAGAATGTGAACGGAATTTGAATTAAAGATGACAAACTGAAAAGCTGTTATCTATCCAAACATAAGGTGCAGCGCAAAACAAGGCGTACTGTTGATATTGGAGAAAACTACAGGATTTTAAGTGCCTCTTTTGGTCCAAAAAATACGGCAATATTTCTCTATCTATTGTTGTTGTGACTTACTGTTTGTACCATGTGGTGTTACCACAGTGAGACGCTGAAAAAGTGAAAACTCATTGTAGTCCTATTTGTCGAGTTGTTACTGGGCCATTTGCTGGTTAGCGGATCAATCATTGCCTCCGTTTAAAAAAATGGCCACAAATAAGTCACTTGACAGCTTCTATTACCAAATATAAGCATCAAATAAAGTCACTCATGTGCCGCATCCAAACATTTCTTTGAGTGAAGTTTTAGCCTATGAGCAAAAGAGGCGCCACCTCTGATGAAGGTCGCAGCTTAGGGAAGACTGATGAGCTTGCTGCGGCACTTTGTGTCTCAAACGCATGACTTATGTTGCAAGTTGTGACTTTGCAACAGAGGCGCTGCACTGCACGACAGCTGAGGTTGTTCTTTCTCAACGCCCGACGCAGGGCTATAGACCTGCCAGTAATAACTCACGGCCAAGTTGCTTGCCGCAGGATGCAATCACTATGCTGATAACATGTGCGAGGACGCAGCGATTCACACACCGGCAAGGGCGTTATAGATTGATCAGAAAAAAAAGGATGTTTTGGAGATAATTCTTTTTGCAATATTCTCTTTTAAAATCACTCTGTTTATTCAAACAAATTTTGACTGGCAAACTTGTTGGAACGCATTTGCACTCTAGTTTATAACACATTTGAACATACTTGTAGGCTAAATGGGGCGGCGTGGCTCAGTGGTAGAGTGGTCGTCTCGTAACTCAGAGGTTGTGGGTTTGAGCCCATGCGATTGTGACCACTTTGAAGTATCCTTGAGCAAGATACTGACTACTAATTTACATAAGGTAAATTAGTAGTCGTAAAGCGCTTAGAGGGCCTTGTAAGGCGGAAAAGCGCTATGTAAACTAGACAAAGTGCAATTTCTGCAGAAATTGCGTGGGAATGCTGAAAAGCTGAATGCTTAAATTAGAATGCATGTGCTTATAAATTGAAAGATACATTATGTCAAAATTACAATTTTTTTACTTGTAGTTAAATGACAAAATATATATATATATTTTTAAACATGAAGTGCAATCTATCTAAAGTGGCATATAATATTTTCAGAGAAATTATCCATTTCCTGATATGATAGTCAGTTAGCATCGAACCATCGAATGTACTAAAATGTGGTCCAAGCGGAGTTTGAACCCAGGTTCTCCGCCATGGATATTTTTGCAATGTACAGTCGGTGGTGGGACTCTAACCTGCAACCTCCTGGTGAGAGGACATTGCACTTTGCCAACTGCGCCACCGAGCAGTATCTGACACCTGGCAATGATGATCAGTTGTATGTATGGGAGTGGGCGTGGAAAGTGGTACTTAGAAAAAGTTCAATGTCAGTCCCATTGAAAATGAATGTGGAAAAGTTTATATTTAACATTAAATTGTGCCAATACTGTAAGTAGTGTGGAATCAGACGATATATACCCCGGGAGGCGTGAATTTTTGAAGCAAGTTGAAATTTGAACGGTGTAAATCGGAAGTATTATGTGGGAGTTGTTCCACGGCAAAAAAAAATGTGTGTTTCAGCATTCCCACAATGAAGTACAATTTAACAAATGCTAAAAACATAGCATTTTCCCCATAATGTATTGAATAGATTTTACTAATATGTCTGGAAATTAAGAAAGAAAACACTGTACATATTTTTTTAGGGTTTAATTATGTTTGCAGTGCATGATTTACATTCAGCATTTTTTTCCCATAATGCCACGGGGGTATGTGCATGCGCAAGTCAATACGCTGTAGCGTTATGGGAAAAAATGCTAAGTTTTTAGCAATTAGCCTACATGTACTTGTAAGTATATTCAACATACTTGCAGATATGTTTAAATGCATTTGCAAATATGTTTAAATGTATTTTCCAGTTAAAAATGTTTACTCCCCATTGGCATTTCCACGTTCTGAAATCTCTAATTCAACAAACACAATTGTGCAGGTGAGGTCATGCCCTGCCCCAGTCACAAAGTGACTGAATGGTGCAGGCATCTCTTTGTGTGTGGGAAGGCGGTGATACATCGACAGTAGTCGTACAACTTTGCCGGCTCTTTGTAAAGAAAGGCAGTGAAGAGGAACGAGAAGGCTTTCGGTTGCCAACGTGACAGTATGTGCACTCCTTGTTTCCGTGGCAACGGGCATATTGACACGCTGCAGTGCTGTGCTACTGGAAGTTGGCGGGCATCCAGGAAGCACCCTGCCTGCACACGGAGCTCGCATTGTGCCTTCCAGCTCGACACAAAGCCAGCATCGCTTCATCTCTTCAGAATATTTATGGGCTGAAGACTATTATAAGAACAAATGAAACCAAAAGCGTGGTTATGGCCATTATAATTATGATTATTACGGCTTAATTTGCGGTTGAGGTGTTGGGTGAGATGGTTGGTAGGGAGTGAAAGAGAACGCGGCAGAGAAAAACATCGCCCGAGGGAGGGGCGAGGTTTGCGTCACGCGGCGCTCGCATGTAAAGATGAATCGAGCGAAAGGTGATGCTCGTGTTACGTTGCAAGAACATACAACCGGCCGGACGCGGGCGGGCGGGGCCAGGCTCAACACCAACAGATGGATAAACCCAGGAGAGGAATGCGTGCCAAGCGCCAACTGTATGAGCGGCTTGCTGGGGCATGAAAATGTCAGGCGTCAGCGACGAGCCACGCGTTCCCTGCTATTTATATAATCTGCCATGTGCCGCATGTACACATAAGGCCTGGAGAGCGGGAATGGCGGGGGTTAAGGGGAAGAGCGCTGCCAGGCAGAGGCGGAGGCGAGATGAGTGCGTGTGACTCATCTCTCTATCGGCCGTAAAAGCAGCCTGACAGGAGCCGCCATTGCTCGATGTGTTCAGACAAGCCAGGGAGGGAAATGTCAACACCGGGCAGGCACGGCTAACAACCGCATGGGCCAATAAAGGCTAGCATTATCTCATCTCACTCACACACCGACGCAAAGGCTGTACTTAGACCCCAGGCAAGTGGTTACTGGTCATGATGGAAGCGACGTGCTGTTTGGAAGCGCCGGCTTTGTCTCACTGCTGCTGCCTGCCGCCTTGGCAGGAGAGCATAAATACAGAGAGGAAATTTGCAAAAGCCCCACGCTGGGTGAAAGTCATTTAGTGGCTTGGTAGTCTCCAATTAGTGACTGGCTGGTGAACAAGTAACCCCATCAAAACACATCAGTTGGCATTTTGCTACACGGCCTTTTCCAAAGCCCTCGGGGTCTGTGTGGACGGCGTCCTTGTCCAGACAAAGCCCTCTAAAGCCTGGATTTCATTTCCACATTGTGCCCCGGTTTCCCCTTCATTGTTGATTTTTCCACTATGTGCAAGGCCAGTGCGTTCGGAGCGCTCCGTTAGGCCCGCGTCAAAAGAAAAACTATCCGCAGCGGACGGCTGGGCCACTCTTGTTATTCATGTCATGCCTGATGGTTTAGTGGGGCGGGGTGCAGAATTTTCCAGAAGCAGCTGTGTGCTCGTGAAGCTGACAGCCCAAAAAGGTCTCTGATTCCCTCCTTTCTCTCTCCCCCCCAAGCCCCCCCTAACACCACCACCGCACTCAGCCCCTCCCTTCCTTTCCATCAGCATGCTTGGCTCAGTGCCCAGACTTACTCCAACTCACACTGAAACAGAAATATACCCCCCCCCCACTCCCACCCTTCCTCCCCCCGCTGAACATATCCCTCTGGCTCAACGGCGAAGCTTCCATCACTCCGGATGACATTGGATCATTTTTCTCCCCCTGCACATTCCAGCCAAAGAGGAGGACAAGGGAGGGGAGCGGCTGCCCTTTCTGCCTTGTGATTATATCATTACAGAGCTGTGTATACACTACAGTATATCCCACACAACCTGTCATTAGCCAACTTTTTCTATGATGATGGGACACAACTGCATTGGGTTATTCCGTTGCTACACAGATCCTCCGCCTCCATTCTCCCACCTGTTGCCAAATGCATCAACGGAGTTATCAGCTAATCGGCAAAGCAATGCAAGCGCTCTAAATAAAGCGGCCCTAGCGACAGTTGTGTAACACACTCGAAGTCACCAACTCCAATAATAGCGGCCACCTGTCAAACGCAGGCCGCGCTTGCCCTCTCCAAATGTTCCGTGGCTGAGAGGCGGCAGACTCACTTATCGAGGAAATAGTTTGCCAAAATGAAAGACAAAAGCGTGAGGAGTGCAGACAAGACATTAGGGCTGAAACAGTCCTTGAGTAATTCGAGTACCTCGGTTCAAAAGTGCCTCGGATACGTGCTTATTTAAGTGAACACTGTCAGGAAAATTGTTCAATATAATAATATATGCAGATCATTGCCTTGGAACGCTTTTATTTTGAAGTTGTTGTTCCTGGCAGTGTGTCGCGGCGTAACGGTTGACCTAATTCACAAATTGTTGCTACTGACGTCAACAACACAACTGTGGCCTTAAATCACGTTCAATCGCCAATTAAGTGGGCTAAAAAGTACGTTGACATTTTACTGTATAGGGCTAGCTGCTAGCGTTTAGCGGTTGCTCCAGCGTTAGCGGCTAGCAGCCTTAGCGGCTAGCAGCGCTGGAAAGATCCATCAGATTAATTTTAAAAGAAAGTTTAATAGACGCACACTTTGATGCTGACAGCCTAGCACAGTTGCCGTTGCTAACAAAACAGGCGTACTCAAATGTGCAGTTTTAGCCAACAAAATCGCTACTGTGGTTCTGACGACACTTCGTCTCATAGAGCAAAATCTTTGGTAGGAGATTTGTCTGAAATGTCACTTAGCTTATTAAGTTTAAGTTTAAAAAAATATATCTAAAAATGAAAACCAATAACATTAACCAAGCAAAAATATATCATTTCTATTTTTATCGGAATTCCCGGTTGTTCGAAAGAATTCTCAGTAGGATATCTAAATTTAAAAAATATTTGCTAGCAGCGGCCCAAACAAGACATGCTCTCCTTGCCTCTGCAGTGGATGCCACTACGAAGACTTGATTGACAACAGCATTAGCGCTCCGAGGAGAAATAGCTTCCGTACTCAGTTATGTAACATACTGAGAAAATACAGCGAGTCACACACAGTTTATGCAACAGATCCAAATGAAAGTGACAAAATATTTAAGAGTGACGCTCTTATCTGCTGACAACATGGAGATGAAAGAAGGATCTCTCAGCAAGCAAAGTTGTGTGCTTTTTGATTCCACACAACTCCAGAGCGTAATTGTGCGGTTGTGGCGGAGGTTGATTTCCGTAGCACGCAGACGCGCACTCGCCGCGCCGCAGCCCGACTTGAAAGGGCAATAATTATGTGAGGCCGAGGCCCTAAGCGGGAGCGAGGCTAGAACAGACAAGGACGGGGAGGAAATGAGCTGCTGTGAGCATCCCATAATACATCACCGCAGATCTGCTGACACACCCCAGAACGCCAGCCATTCATCAGCCCAGCGGGCCGCTCCCTCGTCAGATACACGCCGGCGACGTTTGCATTCAGATAGTTAAGGCTTTTTACTACATCACGGCGCTGAAGCTGGAACAAACTACTTGACGCCGCCTGGGTCTCCTCAGCCCGTGTTGACCTTAAATGGACTTTGTGTGCTTCTTCTGCTCGGAGATACAAAGAGATGTAGACCTTCACAGACACACACAAGGCAGATCCCAACCAGCACAGAACCAGCACCAAAAATATTTAGGCTATAAACTATATGCAGTAACAAGAAAAACTACTTCTGTTGTTTATTGTGTTTCCCGTCATTGACTATGTTTACATGCAGTCAATAACTCTTTCAAAACTCCGGTTTTGATAGGCCAACACACAAAAGCCCGAATATATACGCTTACTCAGATTTTTAAAAACCAGAATAAGACCCCTGTGGTACCCCTTCTTTCCAGTACAGGAACTAATCGTATGCGCTGCGGCCATCTTACGTTGCCATTTGCTAAGCAAGCCTGACTTGAATACATTGATTTTGCTGCGGCGCTTTCACGTTATTTGTTTGTCTCTCAGACGAACATATCACGGTGTGTATACATACACACATAAATGCGAGTATATACGTCTGTGAATCTGGGGCACAACCCACCAGAAAACAGGTAAACAAACATGGCGACGCAGGAAACCGAACTACTTCATGATGTGATTGTCGAGAAAGTTAAAAGCAGAAATGACGTCTATTTGCATAATGACGTTGTTCATTTATATCGGGATATGCACAACTGTCGGGTTATCCCAAACGTCTCCGTAATTTTGACCTGAATATAGACTCCATGTAAATGTCGTCACTGGAGTTAGCCCCGTTTTCCAATGAAGAACATAAGAATGAAGAGGATGTTGAAAAAGAATGTTGCATTTAGTGCAAACATTAGATAAGCACTCAAATTCTGGGATTTGTGAACTCTTAGTGAATCCAGAGTCCTTTTCTTACAAACAAACTTTGTTGGTGAATGAGGCCCTGTGTTTCTCATTAGAAGAAAAAAAAGTCGCATTGCGGGGAGCTGAAGATCCTTGCGGAGCAAAGCTGTGCTAGCTGCTCACATGTTTACTTTTAGCCTGGCTCATGCTGGGCGGTAAATCTAACTTTAGTCTGGCATGTGAGACGGGGAAACACAGGCCAAATGCATACATTGGGTGGGTGGGGTGTTTGCTACAAGGGCGGCTGGAGCGCAAATCTTCTGTGGCTACTGAACATACAGAGAATCGGATAGAGAAAATAGGCACATTAGATAAGGCATGCTGATTTTCATGCAGCGTAGTAGCAGTACGCCATCTTATCAGCTGATCCCGAGCCAGGCGTCTGAGCTTGTTGCTCAGCAGAAAAAGAAGAGATGGCACCGTGCTCGAAAGCCCAAACGCTCTTGGAAGCGTCCCATTCTTTGTCCTCGTCTCTCACTTCGCCTCTTTCCCATGTTCATTTTTCATCCGCTCCCCCTCATATTTTTTTTGTCCTCTTTCCTTCTTCCTCTCCTGCCTCCCTCCCTCTCTCAGCTGCTCCACTTACAAGATTTGGCAGCACTCCAAGATCTGAGAAAAACATTGAGGCATAGCTTGGTTTGATGTCTGGAAAGAGAGGGAGGGCGGGAGGGAGGGAGGTAGAGGAAGAGAGCGAGAGAGAGTCCTCATTTCCATTTCACAGACTTGATTCATAGCAACACGGCAACAGAAAGAGAGAACAGTAAGAATGTAAAGTCGGAGAGTGACTACCAGTCACACAGAAGCGTAAAGATAAAGCCGACATGTTTGCACAACGCGAGTAAAAATATAGATTTGTATGACCTCAGCTTAAGCAAAACTCACTGAACCCTAGAGAGAGAGAGAGGGCCCGTTTGGCTCTCGGCATTGTAATCAACTTAACGCGGTTGGCTTTTATGGCCGGACCAGCCAATTGAAAAGCCAGCCAAGAATCCGAAGGGACGTTTTACAGATCCAGCCATGCTCCTCCTAATTGCCGGTTGCAGCTCCAACTTCTCCCTCCTCCCCCCCCCCCCCCTTCCTTTCCAGCGCCTCGACAAGAAGCCTTCATTACGGGCCTCGCAGGAGGCTGAGCCCAACTCCAAAGGGAAACTTTGATTGATGAAAAAAAGAGGCCGATGTGAGTGTGTCCTCAATACAACATTTGCTGTGACCTTGTTTTCCCTGACAGGTCTAAAATTAAACCAAGCGGATCGGTTATACACGGAGCGGGAAAATGTGGTCCAGATTCTCCGTTTGGCACATAATTGTGCTAAACATAGATGGGTTAGTAAAACAGCTGGCAACATGTAATACTTCACTGTCTCCCACATGGGCCATACCTCCCTCCCACCCACTACCCATTAACCCGCTTGAGCACTTCCAAAGTAATTCAATGGATGGAAATGCAGATGAATTATGAATCCAACAAGGATTTATACACATTCAAGCCCATATCGCCAATTGAGTTTTACTTTTAAAGATAAATACATTCTCCTTTTACTGCATACGCCGTCAAAGTGTGCATCCGAACAACCAATGAAAACACATCTTGTAACATCATGTTTTAGTGATTGACTCCATTGTCAGTCAGGAATGACCTTCAAAACATTTGCGTCCGCTTTAGACCAAAATCCCCCCCTTTCATTACGTATTTTGGAGACGGGCCACAGCACGGACAACCTGATATTATGAACATGATGTTTTGAGCAGATGACGGATGATGAATGCAAATTCAAACTGAACCCGGTTGGATGACTCACACAAGGTCAAAATTTACCATGAAACTATCAATTATGCTGAATTCAACGCAAAACATAAATGCAAGGCTCGGATGACATTGTGAGTTTCGCACAAACGAATCGTTTTACCTTGTTACACAAGCTAAGCCAAACAAAAACGACTGTGCATCATTGAGAGCTATTAGACAGGAATATTTCAAAATATAAGTAGCTCGTGTTTGTATAAAATTCAATACAAGTTATCATCACATATGAATAAAGCAAACACATCCAGTTTGCCTATTCAAGTCAGTCAGTGCACTCCTAGCTCGAAGTGTTGTTCCAGAGACAACAAATATGAACTGTGACCTACCCAAGTTGTGGCCTCATTACCCCATCAACATCTTTGCGTAAGGTGGCATGCCGACCTACAGTTTAGTTAACCATTAAGCGGCGAGGCGGTGAGGCAACACACTGGCCAATCTGTTATTGCCTCTCACTTAGCCTGATGAACAGGGCCCTGTCACATATATCAATCAAACAGGTAATGAGGGATTTTACAACCATTGATTAAACAAAACGCCACAGAGATAAAGAATGCAATATATGAGATATTTCACGACATACATACATACAAATTTGTCATAACGCAGTAAAACGGAATAAATGAATTTGCCGGAGAGACGTCAGTTTCGCTAGCACTTAGTTTAGCATCTAAGCTAGGTCTCATCGGCAGATTAAACATTAAAACTCCCTGAAACTAAGTAACACATTAACTTAAAATTGTCCCAGCATGCCTTGGTAGTATAAACAAAAACAAAATCATAATAGTTAAAAAAAAAAATTGGGTGTCTGTTTACTGACTTGCCTCTTACATTGTCGCGTATCTGCCACCCACTCATCACTAGTCACTGCGTTATGGCACAGACACTTACCGTAGATACGTTATCGCCACATTTGTCACAGCGCATGCTATTTTAGTGAACAAACACGCATCGGTCCGGTTGCGATAACGCTTAACGGCGGTGGTTACAAAAGTTCCATTGTGTGCTAATGTGCAAATGACCACAAACACAATCGCTATCTTTGCCGGCCATTTCATTATGAAGCACAAGTGGGTCAAAGTCCTGATTCATAAAATAAAGTGCACATTGGCTGGAAAATGGCGCGAGTGTGACTAACTCAAGCGCTGACCTTTATCAAACTAAGCTGCGTTTCTGGTTTTAAAGTCCAAGTGATAAGCGGCTGATAAGAATACCAGTAAACGGAAAGGGGCTATAAACAAACCGCGGGCTTTGAAATGGCACATATCGTGTATCATAAAATGTTTTATCTGCTTTTTGGGGTTATAGGACGTTAGCTTCAATTAGCTTTTGTAATTAGTTCACCGGGAAGGAGGAAAACATTTGATATGAATCGTGCCAGGAAGTGAAGTTAAGAACCGAACCGCTTTAGTTTTTCGGCCCAGCTCAATAAAACATGAGCAGGAAGCAGATTGTGTCTCAAATAATTACGCAACTTCCTACTACATCAACACACACGCAGCACCCCCACCCAGCCCTGCCAAGTGTCTGTTTGCTGCAGCGTCAGCTACATGCGAGTGAGACTTCTTTGTCTGTAGGCGCCAAACCAGTCAACACCGCTTGTCGTTTGACGGCACACTAACTACCTTTTGTCATTTAAGGACCTCATAGGCTGCTCGCGTTATGCAGGGACGGGGTAGGGACGCCCTGTTGCCATCACACGCGCACACACACTGACCTGCTGTTTACATTTTACGGCACCTCTTTTGTGTATCTGCCATATTTGCATGTGAAGGGGTGCAGTCAGTATGGGGGGGCACACACTGCCTACTGTAGCATATTCCTGCTCTTATCATGGCTGAACATTGCAGTCAGTGTGTGATGTATACAGAATGTGGGAAATGTGTTTTGCTGCACTACGAATGCTCCCAATTCATGCTTTGCAGTCTGCACTGATGTTTTTATTGGCCACTTGTGATTGGAACAAAACAAAAGGCTTCTAATGTTAGGCACAATCTGCATACCAGCCGCAGCTCGTGATGGATTCGGACGCAATTCCGAGTGATTCACACCAGAACTCGCATTGCCACATCATCATGGCTGATAATGGTGCAACGTTCCAACATTACTGACTCAACAGATTCCATCTGACTGAACATGACTCGGCACATATTTCAGTAGGCAGCAGTCAGTTAGTCCTGTGCAAATGGAAGCAATTTGGGGGGTTAGGGGGGGGCAACGTGCCTGTTATTACCAAGCGCGCTTTCATTTTTTACGAGTCATGTGCGCAGAGACAGGGCGCCTTTGTGCAGCCCGCTAGCCTACTTACGTCGTCCCGAGGCGTCACAACAAGCAGAAAGGAGCCCTGCCTGGCGCGCCGGCCCCTCAACCACTCGAATGAAGCAAGCTCAGACAATCGGTTCATACAAGATCAAGAAATTGTATTTGGCAATTTTTAAACAAGTGCATACAAGTACAGCTAAAAGCATTTCAGTTTTGCCAAGTGCTCGTAGAGTAGCATTAGTCACATTCTACGTTAAACAGGAACTGCCACCAGACCTAGAAGTACATCGAGAATTTTGTTAAACATCAACAAAGAGGAACGTAGTCCATTATAATGAGTACATACCTTTATCTTCAAAAATATAGAAACACAATGTATTCAAAAATCAAAAATTATACAACCATGTTTACGAAGTATACTCTTCCCTTGGGTCCAATATGTACAAGTCTGTTAGTTTGTTTGAATGGTATGTATGTGATATTTATATATTTATACTCATTTTTTCGGCTCGGAACCAAATCAAGGGTCCCTCTCCTTTTTTACTTTGACGTCTCCCGCCAGGATGGTGGCGATTTCCCCCTGCATGAAAGCCCACGGTACGTTGGACCCCACCAGGGGACACTTCTCTCCGCTCGGACAGTACACTTCACCCGTGGCGCCTTGCTGCTTTATGCTCTCCCTCGAGCAGGGGAAGCAGAACTTGTGAGAGGGCACAGACGGGCACTGAACAAAGTGGGTGTCCTCTAAACGCTCGTGGCACAGCGTGCAGCACAGGGGTATGCTGCCCGGTACCGAGGAGTCCGGAATGCTTTGGGGGTGCACTTGGTCCATGCCTGGCACGTGGGGGGTACCTGCACCTGATGCATCTCTCTGCGCCAGCCTCCTCTGACTCATGGAGGAGGGCGACAGGGGACTGCTGCTGTTCCTGCGGGTGGTGGAGTGGACCTGGTTGGCGTCCTTGGGAGAACTGTTCCCGCCTGCGTTGTCCGCCGCCATGATGAGCGCCGCCATGGGGGACTGGCCGTTCTGGGCTGCCTCCGGCGGGGTGGTGCGGGAGTGGGGGGATATCGTGGAAGGGGGGTTGGCGAAGCTGGGAGGGGGGACCGGTGGCATTTTGTGTCCGTCGGAAGGCGGAGGTAACCACTGCTGCGCTTCTCCGTTCAGCTTGGCGGCCGTGCCCTCTCCCTCCGGTTCGGGTGACGCTTTTCTCTTCATGCTTCGGGGGTGTTTTCCTCTGTCTAGAGGTGGGAAAGGGTTAAACACAGTGTGGATGAGTTGCTGGGCTCAGACAAGGACACACGTATGCAGGCAGAGTGGAGAACATGTATGTAGCATATTTCCCTCTGTGGGGTGACACAGTACAAACAAAACACTATACTATAGTATTGTAATAACATGAATAAATAAATAAATAACGAAATAAATAAAAGGTGCTGCTGCCGCCTACCTGATTTGGAAGCCGAGGCGCTGCCGTCGTAGCCCATCACCCTTTGTTGCATGGCCGCATGGTCCTTCTTGAAGCGACCGTCGAACGTGTGCAGAGCCATCAGGTCCCGCACCGTCTTGCCCTTGCCCATCCAGTCGGGCTCCGCTCTGCCTTTGTGGCCCTCCGAGATCTCCGGCGTCAGACTGTCCGCTCGGTGCTTCTCCTTGCCGTCGCGCTCGTGCTCGCTGCTGGACACCGAGGCGGGTCTCTTGCCCAGCTCGGCGGGGCTACCGGCCGCCAGCGAGGAGGAAAGCCCCATCTGGCCCGGTCTGCCGTTGACGGCGTGCACGGGAGCCATGCTCCCGTTCACCAAAGGCACAAGATTCGGGGGCACCGCGCTATTCCGGCGCGGGTTGGGACTCTGGCGGTTGAGCTCCGGCGGCTCGTCGGGCTTAGGAAATCCATTGGGGACGGGGATGCCGTTCGCCTGCCGTCCAGACTGGTACTCGGAGCCCAGCCTGGGGGGGCGGTCGGAGGAGAGCGGGTAGCGATCCAGCGGCTGTGGCGGCCGCGAGCCGGGGTCCCCCGCCGCCGCGGCGTGGTTGATCGCCTGCATCTCCTTGCCGGAGAGCTGCGACTTGACGGGCCCGGGAGACCTGCCCTCCTGGAAGCCGTGAGCCCGCTTCAGCTGGCGGGCGGTCTCGATGACAAACTCGATGCGGTCCGCTCCCTCGTAGTTGACACATCCCCTGCACACGGGTTCGGTAAAATCCCAAATCATGGCCCAGGGCATGCGGGGCAGGTCGCACAAATAACACGACTGCCTCCTGGAAGAAGCAGCGACCGCCGCGGACGACATGGCGCTCGTCGTCGACCCCCTGAAAACAAACCCAAAATGAGCTTCTTCCTCTCCTCTCCTCTCTCTTTCTCCCCCCTCGCGAAAGCGGCTAAAAAGCAAGTTCCGTGCGGCCAAAAAGGAGCCGAAAAGTGGTCCTTTCCCGGCTGAGCGAGTGACGACGGTGGAGTTTCACAGGGAGAAGTTCATGTCGGTGTGTACTTTAGTCGGGCGCTCGTCTATCTAGCGCCGCTGACTCAATGTACTACTGGCTCAATGTGGACCAGTGACGTCACCACGCCCGCTTCCACTTCTATTGACTTGATTTCTTCGACAGAACCCCTCCGCACGCGCCCCCCCTCTCCCCCTCACTTTACTGCAGCCTCTTGCCACTCACCCTGCCCTTTTTACAAACAATTTCACAACACAACAAAACAAAGAGAATCGAAAAATTTAACCATTTGTCTTCCTGTTATGAAATAACTATGAGCAGATCACTTTTTCTTTTTTTCCCCCCTCAGCAGGTCTGCAAAATTGTGCAAAAAAAAAAGTGTCTGCAGACTAGCAGCAGAGCGCCAGGGGATGGAAAATAACACTCACACACACTCAGCAGAGCGGCTCTTCAGCTCCTCCAGTTGACTGCTGCTTTGTCCTATTTTCAGAGCTTTATCCGCTTCTGAGCTGAGTTGAAGCTTGTTTTTCTTCATGCGAAGCGCCTCTACGCCACCATGTGCTGCTACTACTACTGCTCTGTGCACTCAATGAGCCCACAAAAAAAAGCCTGTTTTTCCTCTTTATGAATAATTGTGATATAAAAAAAGCTGAATTTCTAGATTTTTGGCATGCACATGCTCAGTTTGTGCTGCGGCCATGCGGAGAAAAGAGAAGGAGCCTCCATTAGCCATTAACCAGGAAGCTCTTGTGTCATGAGGTGGGGATTTCCAGACATTGCTGTTAACTCGAATGCGGTTTAATACACACTCACGTCCTTAAAAACACTAATGTGAGCCTGTACAACAGCGTCACCCACTCTGCTGTGCATAAGAATAAAGTGCAAAATGATAATAGCGTTGTTGTTGTATTGCAACACACTCAGAGAATGTGCCCACATTTCACAACACAGATTAACATGAATCAGCCATTCACACGTGTGCTTTAAAAAAAAAATCGGAATATTGGCCACAGCGATCAAGCTAGGTGATTCACTGCACTGTTATTTGGCGGTTTTACTCAGTGGAAGAAAAAATATATATCAGAGACGTGTCGTCGTATATTGCAAGCGTGCCAAAATCCCCTGAAGTAAAAGTGCAGGTTTGAAGCGGAGGAGTGTCTCAGTAGTTGAGATTCCTCCCTCTCATCTGGGCTCATTCCAACTCATTGCAGCTTTTCGCCTCGGGCTTTGGGTGAGGCAATGCGTCTGAAACCTGCAGACACAAAGCAGGATGTGTTTGTGCAAGTCCATGTGACGTTGGGTTGGGAGGGGGGAGGGGGGGATGTTTAGTCACGTACCCTCATCCGCCTCACCCATGTATGGGACGTGAGGCCACTTGGCTGGCGACCTGGAGCCGTGAATCATGCACGCTGGCTTCCTTCAAAGGCTTTCCACCAACCAAATCAAGAAGCTATGTCGCACTATAATTATGCTCTTACCATATGATCTTAGATGATTGGCTTTGTAAAGACGCCAACATGTGAACGAACACGCCTGTGAGAGTCCCGCGAGTTATTTTTGATGGTAAACTACAGTCAAAAGAACGTTTCCCCATCCTCGCATTCTCTCGATCCGAGGCCTTGTTGGGCGAACAACAGTAGGAAGTGTTGTTGGGCTTTGCGGCACAGTTAGGAAATGACTGCTATGGGTGGGAGGAGGGGGGGTAAATAAACAAATCTTCCTTTAAGATGGGTGGGAAAGAGTTGCCTAATGCTTTGAGACCTTCACTTCCACTCGAGCAAACGTTTGCGCAAGCAAATAGCTGCACGTCGTTACACAAGACCGCCACATGCTGGGATTCTATTAAACCTCAAACGATCTGATTCCATATTTGAGAGACCCATTGATGTAAAAAGAAAAAAAAAAACACCGCAGTGGCTGTAAAGCGAAAGCAGAAATGAGACGTACAAAGGCGGCAATGAGGAAGCCAGACATGCACAGATGGCTGGAGTGGCAATATGCGGCGTGTATACAGTAAAAATCACCAGCGTGTGACCCGGCTGGCGGCTGTCTAGTTTCAGTGGAGCCGCTCAAGCAGATGGAGCCGCTGCAGAATGCTGCTTTTCAGCAGTATGGAAAGTGAGACGTGAAACCGCCAATGAGAGTGACGGCCGGGGAATACCCGGCATGTGACAGCATCACACGCCTGATGAGATGACATTATTTTTGTACTCTTGCACTTCCCCAGTCTGTTGAATATTAGAACGGCAATCTTTTATTCATGGCAACGGATCATTTTATATTCTCTCTGAAGTTTTCTGCCGTAAAAAGTAGAGCGCACAAGATGCCTTCGGTGTTTTGTTTTTTTTAGTTTTTTTTTTAGTTTGTTTTGCTTTTTCTCCCCCCACCAGCCTCGTGTTATATAACCTGTTTAGCTGCTGAGGCGAGCACCAAACTATGAAATGTTACACAGACATAAAAGGAGGTTAGAACAGGACGGTGCGAGGCCAACACTCGATTTATTGTTGTGACATGTCTCATATTTTGCGTATTGATCTGTTATTCCTCCCATGTTCTATTATTAGCCAGCGGGATCCTGATTAGGGCTGCAAAATTCTGGCAAGTTGGAAACAGTCCAAATTGCAGGTTAGCTTGTGACAGTCGTCTTAAATGAATGTAAAAATGAAGTTTTAGCTTGTTGCTGTCTAATGAACAAGCAGCAGTTTGTAAGCTAGTGAACAATCCTTTGAAAAAAGGTCTCAAGCTATTTATTGTTACTTTAAATGTAAAACAAAAGAGAAATACAAGTTGTGTATTTAAAACAACCACATAGATTTTCCTTATTAAATCTGTTTAGCTTAATGCTAACAAAGAAGGCAAACCGGCTACATAGGCTAATGAATAGCATCGACATTGTAGGGTAGAATAACCCTTTTAGCAAATGATGTTTGAACAAAAACAGTGGACACAAATTATAACAATATATTAATTATATTTCATTTAGCTCTCTGAACTTGTGCGTCCCTGTTTTGGTATTATACTGCCCCCAGGTGGCCGGGGTACAAACACCAGAATGAGCTGTACCATGTCAATTGAAGTGAAACAAAAAATGAAAAGTGACAAAAATGCTTTTTTTTTTTTTAAATTCTATTGAATTATTTAATTACTCCGTTTTTATTCAGTACAATATCTCAGTGCTATTTTATTTTGAATTATGAGCGTGGTAACGAAAGTTTGTGCGATATTTTCAGCAGTAAGAATATAATCTCATTACTTCACATAGTAAATATCAGAATATCAGAAATCTTTTCCCAAATTCCCCAGCTTGACCTGGCCTGAAATGTTTCCAGGTCAAATTACGTGTATCTGTGTAAATAGGAAGATTCCTACAGTTTAGATTCTTGTCATAAACAAGGAAGTGCACCGCTGCACGTGAGCGACTGTACAAAATGGAGGAATTCAAATAAAATGGAGGGTCCGTCTGCAAAAGGGAAGGAAAAATGTGCCGGTCGAGTGGAATCTGGGGGCTGCAGAGGTGATGTCATTGGGCCGGAGCAAGAGGCAGAGAAAAACAAGCCTCCCTCTTTATTCTGATCCTCTTTGCAGTCCCCGCAGGAGGTGGGGCGCGGTGGGGTGGTGGGTGGAAAAGGGATGAAGGAGGGGTGTGTGTGGGGGGATTCCTGGCAGTCGGCCAAGGCAAGGGCTGCTGGGAAATGGCAAAGGATGCCAAGCAGGCCCCACCGCCAACATTAGAAGCTCACATCTTTGTTCTCAGAAACCTGGTGTGCTGCCAAAGGCCTCATTTGGGCTCCATGGCATGATTACACTGGATGTAGGCCAACTACTGAGAGAGCCTGCTCGCCCTACCCGCCTGCCCTCCCTCTCTCTCTCTCTCTCTCTCCAACACTCCCTTTATGCTCTCTCCCAAGGCTCTCTCTCTCTTTTTCCACTGCCTTCAAAAGCCCGCTGCCAAACACGCAGTTGTTGCCATGGCTGCGGAGAATGGAACATAAAAAAAAAAAAAGTGAGTAATGAGTCAGGCTTGGACACAGATGTGCCACATGTGTATCCATTTAGAAAAAAAACAAGGCGGCAATACATCCCCTTTAATCTGCTGGCCTAGTCAGGAGGCGGGCCACTGGGTATATTTTACAAGTCCTCGGGGGGGGAATCTAAATGAACGTTCCGCCTGCATCCATTTTCATACATGCTTTTGACGGCGCGGCTCGAGTGCACATGCACTTTAGGTAAGCAGGTACAGGAAGGCCTTCTGTTGCCTTCTGGAAGCTCGCTTGCTTTGTGAGCCAACTGCATCATTTCCTGTCTTGCGGAAACCCCCCGAATATTTTCAGTCACAAATAGAAAGACGTGAACGCCCCTTCCCTTCCCTTCCCCCGGCCCAGGCTTCTTGTTGCTCAATCCACTACTGGCTGCTTCACGTCGGCTCGCATAACAAATAACGTCACCAGCCGTTTTCCAAGACAACTTCAGTATCTGGTGTGGTGACCAGATCTTCAAAATGAAAAACCAGGACACTACAATTTCGCTGAAAATCAAATATACAATAAATTCTCGCCAAGATCTATTTATAACAAACTTAATTGCTAGTCAATCTGGTTGTGTTATTACTTTAGCTAATGCTAAATGTTATCTCGTTTGACAGCTCAACATCACGAAACATTGACCGGCGACCGCTTCATTATGCTAGTAGGCAGAGATGGCAAATCCAGGTCCAGAAAGTAAAATGCCCTGCCACAGTTTGGCTTTAGCCACTCGTGCTAGCTAGCTAGCTCCCTAGCAGGTCAACAAACACCTGGGGAGATGGCTAGCTAGCTAGCACCTGAGGCTAAAGCCAAACTGTGGCAGGCTTTTTACTTTCTGGACCTGGATTTGCCACCTCTGCTAGTAGGGCTACATTTCCCAAGATTCTTAGAAACGGAAGCAGGAAGTAGTAGTTCCGGTATGACGAAAACACGCCTGCTAGCGATATAACAGTTCAATTAGTTTTTAATTGGTTCATCGCATGATATGACAACTGTGTGATTGACATAAACATGGCCCAAACACATGGCTTGCTGACTGGACCAATAATAAATACATCGGGACAAGGTTCAAAATGAGGCTGTCCCAGAAAAACACAGGACATCTGGTCTCCCTACTTTAGTATTGAGCTTATCCTGTCACAAAATGACAACCCTGTAGCAAAATATGGGTAGCCTTTCAGTTCTTACTGTGAGAACAAATATCCCTGGAATATAAAAAAGTTATTTTAAAAATGCCCCAAAAATATTTTATTGCTTTGTTTTCTACGCGAAAGAAAAAGAAATACAACGAGGAGCATTTCATGCTTTATGTAACGCTCTGAGCCAAAATAAAACTTTTCCATTGCAGGCTTATTTATGACCGTAGCTCCCGTCTATTTTTGAGCTGCCAAGCAGTCACTGGAATACGGTGCCTGACATCCTTGGCGAGGTAGCTAACATGCCTTGCCCGCTTTCCTGGTGCCGAGCTTTGCATTAATAAGCTTTGCCGTTTGTGTGTGCGTGTACGCTTTTTTCTTTTTTTCTTTTAATGTTTTGACATTCCCACTGTCCTTTACTGTTATTAGCTGGAGGACCCTCGTGATTTGTGCAAGCTCCTTTGCATGTATTCATTTGCTTAACCAAACAGTTGCATAAACCCCTGGTAAATAAAACATAAAAATATGCGTGGACATGCATATTTATGACATTTTTATTTAGAGGGTATTTCAGGGTTGGGAGAAGATGAAAGCAAATGAGGCGATAGAGCTGATGTGTAAAATGTTCCTGGATAGCATGAGTGCGTATGTAGCAAGTAAATGAGATTGTGGGGCTGCCTTCAGTTGGTTAATTTAATTTATGGTCGAATTAATAATGAAGCAAGTTTTTTTTCTTAATCTTTTGAGGATAAACAGATTCAGGGTGTAACTAAACTACTGCTTGCTGACGTCAAGTCACTGTCAGGGTGTGAATTGGGGGTGCGCTACATTGAATGGCAAAGTCAAGACAAAGTCAAACACAAATCAAGTCGCTGTTGCATATTTGAAAGACGCTTTCTTTACGAGGCCAATCACACAATTATTTGTTTGCATGTCTAATTATGCACAGTGTCCACTTGTAAAAGATGGGGACCATATGAAGCTGTTCTAAGATAATACGAACCAACAGCTTGTATACAAGTGATTTGTAGTAACATTTAAGGTACATTCATGACACCATTTATGTTCTCTATGATAACTGTATTTTGTTTTAAAATATTTTTTATCATATTTATTGTCAGTGCTTTTTAGTTTTCGAGGCATGCTTCACAGCAATGAGTAACCGTTGCAAGAGACTAACAGGTGGGATGGAATGCAAAATATGTATAAGTATAAAATGCCATGGAAGAAAATGTTTTGATTCGTGTTTGCGCATGTTTTTCATTTCTCATATTAAAACAAAAAAATAATATTCATGACATCAGAGGTCACTAATGTTGGACTCCCATTCTCAGCGAGGAACTGCCAATGTGGAGTAAACATATTTCACTGGCAAATATGTTTGAACGTATTTGCAAGTACTTTCCAACATACTTGTAAGCTAAATGCTAAACTAAAACAAATCTATTATTTTTTTGTAGCATTTGGCCTATATTATACCAATACAGTATGTTTGAAAATTAAGTAAACATTCTTTACTCATATTTTTTTTACGATTTAGTATGATCCCTGCAGTGCATTATTTCCGTTTTCCCCCGTAATGCCACTGGCTATGCAAGTACGCAAATCAATACGCCGTGGCATTATGGGAAAAAAATGTTGACTGGAAATCATGCACAGCAAGCATAATAATGAAACATAAAAATGACAAATAAACAATGTTTACTTACTTAATTTTCAAATGTATTGGCATAAAGTAGGCCAAATGCTAAAAAAAACAAAATAAAATAAAAATGTTACCCCGCGGTGTTAAAAAAAAAAGGTTTTAGCATTTAGCCTCTACAAATACGTTTGAACGTGCTTGCAAATATGTTTAAACATATTTGTAAGTATATTTAAATGTACTTGCAAACACATTAAAATGGACTTGCAAATATGTTCTACCATATTTACATACATTTAAATGTATTTGCAGTCACATAGTCAAAAACGTACTGTGTGTTTCACTGCAGTTGAGTTTGAGTTCCTCCGCACCCGAGTCATCCCAGCATGCCTTTCAGGGCCTTGCTTTGTGCACAGGGGGACAGGAAACTAAACTCTGCAGGTCAAGTCAAATTTATTTATGTATCCCTTGAACACAAAAGAGTCTCCAAGGACTTCACAAGCATGTTAAAGTCATGGAATGGTGAAGAATTGAAGTTCAATAGGCCGCGTCCGGCCTGCTTACCGCTTAGTTGCGGCCCCCCAGCTGTTATTCCTTCAATTTGTGTTTTGGTTGGGTCTGCACATGTATTCTGGAAATTGTCGCCATGCCAACTATACTGTTGTAAAGGACCCAACGCTAATCATGATTGGATCGCTGTAATTTAAGTGCTTTAAGCATTTATTACTGTTGTGTTCATTTGTTTGTTATTCAAGTGGTCCAGTTCATGTACTTAGTGATGTCACACTGGCGGTGGAGTGGCATACCTGCAGAGGGTGCGACTCAGTGGAATCGAGCGTGTTCTAACTTTGGTTCAGCCGCGTACATCAATGACATAGTGAGGTGTGACAAACAAGTGTACTGCAAGTGCCATTTTAGAATTAGCCATTACCTGTTGCACCGGATGCGTTATTAGTGTTTACTAATTAGTGTATCTGTCGCCGAGTCAGTGGCAATCCACTACCGGAGATTGGTGCCTTTCAAAATAAGAACATGAAACAGGAAGTGGTATGCTAACTATGAAAAAGTTGCAATCATTTGTGTACATATTTTATTATTATTAAGGACATTTTCTTTAAAATCTACTGCAAGTGCCATTTTAGAATTAGCCATTACCTGTTGCACCGGATGCGTTATTAGTGTTTACTAATTAGTGTATCTGTCGCCGAGTCAGTGGCAATCCACTACCGGAGATTGGTGCCTTTCAGAATAAGAGCATGAAACAGGAAGCGGCATGCTAACTATGGAAAAATTGCTATCATTTGTGACATTTGTGTACATATTTTATTATTATTAAGGACATTTTCGTTAAAATGTTAAGGTATTAGAAATATGAAGCCCTGATTAAATCATTGAAACAGAAAATATTTCATTCATAAAAAGTATAGTTTCAATAAATAGTAAGTCTGCATGATGAAAGTCAATCTTGAGGTTTCAATCATCCGCTTGGAAACGAGCCTTTTTTGGTCCTGGTCATAACTCCCGTACACACGAGTGCCCTCTGTGTGATTGTCTGTTTTACGGGGGTGGTTTCATCATCACGCACAGCGAGTGCCTGTGCCAGAGATGTCCTTCCTCCCCTTTCCATAAAAGTGCAAGTTGTCATCATGGTGTGCCATTCATTATCTGCCTGCGGTTTTGCGAGCCTGGTGGGTGTCTTGAGCGGCTGGGTAGCGTTGCCTGTCACAGTCGGCCTCCTACCCCCGCACACACATCGGATGTGAAAGATGGGAGGGCAGCAGATGAGTGTTTGTCCCCCAGCCCCCCCACACCCACCCAGCCCTGTCTGTGTGATAAAAGCCCCTTAACCACACAGTCTGGGCATCTGGGCACGCACTCTTTCCACCACTTCAGAGGCTCGTTTTAGGAAATAGCTTGCGGAGATGGAAAACGTTGGAATGACAAGCACATCTGTGTTTCTGATTTCAAGGACGTTCACGATAAGTTAAAACATCACTGCAGTGATATGGGGGAGGGGGCAATTCTGGGACTATTATAAAGTATATCCTCAGACAACATATCTAACCTCACTGTGAAGATATGTATACAACAACCTTAAGCAGGTTACGATGACCAATGAAGAAATGAAGATAGAAACGCTTTTAAGAGAAATAAACAATTTTCGTTACTCCACACCACGACTATTCTACCCAAATTTCCCTGCTATAGATGTGCTAATCAACTGTAGGGGGTGCCAGAGAGCAAAACAAACAATAGTAGAAGAAGAATGATGCTAATGGTCAGATTGAACATGATACAACCCATCAACTGAAACAATTATTTAGTGGTGAAATTTTGATTTTGACTCACATGAATGAGGAATGAAATGAAATAACTAAAAAAACACAACATATAGCGAGTGACTAATCAAATATGTTAATGTTGGTGCGTGTTCAAAATGGCACCTAATTAGCTTATATAGCATGAAGAATGAGGATGAAGAATTTGGATTGAAATACGTTCAAACACTTGAGGCTTTTTTTTCCCGTAGCACATTTAGAACTTCTAAGCAGATATAAGGTTGAGAGTTATTGATTTTAAGACCTTAAATTTGGAAAATCTAAACTTTTACTTTTAACATCAAAGTCAAACTAAAAATCTTTACAATCATAGGTTGTATGTGTCGCCACTAATATAAACACAACATTCTGATGAATATTGCAGATTAATACAGCTTTATTCATATTCCCCAAACACAATATTAATCAGAATGCTGTGTTTTGAGTCAAAAATTTTGGGGTTGACTTCCCTTTTAAGGATATAACTGTATTATACCTAAATGTAATTGTAATACATACTCTCTATTTTTCATTAGACATAATCACATCTTGCATACATGACATTTCACAAAAGTCTTGCGCTGTACTGCAACAATGATCAAGCGCTGACATGTTTAAATTCCAAGAACAGTTTTTCACTGACTGCACTCAAAAGGGTTGAGTCATGTTTGCGTCAGCGCTAAAGGTCGCATCAGCTCATACTGTGGGCTTGTTTATGACAAACCGGTTGGGCTGCACCGACAAAAGGTACATGCTGTCATACGTGCATTCGTTATTCCAGCACATGGTGTATGGTTTAGTCACCAACGCAAGCCCAGCGAATGTGCTGTTGTTGTCATCCTGTGGGAAGCGCATGGAATAAATAAGAAGCCTTGACGCAACAGTTGGGTCCCGAGGGGATGGTCGGGGAGCGGAGGGAGCGCTGTGGGAAAGTTCAGTGCCCTTGAAGGGGCCCGATAAGCCCAAGGTGATATAAACCGAGCTTGTTTGTACTCGCTGGTAACGACGGTAAGCGTGTCATTGATGGCAAGAGACAACGTGAGAGCTTGTAAGGAGAATAACAAGTCAAAGTTCCAAACGTTACGTTGAGATGGGCGTGTCTTATCGCGGCGATCTGACTTTGTGGGGACATTAATAGAACACGCTGTGCATAACAGCGCCATAGTCGTCACACTGGTTTCAACGCAGGCTGTTTACACCAGACTGAACTGAACACCATAAATGACAACTGTCATTTTGCGTCATTTACGTGATGACATTTTAAGAGCCTTTTTCGGTGTACCATTTTGAAATGGTTACACGTGTTCACTTGTCCGACAACAAAAATGTTACCGTTGTCCCGCTTCTACGGTAAAGTGAGCAGTTGCGAAACCGCGAAGTAGGCATGGTCATCGCAGAGTAGCACATGCTACGTTGTTGCGGTATTTTGGCAACGGCAAGCATGCTGTAATCAATATAGGCCTACTGTACTCTATTTCGGAAACCTAAAATCAACTTTTTAAGCAACCAACCTCCTGAGAGTTCAAAGTCAACATCGCAAACCCAACACACCTCTTCTGGCCTGCATTAACTAACCCGCCGATGTTTATTCTGCTCCTCTCTCACGTGAAGATACACAAATCTTGACCACTAGCTGCAAAAAAAAAAAAAACTGCTGACCGTTGCAAAAACAAAAACATAGATAGCAAAAATAAAATTATATATTTTAGCATTACATATATTTCAGTATCATGAGCATAGCTTGCATTGCAATATCAATCTATAGCATTGCACAATCACCACCACGCTAGAAGAAAGTAGAGATGTGATTTTAGCATTTTGAACAATTGAAATGCTAGCTTAAAATAAAATACTGTAAGTAAAGCTGGGGCTGTTTGTTGTCACTCTTTTGCCCAAACCATCAGCAAAAGGCTACTTCCTTTTCGGTGTCTTAGCAACCAAATATGGATAGGATTGCTGTCCAGCACAATTATAAGTGCAGTGTGAAAAGGCCGGATACACACTGGCCTGGTCACCAGCCAATCACAGGGCACATATAAAGAACCATTCCTACTCCCATTCACACCTATTTAAGAGTTTTCAGTGAACCCGGAGAAAACCAACGCAAACACGTGGAGAATTCAAACACTGTGAGCGCAGAACCTCAACATTTAAGTCCCGTCATATACTTCGACAAATGGAATTCAAATAAATAGTTTGGCAGGACACAAAAGGACAAGCGCTTTTAGGTCTATGTGAATGCGTATTGTTTTAATCCTTTCAAACGCATCCTGGTGGGCGTCGTGCAAACATACCCTCAGACGGCGGCCGTTTAACTGTAGTAACATTTGAAAGGCTGTTACGCCCCCTCGAACCCTTCCCCCGCTTAGTGATTGGATCCGCATGACTCTACGGAACTGCAGATGTGTAACCCGGCCTCGTTCTATTCAAATCAAACGAAAGCGCTCACTCAACAAAGCAGGAACAAAGTTCACCTACGCAGCATTGCCACACAATCGCAGGGCGGAGTCAGACGCCATTGAGGAGGAGGAAATGGTTTCTCGCTGACTGACAGGTCTGGCTCCACCCGAGGTTGCCCTGAGGGGAAAACACGCCACTCTTTCCCAACTCTGCACTTTTATTAGTATCACATGCACTCGTGGACTTGTGGGACGGCTTGACTGAGCTCATATCTTCCTCCTTCCCGAGGCGCTGTGACGTCTTGTGTTGGCTTTCATTCTTCACATGACAAATGCCATTCATCACCCTGATGAAAAATAACTCACATAACTAACAACAAGGCGAATAAAGGTCACCACAAAAAGCCTTTGTTGCTGACTGTTTTAAGTCAAAATGACTGTTTTGACAATAAATAAAAATACCGAAAGTGTCATTCTTTATCACTGATGACTTTTCCTAACGCCAAAACGTACAAAAGTTACAAGATTAAAAAAAATCCTTTTGTACACGCTGCTACCACATTTATGTACACGGAGGTTGTTCAAGGTCAAATAGAACACGTGGAAAGTGGACTTTAGATTTACCACTGAGAGGAGAATGGTGGCAATCTTGAAACGGACACAGTAGATTCCATTCATGTATTTCTAGATTCAGAACCGTGTGCTTATTTGTCTTCAAATTCTTCTTTTCTAATCCTACATATGCTTCTTTTGTATGTGGATATAAATTGGATATCCTTTTCTGTTTATTAATGTTTTGAAAAGATCAGTAATTTGCATGAGTTTCCCGCGGGGCCTGTTCTAAAAATATCTCACCAGTGAAGGGACACTGCGATTTCCCAGGAATATTGTAGAAGTAACCATTTCAAAATGAAATAAAATGTTGCTTACTAATATCGTCTTTTCTGCTTCCTAATTATGATGATGATTAGCGTCTTCACATACATAAATATCATTACTTGGTAATTATAACTCATAACTAGGACCCAAGTGATGTGTGGTTTTTGTCTTTTGCCCAGATGCTGGTGCCGATACTTGGCAGAATAAAAGTCCGATAAGCAATTAATTGTCCGATTAATTTGAAAAAAATCTCATGAATAAAATAACACATTTTTTTGCTCTCCTATTGCTTAAAACAAGAAATATTTGAAGTATTGAAAGAACATTTTACTGTTTTACAAAACTTTTTTTGACAAAAAAAAAAGTATTTACTTTTAAGACGTAAAATCACACATTCGCGCGCACACTCATACACCAGTGGTCGGGTGCTGCCATGTCGGGCGCTGCCAGGTCCACTGCGAGCAAATCGGGGTTCAGTGTCTTGCTCAAGGACACTTTGACATGATCACCATGGTTGAGGATCGAACCCACAACCTCATTGATGGGCGGCAACCACTCTACCACAGAGCCATGCCGCCCCAGAACATGTGTTCTTGCAAGGGCGCAAGAAAACCATGATTGAATACCATTATTTTACTCAAACATATGTATTATATGTACCAAGAAGTAGTTCTTAGCTTCATAAATATGGGTGATTATGAGGATATTCTTAGACAAGGTTAAAAAATAATATATAAAAAAAAGACCCACAGCACAAACATGAGCATGGAAAATGAGGAGTATGCAAAGGGTTAAACATTGACAGCGTGGAGAAGGAAGCGGTTTGGACAATAAGTGAACAACCCAACTCTGTGTTGATTAACTCCCAGCGTGCACAAACACGAAACTCATCAGGCCACAAGTCATCCGACACCGCTACAGAACAATGCCGCGCCAGCGCCGCCATTATGAAAGCGCTCTGTCACAAGACAAACGCCTCGCAGGAATGCTGTTGTGGCACATGCTGGCTGTTGACACAAGGGTTAAACATTGAACTGCTTACACACACACACTCGGGCACCCAAAAGGGGCGGGAGTGGGCGGGAGCGTCAACCGCCCCAGCGCGGCTTTGTTTGTCTTTCCACTCTGGCTCGCCGCGTTCCCGCCACCTCCCCTTCGACAGCCGTCAGGGTTATCAGAGGAAAGTCCTCTGACTGCAGCCAGGTGCAGCAGTGTGTAATGATTCACATGGCAGACACACACAGACACACACACACACACACACACACACACACGTATCCCGGTGCGGTTGGAGCTTTGTGGAGGTCACAGAGTGTGCGTATGTGTGTGCGTGTTGCATATCATGTGGCTCTGATCTGCGGGTCTGGTGAGGAGAGTTCAGCAGGAGTTCACGACAGATTCATTATTCATGCATCTCTGTGCACCAAATGTTGGCACCGGAGCGCCTTTTCTCGCGGAAAACATGCTCGTACGCACACGCGCTACTTTCACTTTCACTATTAGAGTCCATAATTTACACATTTTGTTGAGGCGTAAGAGAGAATGCAAGTCTTCAGTTGAACTCAACCGTTTAATCAACTCCGAATGCAGACGTATTTGCAAGTGCAGATTTACAGTATCTGGAGAAATGAAGGAAAGAAAACAATTGCATTTAAAGTAACTATCTGAGTGCTTCTATCATACAACAGCAAATTACGCTCCTAATGCAAATAAACTCAAATATATAAATGTTTACAGGCTGTTTTGGATGAAAGCTTATTGTATTGTTACTCATATTAGCAAGTTACTAACAGCCACACACTCTACCAGTTAGCTATCAACTGCTAATAAGTTCAAACATCAGCCAAAACGAACATATAAGATGCACAAAGACAGTTTTTTTTTATATTAAACACAGATATGAACGTATCAGCATGAATTTGAATTGGAACGAATCAAAATAGACATTCCGTCATTTACTACTGCACGTTACGAACTGAATGACAAACGAAGGACTAAAAACAGGAAACGGACCTTTCAAATTAAAAGCACAGGTTTCAAAATAAGATATAAGTAAACATCACAAACAAAACACATTTATTTATTTACAGGTTCTGCTTTTCTAAATACGCTGCTTGTAAGACGGGGGGTGGGGGTGGGGGGGTATTTCTGTGATTCGGCTTAACAATTCCAGGAAAGCTCAGCCACCTGGAAATCTCATGACTTCCCGAATCTAATTCCGGGCCAAACTATCAGACGGTCTGACTAGAAGCTTTCATTGAGCGGAGTAAACACTGAATGTCAAGCATGTTTGCCAGCGCCGGTGTTGAATCAGGCATTAGTACTCATGTAACGCCCGCAGTGAATTCAAGTGGCCCTGCAAAGCTCTGCTTATATTTTGTCCCCGAGACGAGAGTACATTTGCGAATTCTCAAGAGAAAGCCGGCACGGGCTGGCCTCTGTGTTGTCTATTCTCGTTGTTGTCAAATACAGTCTGCACTTTACTCCGACCATATAATAACAGATGCTAGCTGGCTGTTTTGGCGACCTGTAATTGTATCCAAAACGCTCACAGAGCAAATAAGGCAAGCTAGAGATAGAGAGAGAGAGAGAGAGAGAGAGCTAGAGAGAGCGAGAGAGAGAGAGAGAGAGCTAGAGAGAGAGAGAGAAAAAAACAGTGAAAGGCGTGACGCCCACCAGGGGAGAATCCAGAACAAAATCCCCTCTCATGTCACAGTGTGCTGCGTTGGCGGGGCGTGACCTCATCCAAAGTTTACACTCAACCGCCTCATGCTGCTTTTGTTATCTTGAAAAGTTGCAAAGCGGCACATTCCTGCTCTTAGTGGAAACGCAAAAAATGTCAGCCAGCGCAAGTTAACCGCACACGTACACGCAACTGTTCCTTTGCCAAATAAAAACACGTTTAAGAGGGAAGGTAGACTTTCACAAACGTAAGGGGTCGGCGTGTTTATAGGTCACTTGTGTGTGTGATTACTCAGCAGGCTAAGCTCGCCTTCAGCCTTTTTTTTTTTTTTTTTTTTTTTTTTAAACCGGGCTGTCGGCTAGTAAATAGCTGCGAGGAGTGTCACGGTCTTCACAGCTGATTGGCTTGACGCTCGCACGGCTCGAACGGGAAGTCGGCCCGTGCTCGGCGTCGGTCAAAGACGGTGACCAATAACGGTCGGAGCGGAACGCAGCGGTTGCAGGACACAAAGACGGAATGCGCAAGCCCGAGGGATTCGGATCCTGCCATATGAGTCACGGAGACGTTCGTTCTGCGTTGTCAGCGTGTAGGATGCTTCACAGCCATGTGGGGCATTACGTGTTATCTTAGCGTGCAGTGACCCATGTGGGAAGTACTCATTGTGACGTGAGCAGGCATAAAATATTATGTGTTAAATACATTGGATGCAAACATCAAATATCATTTAGGTACAACCGACATTACACACAAATGAGTCACCGAGTAACAGTGTTGCTCACTTCAGCCCACGGTACACTCAACCACAACAATTACCATAGTGAGAACTTTTTCTCATATTTTGCCCGTCTCGTTGTGGTAAATATGAAACCTGAACCATTATTAGTCATTATTATTCAATGCAGCGGCATTCTTTTATTGGATTTCATTCAATCAATTTGTTGCTCTGTATTTCTGTGTATTTGCGATGACAAATAAAGCCATTCCATTAAATCAGTGATTCCAGTAAACGTATAGCGTTAGCATTAGCATTAGCATGAAAGGGTGGACTGATGTGGAGTACTTGTCCATGACAATCTTTCACTATATGACAATTATATGTACGTCGACTTTTTGTGACATTTTCACTTGGTGGTATGTCTGAGATTTTTTGCTCTTGTAAAATATGTGACTCAGCTCAACAAAATGTTGGGTAACACCGTCTTTGACCATAGTGTACCAAATGTTGTGAAAATGAGCCTTACACATCTTGGGATCTACAATTGACATTCTAAAAGCAGTTGGGTCAAATAAGCCAAATTGGGTCAAAAAGCGACCAACCCAGCTTGTTGAGTACAGTCATTTCAGGACTATAAACTGCACTAGCTTAATTTGGGGAACTCTCAAGTTTGTTACACATAGAAGCCGCACATGACTTTAAGCCGCAGGTGTTTTGTTACTGCATCGGGTTCCCGCTACTTTCTGTTTTATAATGAGGGTGCAAATTGTCTCGCTCTTGTTCTGTCTCTCCTACTGTATTTTGGGTCACTTGGTTTATTTTGCTCTGCCTGACGCTCTTGCAGGGTCGAATGCAAGTGAAAAAAGTAGCGGCTTGTAGTCCAGAAATTACTGTAATTCAATTATCCAAAAAATTGGGTCCAACGAATAACCCACAAACCAACCCAAATATTGGGTTGCGCTGTGGGTTAATAATTTAATTTGACAGAATTTTTAGGGTTAAAAACCAGGTTAAAATTGGGGTTGGTTAATTTTTGACCCAACTCAATAAGGTTAATAAATTAACAATCAATGGGTTCTTTGCACAAATCCACTACTTCCTGAACTCAGTACTACTCCTTCGTTTCCTGTCTTTCATGATTGGACATTGTCGTTGTGGTTACTGAGGTCGGGCACACCTGGATTAATCAGTTTGTCCAATCATGAAAGACAGGAAACGAAGGAGTGGTACTGAGTTCAGGAAGTAGTGGATTTATGCGAAGAGCCCATTAGTTGGGTGGAAACTCCTCCCCCACAAAACAACCCCCCAAAAAACTGGGTTGTTTGTGGGTTATTAATTTAACTTGACCGAGCTTTTGGGGTTAAATAAGTAAAAAAAAAAAATAGTTTGGTTAATTTTTGCCAAAATTAACCCCAAATTTTGCGTCACACGAATAACTCACAAAGCAACCCCCCAAAAATGAGTTGGTTCATTTTGCACTCAAAACAACTGGGTTATTCGACCAACCCAAAAAGTTGGGTCAAATGAATAACCTACAAAACAACCCATAAAAATTGGGTTACTTTGTGGGTTATTGATTTAATGTGACCCGAGATCTTGGGTTAAATAACTACAAAATTTGGGCCGATTCATTTTCAACTTAGTTTGGGATATTTTTATATAAATAAATAAACACTAATCAACGTGACACATTGGAGAGAAACAAGAGGAAGGCTGCTTGCTAACGGGTTAACGGCCAACAGAAAAACTGCATGCGTGCACAAATTGACAGACTACGGTGTAAAAGTAGTAACATTGCGCCGTTGCTTCAGGGTGACACGTGAAACTCCATGTTGTGATTTTGTCATCGCTTGCACAATGTATGCAACTGTTGCTCCGGTGACAAACAATTTCACTTCCCTTTTCTTCGAACTTTGTCTAAATAAACATTGTTTGTTCCTCTTTTTCAGACGATCTCATGCCTTTTTATGCAGATGTTTTTGTTTGCCCAATATATGAGCAAGCAAACGGCTTTCAGTATGACGCCGCATGTGCACTTCTTCGCCACAATGCCAAACAGATCACAATAACAAACTTATAAACCTTCTCTTTGTGTATTTCAGTGCAGATCTGATGAGCTAACCTTACTGCCTGCGAGTATTCCTTTTTCGTGAATTATATTCTCTGGTGTGACAAGTGAGCATAATGAGGCCTCAGTGAGCGTGCAAAGCACTAGCGAGTTGCTGGCTGCTTCTCACAGGGCTGTGACAGGGCAAAAGCGCCGAGTGGAAATAATGAGTGACATATCAGCCAAAGAGCTTTTAGAAAAACACCCCTCCCTCCCTCCCTCCCTCTCCACCGTCGAGCCACGTTCCCCCCACGCCTGTCGTTTTGAAGGTCAAATGAGAAACAAGAGAAGCCAGTGCAGCCGCTCCACCTCCACCACCAACGCCACCTCCGACTGACTGGTTCAAACAGGCCCTGGGAGGAAAAAAGGGGGCAGGGGAGCGAGGCCCACTGAGCATGCCCAGTGATGAGGAATGCCGTGTGATGGCAACATGGGCTCTCCCATCTGCTGATGCATTGTACACTGCTCGCCCCAGGCCCTTTTCCATCCAGTCTAGAGAGCAGCCAGATCTATTTACCATGGAATGCACACAAAGTCGGTCGCTGACGCGCGCACACGCATGCGCAAATTGTGCATGCACAATAACAGAGGCGATGCGCAGCTCCGGCATAGGCAGGCACGCACAGGAATTTACTCATGCATGTAAAAAAAATAGTAAGGCGCAGGTTGAATGAAAGGGCTGATATATTATTCAAGGAAAATCCCATTTTACTCCAGCTGAGGGTTACAAGGCAGCGCGTTCTGCCCTCGTTGCACGCGATGCCTTTATACAAAGAAGGGGATGTTTTTTTTATGACAATGATCTAATAAAAACTGTTTTGCTTCTTCTCTTTTTTTGAAAAGTTTCTCATGCACACGCCAACCTACAAGCGCAACTGAAAGTGCGTTGCCGTGCAAGCAAGCACAGAATAACATTTTACAAGAAACGCGTCGCATACTCAACAACTGCTTTCAATAATCTTTTTGAATCAAAGGCTGGATTTTCACTACATAGTGACACAATTCAGTTTTTTTTTTGCTCTCCAGTGGCACAATTGCAAATTTGCAAAATGTGTCATGGCAGCATAAATAGACCCCCCCCCCCCAAATACTCGGAATCAGACCATTTCAACAACATATGTGGCACAAATGTGTGTTGAACTTGAAAAAAAATCTGAATATTAATGAGGTTACCTACATTTAAATGAGTGGTTGTCATCCTAGATCAACTAAACAGTGTGTAACATTTCCTATTCTTACTGCATTATTTATCTGTTATTGTTTACTTTTGTGCCGTCACTGCCGCTTGTAACACATGTAAATAGTATTAAAAAAAAAAAAAACTGATTTAGGTAATTGGGCAATACAAGTAGTGCAACAAATGATTTAGTATTGTGGTTATATACACACAATTATCACCATTGTACCTGAGCATGGCTATAAAGTTACACTGACCATGAAAGTACATGTGCTCCGTTTTCATATAACGATGTAGTACCTCCTCACTGTTATCACGACATGTTGACTACAGTTTGTAGGTTACCACAGGTCAAACTCACTGAGTGTCTTGGTCCTTTATCACAGTCATCTTGACGTCTTGAACAACTGTAGCATAAGCTCGGTGAAAATGTTGAGTGAAACTACAAATGAACAGAAATAAAACATGCATTAGCTTTTACTGATAAACACATCACGAAATGACTAGCGGCAGAGAACAGGCAAAAATGCTAACCATCGTTGTTACAAAGATAAACAAAGGCATTTTCCTGACCTTTTCATTCATTCATTCAATTGTTAGCAGCATTGCTATGCTAATACGCGGTGCTCGATGCTAGCAAATTTCAGGAAGCATAAAACACCTCCAAAACAGCTTTCTAAGCACAATTAAATTTACAGCCGTTTCTTTTTCAGGTGTATGAAAAAGAAAAACACAGGAGGAACAGTTAGGATATTCAGGCTGGCTTTCTTCAACAATTATTTCTCAGATTGAACACCGCTTATGCTACCCATAATACATTCCAACTACTGACTACATTATCAAAATAATATACAGATAAACGTATGACATTTTAGTGCAAAATACACATGAATTAGGACATTGTAAATTCAGCAGAGGTAGCAAATCCAGGTCCAGAAAGTAAAAACCCTGCCACGGTTAGGCTTTAGCTCCTTGTGCTAGCTAGCTAGCACCCTAGCAGGTATCCGAGCACCCGGGGAGCTAGCTAGGGAGCTCGCTAGCTAGCATCTGTAGCTAAAGCCAAACTGTGGGGTTTTTCTTCCTGAAATACAGAAGTATGAACTTTTTTCCTTCTTTTTTTTATTTTTTATTTTTTAAATGAAACACCTTTTAACACGTTGACTGTGATCAGAACAACCTCTGTTTGACAACTGAAAGTATCAATACGGAGTAGAACTATGTCGTGCCGAGAATGTATACAAAGCAAGCGTTTTCAAGTGTTTGTGTTTTCAAGCTCTAACACGCAAAAACAAAAAAGATCAAAACAATACTTTCATTATTTCATTTGTCTCTGGTTAAAAATGGTCTCGTTTGGACGTTAGCACCACACACGCTGAGGGTCTTTTATGTTCATTGTGGGGGGTGAGGGTGCTTTTGTGCTAAAATGCCAGAGCCAAGGAAAACCATTTTCTGGAGAATGTTGTCATCTGTCTCCAGTTTAGTAGAACACACACAGGGTGGTGGCGAGCGCTATCTGTATCACACATGCAAAGTGGGACCACATGTGTGTGTTTTGCCTTCTTATACATAATTGAAGAGGCCTGCTTTGTGTAGCCCAGCAGATGCTGACGAGGCACCCGGGGTGGCACACACTTAACTTGGGTGACAAAATGCTACAGCATGAAAAAGTGACACTGAAGGCATTTTGACGTTGAGGTCTGCTGTCGGCTATTTGATCTGGAATAATAAAATGCCGCGCATGGGCCCGAGTGAAACAGTTGCAAGCTGATGTGCTGGACGGAGCGCTCCGAAATGCTAATTCGCCGACGCCAATGGAAATCAAGGTGCCGTCTTACGTTATATGAATAATTGAGGTGTGATGTGTGTGTATGGGAAGAAATGTAATGTGTCCTTTTATTTGCAAAGTCACGTCTGCGCTCTCTGATATGATAATGAATCGCCCCCTCCAGTAATTGAGCTGCGCTTTCGAAAATCAGGCCAGGCCTTAATGGCGCGTTGTCTCGCATCAGATCAAAAAGCAAGATGAGGATGAGATGTTCTGTGACAATCAGATGACTCCCATAAAGAGTGTAGTAGGGGTGGGGGCTGTTGGCGGCCATTTTGGTCAAAAGCCTCAGAGAAAGGCAATCACAATCAAAAGACGGTCTCGCTTAAAGTCCTTGAGTTGTAACCTTCATATTTCCCACCCCCCACGTGGCCCTCAGACAGCAGCGACCGGGCCTTGCTCCGACGCGCCTCCTTTTTGGCGCCCTGCAGGCTTTCTAAATCCGGACCGCGCTCGCCACCAACTCATGTGTCTCTCCGCAACTCCCAACGACCCCCACGTGTTACATGCGAATGTTGCAGCCTGCACACGGATACATTTTAACAACCCCGTGTTCAAACGCGGCCACATGCGCTCGCCCGGCTAACGGAAGGCGGACAGCTGCAGTTCAAAGGCGAGCAACAGCTGCCTTGCATTGTCCGACACCGAGCTGACTGACATTTGAAGCTTGGCTGCCTTTTAACGCTTCTATTCTTTCTCTTGCCTTCCCTCTTATTTTCTCCCACTCGAACGTCCTCCGCCGCCAAGCGCTCACTCGCCATTCCTCTGATGTTTTGGCCATGGCTGAGGTCTGCCCGGATACCGCAACGTCTCAAATTGTCTCGCGCAGTTAGCGAGACGGTGGGGTGAGCGAGGGTAGAGTATGTTCCTTATTTGCCGCCCACAAGAGGCAGACACTCAATCCGGCCTCTTCGCTGTCAAAAAGAGCACTGGAGATATACTTGGCAATCTGTGTTTTGCATTCACACTCCACCCCTCCACCCCCCAAGCCTGCTTTTACCCTAGTGTGTGGATGTGTGTGTCTTCTAAGCCTTTCATTTCCCAGAAAGGAGTCCAGGATTTGTGAGCGGCCGCGGGCAACATCGCCAGAGAGGGATGAGTGTTTCCTGCAAATCGTTGGGGGGGGGTATGGGGGTGTGAGGTGGCGTGTGTGTGGGAGGACTGCTTCCATGAAGACACTATCCAGTAACACTTGAAAAGCGTCATCAAGGGGGAAGTGTGTTTGTTTTTTTTCCCTGCGAAAAAGCCCCAGAGACCTTCAGGGCAGTGATTGACAGTTACCTCTGTTGATATTCGCCCCGCGGGGACAGAACCCTCTCGCAACAGCTGCCGCTTCCATCTCCGCTCTGAAGCTGCTGCTAACTTCGAGATTGCTAAATATGTCCAAACTTGTCGACTTAAGCGAGCCGTGTCGTTTTTGTCTCTGGCGAGCACCCGGCGCGGCCTGATAATCCCGCTCAAGTACGCACAAAGCGAGCGTCATGACTCCCTCCTGATCCGTCTCGCCGTTGGGTGTGGACGTGCGAAGGAAGACTGACTTGACGGTGAGTTGTGCAAGATCTCAGGGCGAGGCTTGAAAGCCGAGACAACCGAAAGTGCTGATGCACTAAAAAGAGGGAGGCAGCCATTGTAGGCCAGTTGGACACAAAGCGACAAACTCAACACCCCTGCCGCATTGTGGATTTTTGAGCAATAGAGTGGGCGTGGCAAATAAAAATCAAATCATAATTTGAATGGGATGGTGTGACTGGAACTTGTGTTTCGTTTACACCGGAATTAGCGGTAGTCCATTTTCATGACAGTTACAGACTCAAACCATGCCGCCAGTTGATGCATCTTAATTTAACTCATTCACTCCCAGCCATTTTCACTGAAGCAACCCCCTTCGCTCCTGCCCATTTTACTGGATTTTGACTGATTTTGGAAGGCCCACAGACTATTGCGTTCTATTGCTATAAAAATATAGAACCTACCATAAAAAAGATTGGAGTCTCTTTTTTTATCAGGAAAAAAATGATATTTGCATTCCATTTTGCAGCAATTAGCATTAGAATATAGCTAAGTTTAATCATTATTCACATTCCTTGTGAAAACACTGGCAAAAACAGCTTGTGTTGCAACATGGCCCTGGCTGGTCTCTTATACTCTGCTGCCACCTGCTGGGCGTTTTTTGTAATAACTACCATTGCTTTAAGCCACCTCTTTATGTTAGAAGCTGCATCAAAGCCTTCTGCATGCGCTTGCATAAAAAAAAAAAAAAAAAAGTTTTTGGGTTTGAATGAGAATGCATATGTAGTTCATACACATGAAATGATACAACCTGATGTTCTTTCGACAATGCTCAGAATCTTTTCATGGCAGCCTGCAAATCTCCAGTGATTTGCCGTAAAGCAAACACAAACGCACGTGCTGATCGTGGGCCTTTTTCCTTCCAGGTTGTTTTTCCAAAGTCATTCTGAAATACTACGGTGACTTTCGATCCAATCGTTTAGAAAAGGAAGCAAAGGTACATTTCTGGCAAACAGCCGCCAGCATAGACGATTATACATAGAGCCTTCACTCAAGTAGTATTCAGTGTCATTATTACATCCATATTTCCCGGACTATAAGTCACACTTTTTTTCATAGGTTTTTCATAGCGATTTATACTCCGGAGCGACTTATACATGAAAAACCATACCGGGGTATATCATTTCAATAGGGCACTCTAGACTTACGCACAGACATCTCCTACGCCATAACAATTAAATATTTACCTCAAATGCCCCCCCCCCCCCCCCAAAGACTACAGACTACAAGCTGCAAGTAGTGAACCTTCATTGTGTTAGCATATCTTACACCTATTCAGCCTGTTCTCTAGTATTTTATCAATGTTATAACTTGCCTTCCAAGATGACGTAATGTCTGTTTTTGGTCAAGAAGTATGTAAAATTAATTACCCGCAAAAAATGCTACTTATACTCAGTATATTTTTTTCTCTACCTAATTATGCATTTTTGGCCTAGTGTGACTCCGGAGCGACTTTGTTTATCCATCCATCCCTGCATTTTCTAAACCTGTTTTTAAATATGTTTATAAGATGTGGGAAATGGCAAAACTATTTGATTTATTTATTTATCTATTAATTTTTTTAATTAATTTTTTTACAGTATATGGTCTTGATATATTGTCTCCCTCCAACTATTGCAGGTGGTTCTGGAACGTTTCCACCGTGATAAAAGCAGCCTTAAAATGTATCAGCTGTTCATTTGTTATGGTTGATGTGTTTGGGCTAATTACATAATCTTTCTCCATTGACGTCTATGTTTACAACATCGCTACTGTATTTAACCGGGTTACTTATGTCAGAACTAAAGTCACATGTACACCAACAAAGGCTATTTCGTAAGACTGTTTGGATCGAGTTGGGGTTTTGATGCGTTGCCATTACCAACAGTATTCAATCATTTTTGTAGGCCTGTGAGAACATGAAGGCGACAGGGTTGGCGTTTGCTGTGCAACTTTTTGAAAATCCCAAAAAAAGTATATCCCCGTAAATCCAGTTTTAACTACGCAAACATAGCCTCACGACCTTGTGACAGATTATAATGTATAAGAATAAAACGGCTCTTTTGGACATTTGTTGACATGACAAAGCGCAAACATATAAAAATGGGATCTCACAATGGCACCAAAATAGTTTCCCTGTAAACACTGTAAAATGGCCGTCAGTGTTGATGAGAGAGTACGTCAACAGAAATAACAACAGAAGAACATGTGTGGTTACTACTTTTACGACACCGCGACTACTGGTTCATTGGTGTTGCATGGCAAATTCGGAGCTCAAAAATACGCTGACGAATGGAATACACAAGCTGTTAGTATGCAGTCGGTAGTCGCATTACAAACAACTGGCCTCACATGCAAATTAAATTGTTTTTAGTTGGGATGCAGAAATTCAGATAACAGTATCGGCTATCAGTGCTACACACACTGATACCACATCACCGGCCTGACATTTATAAATGAATTGCATTTTCATCACAGTTGCAAGAGGTCTAGAAAAAAAGTGGTATCGGTGCATCCCTCGTTTTTTAATCATTTCCCCATGTTTACCAAAAGAAAAAAAAACAATCCTGTTTTCACTTGATCAGTGTTGCGTAAGGCACCCTAAAAACAAACAACATTCAGAAATCCGATGTCAATGAGGACAGGGCCTGAACTCATCGGGGGATGTGGACAGTGAGCGGCAAAGGGTCAGATAACCCACGGAGAAAAGCGAGGGTGGGGTGATCTATTCCAGTAGAGAGAGAAAGGTCACAGTGTAAGCTGATAAAGGCGGGAGGCAGCGCTTCAGGCCAGCTAGTCAGCTGACGCCTGCAGCTGTGTTTGGAACATCAATATGAGCCTTGTTCAGCCGCAAAGCCGCCCACCCCCACTCGGCATCCCCTCACGCCGCTCGTCCCTCCTCTCTTCCTCTCACACTATTTCCTTTTTACCCGGCTCTGATTTATGAAAGTAGGGCATGTGCCCATAACTGCTGCATCAAGGAACATGGCTGAGCCTCCAGAGGCACGAAAGCTCTGTTTACATCAGCCCAGACAACTGCAGCGCGTTGCACAATCGCCACAGGCAAGCCCGGTTATATAAAGCCTGGGCTCCATTGTTTTTGTTTTTCTGCTTTGGCCACCTGTAATTCCGGCGTTTTGAGCTTTGGCATGCAACTTCTTTTCCTGAGCACAAGCTCCAGGTGTCAAATTTCTCATTTCCCAGGCCGCTGTTTTGTTTGGATCAAACAGCAGGGTAAAGGTTGCAGGAAATTCAATAGACGTTGTTTTTTTTCCCCCTCCCCATGTTGTTTTCTGCTATGTCACTCACGCACTGGATTTCAGTGGGCTTTGTGTTGGCTTTTTTATTGTGGAGGAGTACTGGAGCATGAGGATCATATAACAAAGACGGCGAGCAAGCGCGGTGACTTGAGCCTGCGAGCATGTTTGGGGGATGACAATTAGTCCCACGCGGAGCGGCAACGCACGTCATGGCCTGCGTTTCCATGGCAACAAATCAGCACGCTCGGGTGGTAAGGGACAAAAATGTGTGTTATTAATGAGCACCAGAGGAAGCGTTTGAGCCGGCGCGCTAACACAATGTGCTGGGGTGACATAATCAAGTGTTGACAATTAATGAGTCTTTGTACATGTGCCCAGTAAAAGCATACCGTCACACTTTTGTTAATCTTTCATGATGTGACTCACTGGGTGTAGCCCGTCCTTCAAAGAATCTGACAAACATGACCAGCTGCTAAAAATACAGGTCGAGCCGACTTTAATGGACGCGAGCCACAAGTCCAACATAAACAACGGTGAAAAACCTTGGGAACGTTCACGCCAACCTTCCTTGTTCATGTGCTAAAACTGTGCTGACTCAACATGGGGCCGCTGAGTGCAGCTGCATTCCGGAGCCTCCTGGACGACAAGGACGCGCTCACATTTTGAGCCAGGGGGCTTCAACGCCGAAGTGTTCTCGATATTTCTCTGTTTGCTCATGAATCACGGGCAAGCACGGTGCCCTCGCTGTGCTGCTGCTGGAGGCGGGGTCAGCGCGGCCATACACAACACCACTGCAATTATTACTTGGAATTTCAGGGGAAAGAATTAGACGACGCTCGTTTATATTTTTCCATACCTGACCAGTGGAGTTGACTGCATCGTGGGCAGGTGGTTGCTGTTTGAACACAATAGTGTTTCCATCTATGTCTTCTAATCAGAAGAATAGAAAATTGCCATTAATTTCATATAATGTTAAGCGAAAATGCTATATAGGTCTTTCTTTAAACTTATTTGCCATTCATTTTTTTAGGGACATTTTATGTATTAACAGTACTAATGGTATCTGTACTGGTATCGGTGACGACTATTTTGGCAAATACAAGACTATACACAAAGATGAGAACACCAAATATTTATCAAACTTTACTCAATTACTCGGCTCCTCCATCAATACCTCGAAATGGGTAATTGGAGGAAGCCTTTAAGAGGAGTTATAATTGAGCCCTTTGAAATCTGCCTAGCAACGGGTGCACACCTAACATAGATGACTGTTGTGGTTTGGAGCCACGTGCATGTTTTTTTTTTTTTTTTTCGTGTAAAAAAAGGTCACTGCTCACTAGTATCAAGAGAAAGAGGGAAACCAAATACATTTTCAATATAAGGCAATAGTTGTAACACACTTTTTTTTGTTATTATCCAATGCGCTATTTTCACCTTGAGCTCGCTCCCCTTTTGTTCGCCATCTTTGTACAAGCCGTCCTATCCTTGGCTCGCCATATTCCTACTCACTTCCTTCAGTGCCCACGCTTCTCGCCTCCTCTCTTCATATCTCAGCTGTTACTTGGCAACATGGTCCCAGCTGGAACAGAAGTAGCCATGTTGCCATGGCAACAGAACACACACACACACACACGCAGACGTGGCAAACACTTTTTTTTTTTTTAGAAGCGCCATGCACATGAAAGTCAAGTGTGTATTGGGATTCAAAAAGAACATCCAGAATGAGCGCTTATTATAATCCACTGCTTCTATCTAAAATGGGTACAGCTGATTTGATTTGGGAAATTTCTGAAGGTCGACTGATGGATTTTGCACACTAATTCGTCACTGTGATTGAGCATCCGCTCAGCCGAATAAAGCTACCTTCCAATATATTTGTCATTCATCCATGGCATCCTGCGCTGACAATTCCAATTCTAAGCACTCACAAGCTGAGTGCTCAGTTCTGGGAAGCAGACCTCTTGTCTCCGCGCCCTGAGTAACACTGCATCTGTCGTCATAGCAACCGTATCCATCATCTGCAGGGGATCAATTGATTCATTATTGAGTGAGGCGTAGCCCCCTTCTCTGCTTCCAGTTCACGTCTACTTACTCCGTCTTCCAGCATCCATTATTGAAGTGAAAGCCTGCCCACTCGCTGGGATGGAAAAGAAAAAGCTGTCAGGTCTCCCTTGTGGAAATATAATTCATATCATGCATTTTCCCTGGAAAGCATTTCTGTTGTTGCCTTAGAGAACAGACTATCTATATCTCTCTCTAAATATATATATATATATATATATATATATATATATATATATATATATATATATATATACATATATTGAATGTGCTGCACAGATGAGACAAATTAGCGCAAGTGTAAAATGACACAGGTAGCCATGTTAAAACATCGCTCAACTATTAACCGCTGCAGGGGAAGACATGGTTTGATGCAATTATATCTTTCTTAATGCACTTCATGCTACAGCATGAACAGGCGTCAGCGTATGTGCAGAGGCCCACTTTGCACGGAAGAGGAAAAGACAAATGTATATTATTGGAAAATGTGTGCTAAATGGATGATGTCAGCTCTTTGCACTTTGACATTTTAATGTGCTCTCTGAGGGAATTACATCATTAGCTCTCCTTTCCGTGCCTGGCTCAATGATGGGAAACCTCCTAATGGATGTCAAAAATGTTGTCCCAATGGAAGAATAGTGTGCGTGGTGGGGGTGGGGGGGTTGGTGGGCTTTCACCGAGCTTCATCGAGAGATGCCTTGCTCTCACTTAGCATCATCAGCTGGACTAAAAGCCTTCATTGAGCATCTCTACACTAACTCCGTCTGCATTGAAACCAAGTGGAATCTTTTCCAGCTGACAACCTCGCACAATCCCATGTGTAATGACTTGTGTTAATTGTTTCATGCATTTATAATTACACGGGCATATTGAATTGGCAGCAAGTGTGCGGTCTCAACTTTTTCAATTAGAAAAGCTGTTGGCCGCAGAATACACTTTAGAAATGACCGACTCATTAATCACCAGAGTGTGTGTGTGTAAATTAAAAGCTGAAAGAATGCGGCCTTTATGAATGAAGCTAAACAGTGAAGCGCTTATGAAGAGCATCCTCCAAAAGTTATATAACATGGAGTGCAGCCAATCAAAACTCAGTTCAAATCCTCATTGTGTGTGTTTTGCACAATTAGATATTGTTTTTTCTTGGGTCTTTTCGTTTTGTTTTTGGTAATCGATAGATGAGAAACTTTTAACTCATTCACTGCCATTGACGGCTATTGACGTCAAAAATTCATTTGAACTATTTCTATTAGTTTTACATTTTTTCCACATTTGTTAACAAGAGTATAAAAACCTAGAATTTTTTTATTGTACATTTAGAACAGATATAAAATTTGTGATTAATTGTAAGTTAACTATTGAAGTCATGCAATTAATTAAAATAAAAAAATGTAATCGTCTGACACCCCTAATTTTTAATAATCTTTTTTTTCCAATCGTTAACTCACAAGTAATCACAATTTTTATATCTGTTCTAAATGTACAATAATTTTTATTTTTTTATTTTTATAGGTTTTCATACTCTTGTTAACAAAAGTGGGGGGGGGGGGGGGGAAGTGAAACTAATGGAAACAGTTCAAATGAATTTTTGACTTCTATAGACGTCAGTGGCAGTGAATGTACACATATTTAATAATGTATTTTTTCCTTCTTTGAACCACTTCTTGAGAAGTAAAGGTGTAATTACCAATTCAACATATTACGTTCGTCTTTGGAGGTTCCATTCATGAAATGTGCTCGGTCTGAAGCAGCAACATAATCCCAATTTGTACACAAGTCGGAACCTGCCAGTGAGTTGTCAATAATGAAGGCAAAGGAGCAACACTTTTATTATAATTCCAGTAAATACTTGTATGAAAAATATTAAAAGGGATTTCAACCCAGAACATTTTATTTTTTTTATATATTTTTTTTACAATAAATGTTTTATGCAACCCCACTAGTCTAAATATGGTATTCTAGTTAATATTGCGTTTGTGGAATATGAGTTAAGCAGCAAAATCCAGACGTTTTTATCCATCTCAGGGGGCGGCCATTTTGGCACTTGCTGTCGAGTGAAAATGACATCATAGTTGCTCAGGTAACAACTAATCACAGCGCAGCTTCAGAAAACAGGTGAGCTCTGATTGGTCGTTGCCCTAGCCCTGAGCAACTGTGATGTCATTTTTAGTCGACAGAAAGTGGCAAAATGGCTGCCTCCTGAGATGGATAAAAACAGCTGGATACTGCTTCATAACTTATATTCCACAAATGAAATTTTAATCAGAATGGCATGTTTAGACTAATGAGGTCACATATAATATATTGTCAATAAATGTTTAAGGTTGACTTCCAAAGTATGACTACAACTGAGCGGAACGGAGTTTGTAATCTCAAAACATAAATCAGAAACCTCTAACTGAGGACCCCCTTTATTGCATTTTTCATGTCAGGGAAAAAAAACAAGATGTGGATATATTTGCAAAGAAAAAAAAAAGCTATATGCGAATAAACGCGTTGCTTTGAAAACAAGCACGGGTTGCTCATATCGTCGGCGTGCAATCATCACAGATTCCGCAAATAGACCGCAAGCAAAGAAGGAAGCAGATCAAAGCGTGCTGTAAAATAGGTCAAATGGTGGATATTCATGTTCTCCAACCCCACTGGGAACATGTTACTGTCAATAGAAAAAAATATCAAACAGTGGGGACAGAAATGTGATGGAATGAGGGCTGAAAATGTTTCTTCAACTTGTGCACGCACGCTGCCAATGTCGCTGCCTGACGCCCCGAGGGGGATTTTGGTGGCGAGTGAGAAGCGGGGCTGAAGGATCGGAAAGAGCAGCTTAGGTTCACTGAACAATCGCAAGCCTGACCGCCATTTCAATTGGATCGGGGCTCCAAATGAAATCATATTTCCAGCAGGACACAAAGGGTCCCACGAAGTGCCGTATAGTTATAGCATGAGAATGAGATGTAGCACACGATGTCCCTCTCTATTCTCCGCATCATCCTCTTGACGACTTTCATTTGAGGGGCAAAGCTTGACTTGTTATTATCTCACTGCCTACGAGAGCCTGTAATCTCCATCCCCAGTTTGTTGAGAAAAGCAGATTTAATGTGACAAATCCAAGGCCCCAAATGACAAATAAATCAGGAATTTTCTGTGTTAAGTACCACTCACTGGGAACGACACACAGGAGGGGCGGGGCATATCTATTTCACTCCGCTTCTGCGCTCTGCTTCCGTTACGACATGTATTAGCGTCACCCAGAATGACCCACAAACTAATAGTCAAATTGATTTCATTTAACATTGATGCAGGAGGTTCCAGAGAGAAAAAAACAACAACCAGTGCTTTCATACCCCTTGTGACACACATATCATCCTTATGTTACATAAGCAAGCAGAATCCTGCACGGCCGTCCTATAAACAGCGCGCATGAATGAATAACATGAAACGAGTGGGGGCCGATAAGCCGCCCCCTGGTTGCGTGCTGGCCTCACATTCAAATGGAGCTTTCGCGCGGGGAATTGATGAGGCACACGGCTCAAAGCTAAAGTCTTCAAAGGCTGCGCTTCCACAAGATGCAAGGCGTCCAACCCGCTTTGTAGTTCCTAGGTGAACTAGCGAGTGGGTTGCAGTTTGCCAGGCAGCACGGGAAGACAATACAAAGCAACAAGTTCCTCCAAGGTTACATCTCCAGCAAAAAAGGAGAAGAAAAGTGGCTTTCCTCCACTTGATTCCTCCCCCCCCCCAGAATTATCGAAGCAGTGGGAGTGGGGGAACGTTTCATTCGCGTTCCAAGGTTACGGTCTCCTTCATCGCTCCCGTAAAAACAAAGCTGGTGTGGGTGAAAGAGAGACGAGCCGAGGGAGAGTGACACACGGAGATAAGGAGATGATGGTATAATAGCGCAAGTTTCATCACAGTCAAACGCAGGCGGAGGAGGGGAGTGACATCCAGCCTGAAACAGAAATGATTTCAAAGAGCATTTCATCCCAGATTATTGCATGGAGACATGTTCGGCAACTAGAAAAGTGGCTTCGACTTTTTAAGACGGCGGTCCTGCTGATTGAAGGACGACAAGTTGAAGGCTTGGTTGGATCAAAGCATCACTACATTACTATTAAGGGCCTTTTAACTGAACATGGAATAAAAATTTTAAAAAAAGTGAGACGCATGGACATTTGTTTACAAAAGAACAAATTTTGGAGCCTGAAAAAAATAAAAAACACAAAACGGATCTTAAGTTTAAAAAAAAAAAAAAGCTCATAAATGAGGTAAAGATCTTGATACCAGTAAAGTGTGAAGATATACGCAGGGATATATTTGAGCAAACTCAGATTCGACTTTTAACTCATTCACTGCCATTGACGGCTATACACGTCAAAAATTCATTAATTTTTTTATTGTACATTTAGAACAGATATCAAATGTGTGATTAATTGTGAGTTAACTAGTGAATTCATGCAATTAATTAGGATTACAAATTTTAATCGCCTCACGCCCCCAATTTTTTAAATAATGTTTTCTTTCTTTTAATTCATTCATTGCCATTGACAGCTATAAACGTCAAAAATTCATTAAAACTATTTCTATTAGTTTAACATTTTTCCCACTTTTGTTAACAAGAGTATGAAAACCTAGATTTTTTTTTATTGTACAGTGAATGAGTCTAGTCTGTTAACCACTAATCTTCTCTTCCAATCGTCCCATTAACAGAGGACTATAGCGCCCTGTGAAGCAGAGAAACGTCCGGCAAACAAAGCGACATAGACTACGTTTAGTCATTAACTGTTTCCAAACCTGAAAATGTCCAAAAATAAAGAAGAAAATCAGAAAATTACAATGAAATGTCTATAAAATTGCCAAATATGCAATAGAATTTTTTTTTTTTAAAAAGGCAGAAAAGAAAATGTTCAAAAAGTACATATAAAATGCCCAAAAACAAAAGACAGATAATTACCATAAAGTATTCACCAAATTGCCAAAAATGTCTGAAAATTTAGAGCAAAAAAGGCAGATTTTTTCCCACAAAATGTAGCCACAAAATGTGCAAAAAAGGAAGAAGAGAGGCAGAAAGTTACCAATTTATGTCCATAAAATTGCCCCCCCAAAAATTGACGGAAAGGCAGAAATGTCTAGAAATATATGAAATATGGAAAAAAAAATTTTTGCAGCTCCAGACAGACTTTTTTTGTTATTTGGCCTAAAATGGCTCTTTTGACAACAAAGGTTGCTGACCCCTGCTCTAGTCGAAATCAATTTTGGTCTTTTGAGTACAGGAACTAATTGTATGCGTGGCGGCCATCTTACATTGCCACTTGCTAAGCGAAGCCTAACCTCAATACATTGATTTCTCTGTAGCGTTTTCACATTATTTTCTGTCTCTACAGTGAAAATACCATAATGTGTATGATTATACACACATATATGCGTGTCGGTGTCGGAAGTCGGTGCGTCTGGCGCGCAACCCACTGGAAATACACAAGCAGAAGTAAACAAAAATGACTTTTACTACATATGTTATTGTCAATAGCTGACCGGGTGCATTATTTACATTCATCCTATTCTAAACTCACTCATGTAAACATATTCGTAATCTTTCACTAAGAATGGCAGGAAGCAGCAGCAGCAGCAGCACATTATTTGTTTTGGTAAAACAGACGAGCGGAAGTGGAGGATTGCTGCATTCTTGCTGAGGCCCCACATTCCCCAGAGGACCACAGCCGGGTTGCTGTAACCCCAGCACCCCCCAACCGACTTCCCCCCTTGCTTACACCCCCCGCCTCTCCTGCTTCCTGTGCGTGGCTGCTTGCCTTCCCTTGCATGCCCCGAGTGCGGTCAAGCCCCCACCTCCTCCACCTCCACCATCCTGCTGCTCCAAATACATTATTTACCTCCTGCCCTCCCTTTTGCTCAAAAGAATCAGGATGGTGAGAAATCACACCACTGTATGCACACTATACACACACACACTCGACCCCTCCTTCACCAGCAGCACCACCCCACCTGCTCGCTCTTTTTTCAATCGGCACGATGAAAATACAGTGCGGGGCTGTGCCGCCGTTACAATGGGGAACTCTGTGAGGCCCGGGCCCTCCCATTAATCCCCTCTGACATGCCTCCCGAGGGCAGGGATTTGCTACAAGTCAATGCAGGAGAGCGACAGTATGCAAAACAAGCCTGTCTGACTCTCTCATGCTATTCAAAGCTCTGCTGTGCCAGAGAGAGACAGGAGGGCAGATCACAGGCAGAGGAAGCGGGGGAAAAAAAAAATCAGTCTGCACAGTTAACCCTTGCTTCACCCTGCTGCTCTGACATCTTTTGCATATTCCGCCGCATATTGCACAGATAATGTTGATGATGGAAGACAGGAAGGAAAATGCTCCTCTTTGTCATGTAGCATTACAAATTTGGCAGCCTCTGAGAGGATCTCGCCGCCAGACCAAAACACCGCCCCACGTAAACATGGATTCCCAAGTCATGTGATGCACTTACGCCTCTCAGGCAGAGCAAGCGCGATTGAATTTCAGTCTTATCGGGAATCTGGTGATGAGGAGAAAGGCGGAGGTTGGGCAGGATGACGTTAGGAGGTGGTTGGGTGCACGCGGCCCCCGCCATGCAGCTCGGCAGAGAATGTAAACAAGAGGGCTTGAATGGAAGCTGGGCCATAACCACAAATGGAGGAAGGCCTGCAGAATATTAGCCGCCGACACAGAGGTCCTGCAAAATGGCCACTTTGTAGCTGTAACAGCAGATACAGTATTGATCAGCCTTTTAAAAAGTACGCAATCAAGCATATGGTGTGCTAACTGTGTGCGCTTACACAGATGAAACATGACATACGATAGTGGCAGTCTATGAGGAGAACATTACTAGCTAAACAGCATCAGCGGCTTTTGGCACAACAGGACGAGATTAGTGTCGAGTGGTAAACTTCATTTAAATGCGTAGTGACGTTGTCGCTTATGCGCTTTAAAATGAACAATATTTGCTGGTAGTAACTGAATTATGAGGTTGATAACTGCTGTATTATGTCCGGTTAGAACATAGCTTGTCCAGGTGAGCCAGTGATCAGACCAGTTTATCACTTTCTGTTGTTTAATTGTGGGGTGAGGGTGGGGGTTTTATGTGTGTGTGGTCTGTGCAAAGCAAATTCAATACAATACAAATGAAACAGGAGCCATTGTATGGCTATAATACAATGCTACTTAGCTGGGCTACTTGGCGATACATAAAGTCCAAAAATAGTACAAGTACCATTAACTTAAATGAATATATATGACTTGGAATTACTAATACGTTACATTGAGGCACGTACCCGTTAATGCACGCACACATTGAGAAATGAGAATTTGTCGCGGAGCTTGAACGTTTAGCGACCAACTTTGTCTGTCTGTTGAGTCTCGTGGGTCTTTAACAAGCATAGGTGGCCAAGGACATGCCTAACTAGAATTGAAACTGATTGGTGCCGATAGACTGACCAACAGAGGGCGTCACAACCTCACAAACACAGTTAAAACTGGCCTTTTTAACATACAGCGTCCTACTAGAACTCGTCTGCAGTGTGAAAATTTGTTTTGAACTACTTGCACTCCCTTGATTTTGTGCTAAAACAATCGCTACTACTGTGCTAAATAGATAAATGAACTCCACCTTGATAAATTACGTGATGGCTGTTTCTGATTAATGTAGTGGCCCATGTAAACAGCAGATCGGAATACATCACATCACATGTAAACAGTTCACCAACAATCTTAATTGCGAATGATTTAAAACGGAATGAAGAAAAAAAAAAGGCTAAGGAGCCTTGTATTCTGATTAGAATCGGGCTAGAATCCCAAACAACAAAAATGCTCCACATAAGCACCTCAATCGGAATAAAGTGGCTGAAATGGAATGCAATTGTATCCAGTTTCACAGCGGTGGAATGCAACTTTTGCCATACCAATCAAAAGTAATTTTTCGTCATGTAAACAAATGAGGAATAGGAATTTCGTCAGGCTGCGCTTAGTCTGCGCAGGCTTTATCCACTTGAAAATAGGGTGACTTACAATCTGGTCTGGTCTGCTAAGGAGTGCTGTTTTTTTTTTTTAACACAAACGCTATAATAAAAGGTGTAACATCAATAGCAACTATCATGCTAAATAGGTGATTAACAGCCATCTTGATAAATCGTATTATGTTCACATCAATCTGGACACGTCAGACGATTTAAAACGGTTAGCCTGATTAAATGCACATGTGTACACTACGTAGATCACGTCACATATAAACAATTGACCTTCAATCGGAATGATTTCAAAACCAAATGAAAAAAGTCTGCGTGTAAACCAAGCTACTGTCCTGGTCTGTTGGCAGAGTCGAGCAACTGAATGCCACAATTATGTCGCCAATGCGCTCATTTTGCAGACTTTCCACGTGAAGGAGAATTCCAATTTTACTTCCAAAAGCGGAAAATTCTACAAAGTCTACATCATCTCCCATGCCATGTCAGGATTGTTTATAGCAAAAGGAAATGCCCCCCCCCACACACACACACACACACTCCACAGTCAGTTGGAAAGGTGCTCCTGATGACCACAAGGAGAGCATAAAACACATGACAGAAAGGCTTTAGTAGAATAGAAATCCGCAAGGATTTGTAGCCTGCTTTGGATTCACGTGATTGGCTCCACTCCCTCTCTCATTTTCCACCCATCCTTCGCCCCTCCGAGATGGAAAATGGGTCATCTGTGTGGAAGTTAATACTCATAGCACGTACAGTGCTGCTTTATTTTTAGGACATCTTCGCCCTGGCTTGGTGAATGACACGGACGGAGGTGTTGGGTAATGGGCCCAACTAGTGTTTATTATTATAGCTTCTGGCACTCTTCTAATGTTTCCCTCCGTGACTGTGTATATTTGATGAGCCCCTACATGCATGACATCAGCCACAGACAGAGCGACTCTGGGCATCGGGTGTTAAAACGCTCAACGGCACATATGCCGGAGGGCCTCATAGAGATCAACACTATCTTACTGAAAGCTCCTCAGACTAGTGCTGAAGCTGCCATGGCAACCACATACTAGCGAGCTATTTCTGGCCGCTCGACTCCCAAACACAGCTGCTCCTGCGCTACCAGTCATCCCCACCTGTCAGATATCCAATCCGAGCTATGTGAGGCATTCGGTGCACAAGATCACGACCTGACATTCACACGGCCAAACAGCAGAGCAACATTAATTACTGCTGACCATCGTTTGGTGACAGGTTCTCCAGTCATGTTTTGCCCATCTTAAAAATCCCTCCTACTAGCCCCATGAACACACATATTCAAAAGGTTTTTTGGTTTTAAATCAGGCTTTGTTTTCAGTGCAGGGATTTTGACATAACAGTCATTGACAGCTTACTTCCTCGATTTGGAAAGAGTTATCGTGCGCACTTAAGTAAAAGTATCACAAATACATGAACGCATGCCGCAGACGTTTTTAAATCTGTCAAAAACTGAGCTGCTGTGATCTCATCCTTCATTCACACCTCCGAGAAGTGGGGCGTGTGGTGTGAGGCGGCTTGCTCGGAGCCACAGTGCCCCCTACTGCACATGAGGGGCGTTGCGCCTTTTCTCTCCAGCTCAACATTGAAGCGCTGACTCATAATATTCCAGTGTTGCACAAACGACGCCGTGAATGCAACCTAATTATTACAAACGGCACCACCTATTGGGCTATTTTAATAGCACTAAGAGAAGCATGACGGATTCATGCATGGGACATGAACACACCTTCACAGATAAGTGAAGTCATCATGGTAATTGAATTACACCGTACAAATACAAATACTTTGCTTTGGTTGTCCTGCTGTTCATTTGGAGTGCAGTATGAAATATGGACGTTTTGTGCAAAAAGCACGAGGCAGTGTTTTCCTGCACATGATAAAATATGTATAAATGTTTGAACTTTTTTTTTTTTAACAGAAGGTAGATGCACAATAATTTCATTTTTGGTAGTTAAAGTATAGAAATTCAGTACTACACAGAATAAAATATAGCATATGAATTTTGTGTTCATGTCTGAACAAAATTCAAGTAGTTTGTGTTACTATTGCTATATTTCTAAGTTATGGTAATACATGTGGATTCGGGGAGTAACCAAATTAAATGAACTCTTTTGAGCTGCAAGCGTGGGGAACACTAAGAAACTAAATGTGCATTACTGTATGACAAGCTAAAACAACACTACAGTGTAGCGAACACCTCACATAGTACAAATAAATTTGAATGTTATACAAAAGGTCATTTATTTCAGCAGCTCAATTCATTGAAGGGACTGAACTCATATACCCCAGACAATATTAATCAAAATGCTGTTTTTAAAGACTAGTTGTGCTGCATAGAACATACCATTGTGAAGATTTTTCATCCAAGATAATGTCAATGATACCAACATGCATTTTTTATTGCTTCTGTAATAGTCAAATTTCTTGTGATAGCAAATTTGGCGTTTATATGCAATTATGTAAATATTTCATTTATACAATTGTTTTTTTTTGCTCCTTGAACTTAACTTCCCACATTTTTAGTTGAAGGCTCATCTATTATAGAATGTCCTACTCAACATTGATGGCAGTTGGACTTCAGCTTTACCCCGCCAACATACTAGAATAAGTGGCCAGTGTTTACAAAGGAAGCGAACTTGTGTGGAGAAAGTGTTCCAGACAGAGTGCCAGCAAATTCCATTCTAATTGGAGCGCTGCAGTCCAGATTTTATTTTCAAAAGGACATACAAACAAAAACAAGTCACTTCTGCAGTGCACGTGCTCACAAGACATTAAGTAGGCATGAGCTCATGGAAAGTAGAGCATCTTGCATTGACTTTTCACTCTCCTCGGTGTATTTTCAGTGGAGAAACCAGGTCTACCCTTCCCTCCCGTTTCCTGGCAACGTCAAGACTGAGAGCAGAGGCAAAAACAGCTGCAGACGGGAGGAAAATAATTACCGCTCTGTTTGGAGACACGTTGCGGACATGCTCCTATTCCACTGAAAACACTTATGACCCCGTTCACCCAAGCACACGGTATCAAGACAAATGGGTCCAATTAGATGAACCAGCATTAGCTTCCTCTCTGCTCTAGCGTTCTGATGTCGAAATCGCCGGGAACATTTCCGCTCCTTAAGCAAAATGGCTCTCCTTTTTCCATGGAGAAAGAGCAGCAGCTCTACTGCGCGTCGCTACTGCCATCTATAGGTAGAAAAACATACCGTCACTTAGCAAACCGTGGCTTAAGGTGAAGATGACTGAGAAGGATGTGCCAACTAATAGTCCAGAACATGTTGGTTTTATTTTGGGGATTAAGGTAGATTTAATAAATAAATAAAATGTCAATAAAAGAAACCTAATGTAACTTTTAAGTCATTATGTGTGACAAAAATAAGACTTTGCACAAATTATATTGTGTATATTAAAAATTACAAAATCTGAGAAATGCCAAATTACACCCTTCAAAAAGTTACACCCCCCCCCCCCCCCCCACACACACACACACACAATTCTGCCACCCATATAAGCAAAGTCACAGTGGCCTTGGCCTCTTCCAGTGGCAAAACAAGTCCCTCAAAGAATGGTCTTCTGCCAGGAAAGAACCAGAAACTCCTGATGGACTCAAAGAATGCCATCAACATGACCTCCGCTCTCTGATTTGGACGTGGGAATCTGGAGTCTTGCGTTGAAGGTTCTGTCCGTTGGTTTCTGGGTCATACTAAAAGACCCAGAAACTGCATATCGTTAGCCATTTTCCCCAGAAAGATTTGGGGAAAAAAAAAGACAGAGCTGCTTCTGGTCATCCCAAAGGCTTGAGGAGCATGTTGATGCCTACCTCCCACATTCCCACTGCATTTGACCTGGAGTCCTACCTACCAGAGTGCACAATTTGCCAACGTCTGTTGTCTTCTCTCCAAAAAGCCACACTGAAAAGCAAATGGTAAATGTCATCCACAGGCTGTAGAGTATCAAGGCATCACTTTGCTCATTCATCACCACACTCATTAAACCTAATCAGTAAGATGAATTGCACATAATTTTGTCTTAGAGGTGAAATAACCAAGTGTCATAAAAGTGGCTCTCGGTTTTGGATGTTCTAAGATTGATCTTGCACCTTTTCTTGTCCCAGAGGCCACAAATAGCAACCGGGGGGTTTACTAAAGATGCTAGGAGAACTAAAAACGTGACAATAGTGCAAACAGACACACTCACCTGGTCAGTGCTTGGATGGTAGGTGGGCAACATATGGAGATGGATGCCTGCTTGAAGCGGATCAAATGTTGCTGAGGTTGACCTACATTGTCAGTGTTCAGGTCATCTTTACCTGTTACAAGTGAGAAACATTTACATTACAGACAGCCATGAAAACCAACTGGATTTGATTGTTAAATGTTAACACATTCTGGTTAAATGTAACATACGTGTCACAACATTTGGGTCTTGAAGCTGCTATTTGGCACTGGCAGAGGTTTGCATGCCATTCATTGTTTTCATATACACAGCCATAAGAAGATGGAGTTAAATATTGAGGATAAATGGACTACACAATAGGAGACTAACAAACATATAAAGATTAATCACACAGAATTGTGTCTTAGAGGTGAAATAACCAAGAGCATCACACAAGTGGCTCACGGTTTTGGATGTTCTAAGTTTGATCTAGCAACTTTTCTTGTCCCAGAGGCCACAGATGGCAACTGGGGGGTTTATAAAAGATGCAGGAGAAATAATGAGCTTATCATATGTCTATGTTAAAGATGTGCTCACCTTGTCAGTGTTGAGACGGTTGGTTGGGAACATGAGGAGGTGGCGTCTGCTTGAAGCCAAGATGTCGCTGCTGTGGTTGACCACGTGTACTTCAGTGCGAGTGTTCGGGTCATATTTGCCTGCTCGAGGTCAGAAATATGTACTTTAGACGGCCGTGCCTTTATACACAATAATGACTCGTTATTTTTACATAAACATACGTCATAACATTAGGTGCACGGAACTTAATTAAAAGCGAGGTTTTCATTTTGCACATTTGCAGCTTCGATGACTAGCGTATGATGTAATGCAGTTTCACGCCACTAAAATGAAGCACGCGACAAAGTAAATTTATAAAGTCAGAGTATTACAGAAACAGGATTATTTGACTATGCTTTTACCTAATGGCGTGTACTTTAATAGTATTAGTATAACATATTCACTGTTAAACAAGGATTCAAAAGTGGTCGCCAACGTGCGTTTAGTGAGCCACGTGTAAGCTAACGTAACGTGCTTCAACCTGGCCAATATTTAACGTGTTTTTTCCTTTATAAAATAATTTGTTAAAGGGTTTGACACGGCAGGCAATTAAAAGAGTCATCTCACCGTTCTCCACACCGTAAATTCTGTCCATTTTGTACGTAGTCTGACGAGTTCAGCTACGCAGCGGTCACTGAACTAAATAAGCTAGCCATAGCACCTTATAGTGACGTTTTGAGCAACGTGATACATTCCAAGTCAATGATTGGCTGGTGCAATTAAATAGCGTGCAAATACAATCTCATTGGTTTTGGATATGATTGACACATTCAAGACCAATCAGATTCTAGTATATACGTAAACCCTCTCCCATTGCCAACTTGAGACAACTTTTTGTTTTTTTTTACAGAAGATTGAAGAGTACAATTTAGTGTTAAACCAAATACTGTTAGATAGGTTGTACGATAATAGCCTCAGAATACAGAAAATATTGGAAAGAAACACATATACAAACAGGCAATGTGGATACTTCACAAACTATGGCATTTATTTCAAACAGAGGCTTTTGCTTTGCATTTTTACAATAAATTACACAATGACCGTCATTGAATAAACCTAATAAATACTATTTCAACAAGCTCTTTTATCAATAATCTATCACCCTAACCATTTTCCATACAGTTTGAAAAATAGGTCAGTCAGCCTCATTAAAAACCACCATTCTTCTCTTACAAGCACAAACTAATTAAAACAGAAATTGAATACAAAGTAAAACACGAAATAAAAAAGGGAAAACAATAAGGGGAAGCAACAATTTAAATGAATAAAACTCAGAACAAAATCGACCAAAAAAAAACCTCTTCTCACAAGAACAGGTGTATGAGGACTAAAGAGAACATGCATGCTGTGACTCAATATTTACACAAAGTACAGTTAAAAGCATAAAACTGTCTGTACAGAAAAGTACATTATTAACAGTGCAAGATATTAAATAGCTTGACTCAAAACACTTCTCAATATACAAATCTATAACAAAAGCATACAATTACATACAAGTGCTAAACAAAATGTAACTTCAGGTTATCATTGAGTAGAGGTCTATACAAAGGAAACACTGGAGAAAATGTATTCATATACATCACTGTATAATATAAATGCACATTTACAATATCTTTACCTTTATTCTGGTCATAGTACATGGGAAATGGGTATTTTTTTGGTAAGGGTGAGTATGAAAAAAAATAGGACAGTGGATATGATCTATGGATGATAGTAGAGGGGAAGCTATGCTTTGCTGAACTTCATGAAAACAAAGCACATTTAACATAAAACAACTTCACGTTTGGAACACTGTACACATTTCGGCTGTGAATACCTCTTATGGCTGTTTTAGAGTCAATGATCCTAGTTGGGGTCATGCATCAAGTCTTCAGTCGAGACAAGACTTGACAACTACTGCAGTTCAAAATGGAGGCATGAACAAAGCGCTAAAAAAAAAAAAAAGGCAGATGAAGTGAAGTAATGTGACCATTGCGTTCAGCATCATTGCACGGTTTATACCCAAGCTGGATAAGTATTCAGTAGTAATTTCATTACAGATGATCCAGTATAGTTCTACAATTAAATATTACCATATTCTGATAAAAGCCATCACTATCCATTATTCACTATCCTTCACATACATACATGCGCACGCACGCACGCACACGCGCACACACACACACACACACACACACACACACACACACACACACACACACACACACACAACTCAGTTACACATCATTCTTAAGTCTTTTGTAAGGGATATATAATTTCAGGCAACCATCTGATTTGAGAGGACGAGCAGGAAAACGTTCTGTCCTTCCTCCAAGTGCCACATGGAAAAGAACTAAAAGGCACTACAGTATCATACCATAATCCATCCACTGTGGCTACCAGTGACTTCCAAGACTCAATGCAAACATGTGCATGCATGCCTGAAGAAGGTCGGAGCTTTGTCAACTGAGTTTTCACCATACGAAGGCCTTTCTTGTGTGATGGTGGCGGACAGGGAACGTGGTTAAGTTACACATTTACTTTGCCCTTAATGCCAATGTGGCAATGCCCGTCCGCATTTTCGCAATTAACAGTGAGCTCAGGTGGCAGCATGTTGAGCTACGAGGGCAGAGCACAGGAAGGAGTCGAATGGAAAACATCAGTTACCAATGCATTTCTTATCAAATGGAAACAGCTATTGCTTGTAAAAATGCATTCTTATAAATGGTCAATTAGAATTAAGTAGAGCACAAAAGACAATTGTGGATCTGTTTCGACAAATTTCACCCTCCAAACCCCCCACCCATGCAATCGTCATGAAAGTGCACTTAAGTGCCATTAGCTTGCCAAGAAAACAGTTGTCAATAGAAAATAGTGCTTGTTTCTTGTTGTATTTTTTTGTCTCTGGTCTGGTATTGTGCCCCAGTTGTTACAGTATGTAGCTTGACTTGTCCATCCTGTGTGAAGGGAATGGGGGCAGTGGCCCCAGGGTGCTGGTTAAGTGCTTAGTGCGGCGGCTCCTTGCTGCTACATCCTGTCACCTGCACTCCACTGATAGCCCAGAGTTCTGTGAAGAGGAGGAGGATGAAGACACCGGTTGGTCGGCCAGCGTCAGCATGACTGCTGCTGTTAGTGAGCTCGAGGACGGTGAAGAGGATGATGATGAGGACGATGCGGCCACAGTGCCTGCGGACCAGGAAGAGGATTTGGTAAAGGGTACATATGTAAAACTGAAATGTTTACTGGCTTGTATCCAAATAGGTAGGGGGTCTCTATTTTGTGAATCTATGTCCGTGAGCGAGTTGTTTCTGCACTTCCTTCTAATTGTTGGCTAATTAGTAGGGGTGGGAATCTTTGAATGCCTCACGATTCGATTCAATTCAGATTATTGGGTGTGCGATTCGATTCAGAATCGATTTTCGATTAATCACGATTTTTGCTTCAAAATGATTTGATTGGCAATGATTTTTGCTTCAATTTAGATGTTCAAGGAATCGTAATGATCTACTCCAGTCTGACTCGCTAATGTTAATTAGTGATCTACTCGCGGCACTTTTATCACTCGAAAGAACAGCTCCACGCTTAAAAAACAACAACTTTTTTTGGAATAACTTGACCGTGACTTTTTCCTTCTACTCTCTAATGTGGCTACAACTTAACAGTGTATCAGACCACGTGGAACCACACTGCCCCTAAGTGGCCAAATCGGGTACAACATGAACAGTACTCCCAATAAAGGCACGCACAAACAAAGGGACGACAGTATAATATATCTATATATATATAGATTTTGGGATATTTACAATCAATTCTGAATTGTACTAAATGAGAATCGATTTTTTAGCACACCCCTACTAATTAGGCTGGTTCACCTTGAAGTGACATCAACATGCAACTCACTTTCCAGTTCCTTTTTCTTCATGCGCTTTCGTCTTCTGTCGATGGAGGCCACCTCGGACTTGAGCGAGAGGTAGTGGTTCCTGATATCCTGAAGCTTATCCTGAAGGAATGAGATCCTCTCCAGACTGCTCATTTTCTCCAGGTCAGCTAGTAGTAAATACAATTGAATTATTAGTGTCACGACTATCCGGGTCACTGCACCAATGGAAGGTAACGTTCACTTGTTATTTTATCCTTAATGTTTGCTATGCTAATAACAGCAAGCAGAAGACTGCATATTTTCTGTTAAACTATTTACTGGACGCCGCAAAGATCAAATACACAGCTTTTTCAGATGGATGCGGAAGAAAGTATAATCTGTCCAAAATAGGTGCTGAGCTCATGTGTGACCTGACGGCCTTAACTGGTTTTACCTAGATATGTGTGCCAGAGTGTAGATAGATAGGAAGATGCCAAGCCAGGAGGACATGTCCCAGTGACACAAAGGCCTACTAATCTAACAAGAGTTCCGTTAAACAGATACAGTAAATTAAATTAACAATTCGGTAGATGAGTTCAAGCTAGTCAGCATATGACACTGCAGTCGATGAGGGTTAGCTTAATGGTCTTGGCCACACTTACACATCTGGAAGCTCCACTTGTAAACCCGTGGCGATCTTCCAAGGTTTTCCCGGTGCTGCGAGTGGTCGCCGTCACCCTGCTTGTGGTACTTATGGCTTGACGGGGGAGACCGGCCGCGACACTTGGGCGAAACGGCAACCTTGACGTCCGATGTGTCATTCTTGGTGGCAGCTGGTTTGGCAGAGCCTTCCACAAGAGATTGGTCTTCACTGTCACTGCTGTTGGCTGAAGGATAAAAGAACAAAGTCTGAGATCTACTTCACCTGACATGACGTGTGCTGCAGGCTAATGAATACGTAAAAGGGACTTGTTTTAGCTAGTCTGTGTCAAGTTCTGTTTACCTGTTTTCCTATTCTTTTTGGGAGGCACACCGAGGCTCTTGCGGCTTGGCTTGTGTTTCTTTGAGACTCCGCCTGTCTGTGATTCTTTCTGCCGTTTCTGACTCACAGATGCTACAATGACAAAGCGTATAAAAAAAAAATAAGGTCAATGCGCCAGCCAAAGGGCTTGTACTTATGATTGTGCTCGATTATCAGGGAAAAGTACGCTTTTTGTACCTTTGGACTTCTGCTCGCTCTCATGCTGGCTGCTGCTGCTCAGTTCCAAGCTGCAGCTGCTGCTGCTGTTGGAGGAGAGCGGGGCATCAAACACTTTTGGTGGCGAGCCAGTGCCTTCATCTCGCGGGAGATCTGGTAACTCCCCGCCCAGACTCTCCACCTCTACCGTGCTGCTGTCGCTCTCGCTTCGCCGGCATGCCACTTCCTCCTGTGCCAGCCCTGGCAGGAGACTTGCAGAAGTGGACACTGGAGGCAGACCAGGTGGTGTGGGCGGCGCCGGTGGAGAAGGCGGTGCTGCCTGGCCGCAGTCTTCCAATGTACTGCCTCTTCCTGAGGGGGATTCCGGCGTGGTGGGCGGTGTGTTTAGTAAAGAGTTACTGCCACTGCTAGGGAACTCTTGCAGTTTGTCATTTTCAATGTGCTCCTCCGAGGCGTCGTCCTCGGGTCCTGCTTCCTGCTCAACGCTCGTATCCTCCAGGCTGGAAGGTACGGGCGGAGGAGGAGAATTAGCAGCCTCTGTGTCGGAATCAGAGAATAACTCTTTCAGGGTCTTCTTCGGCCACTGCGCTTGAATGCTGGACCACACGTCTTTTTGGCCTTTGGAGCGAACAGCCGGCTTATCCTCTCCATTCCCAGACATCTTGGCCCTCTTTTCAGGAATGTCCCAGAATCCCGCTTGCCTGCTGGATTTGCTCTTCTCTTTTGTCCCATTGTGCTTCTTGGAAGTGGAACCTTTGCTTTTTGGGTGGCCCCGTTCACTGCCCTCAGCCTGGGAACCTGCTCCCTCATCGTCCGAACTGTTGCTAGATGAGGCCCCTCTGTCTTCCATGGCACCAGCACTCCTGTCCTCCAGTTTCCTGGACGAGCCTGCAGGCAACCAGTCCGCACTCCTTGTGGCCCTCTTAGCTTTGGACTGTTTTTTGGGGGTCCTCTCTACTGCACCTTCCGATTTCCTCTTCCTAGTACTTGCTTCCCCGATCAAATCTGGTTTGCGCTTCCCTACTTCACCGCTGATTATCTCAAGGTTCTTCCCTGAGACTGCAGAAGGTTTGGATCCATTCGGTGGGGTACCACTGTCTCGCCATTCGGAGGTTTTTTGAAGCTCCGATGCGCCTTTGCAAGCATCGCGGTCTTCTTTGTTATGCTCTTCCTCACTCTCATGGTCACTCTCGTCTGAGGACAATTCAGAGGCTGAGATGGGTAAGAAAAGGCTTGTTTCATTATGTACGTGTGCAACTGAAGGAGTTTTGAATTGCTCGTGTCGTTACCTTGCAGACCATTGAGGATGGAAGTAATCTCTATGGACTTGGCTGGCGAGTGCTGCTGAGCCCCTTGGTCCTCGCCCTGTTCCAGCTTGGAAAAGACATCTTGACCAAGGTCACACTTAGAGCGAGGGACGCGGTTATTGTTGGGCGAAGGACCGAGGACGTCTCGGTCATTCAGCCTCTCCAACCGGTCTCGCTCCCGCTCAGCTTTGTTCTGTCAAAATGGAATATAAAATCAGGGATGTACTTCATGTCATCAAGCCCCAAAATAAAAAGCGATGCAAAGTTGTACCTTTATTTTTTTACGGTGCTTTATTTTCGGTACATTCTTATTGGCTGGGCGAACAATCTTGTCTGCTTTGATCCATTCATCATATCTAAAGAGCAAGTAAAAAAAAACACACAAAAAGGCAGTTTTCGTCAATCACATCCTAGAAAGTAGCTCAATAAAACATCACACCACCACCACCCACCACACAGCCACCTCCGCTGTCTGGCCCGAAACATTGCTGTGATACAAAAAGCCTTCAGTACAAAGGAATACATCCAATCCTTACGATGAGGAGAGAAACAGATTTACACCAACCACCACAACCGACAGAACACAGGGTGCTAATTGGGTCATATGACAAGAATGAAAAAAATGCACGACATCTCACAACATCACACACATACACGATGCAGAGAACAACCATTGTCGTGAGATTACCACAGGATCACACGACAACAATGAGACAATGAAATGTGTTTTTGTTGTTTTTTTGCTAGTTGCCCTAACGCTCTAGTTGACACTGCATTAACCCGAGCCCACTGGGGAGGGGGGGAGGGAGGTAGAGGTGAGCATAACAAACGGCACTATGCTTGGCCTTGCTGAGATTAGCCTAACTCAGTACTGCAGGATCTACAGGAATTTGACTAGAACCACTTTGTGTTCAATCCAAGCATGAAACAGATAGAAGCTCAGCATGTCCGTTCAGACAGCCGGGGGGTGGTGGACAGACAGGGGGTTCAATCACTAAGAGGAGCTGAGGAAGGTTCCACATCCACCCCGTGCCCAATTCTGTTTCTGCCACTAGAGGGCTCAGTGAGCTCTGACCAAGAGACAAGATCAGATGAAGCAGAATTGTGAGGAGGAGTGCATTAGTCAATGCTGCAGGGATATCCATGAAGTGGTAACCCCACGGGCCAATTTGAAGGTTAAGATGTGATTTTGTTTGAGGGTGAATATAAAAGTTAGGTGACTGTCCCCACGTCCTGTCTTACCTGATGTTCCAGCCACAGTAGTGCACCAGGTAGAGCACCTCTCCCCCCTCCACGTCTGCCTCTTTCACAGTGGCCTCGTACGTCTTCAGACTGCGGCCTCGCCCATACCTCACCTGCACCTTCATCCCCGGGGGGTAACACTCAAACTCTTCCCCTTCCTCCCCCTCCTGACTGTTGTCATCCCTGCAAGAAAAACAGTTCAGCACTTCCTGTCCCTAGTCTGCTCCAGAGAAAACCACACAATCCCACACAGACTCCCACTTTGGTGCAAATCTTCAGACACTAAACTATCCAATTGGCAGGTCTCATAAGCTTCCTATTCCTCATCTACAGTACAACACACTAAATAATACATGTTAAGCCTTCCAAACTACAGCACTTGAATATTTCAAACATAAAACTTCATTCATAGAATGTCCACAATCCTAACTATCCAGCCCTAGATGCACACAGCAAACTTGGGATTGCCATTCACACGCTGTAGAGAACACAACAGCCACAAGGAGGAGCTAGTGAGAAACAGTCAGGAGCCGTCAAAGCTGGAGGGTCTACTGGCAGTGAAGGAGTGCCGGTTAAGTGGCTATGACTGCAGGGGCCACAGGGACCTCAGGGGCCGCAGGTTAGCACAGCAAAGCACAAATTGGCAGGCAACACAGCAACCTGAAGCGTGACTGCAACATTCAATTTTGTTATCTGCCATGAAGAGCAGCTCTGACAACCCTCCAAAAAGTCCTCAGAGCGAATGATTGCCGCTAGAAGCTCATTTTCAATATAGTACAATTAAAATGTGCTTATCTGTGCACCAAGTGGTACAAGGAAAGAAGCTGCGTACGCTCTTTAAATACTGAACTGAAAAGGATTTAAACCCAGGAAAAAAAAAACTTACTTTGTTAGGAAATATTTGATAAATTGATAGTATCATTTGGTCCCAATAATTTTGAGATTGTTCTGCTTTTTTTCTCTATTTTGAATTTTAAAAAAAATAAATAAATAAAAAAGCTCAGGCCAGAGCAATAACTGGGTTAGTGAACTATTGGAGAGGAGAAACGGAACATTGTTGGGATGTGTAATTTAAGACGAAATTAGGAATGCTCAATACCACTTTTTTCAACTCTTGAGTAGTCACCAATACCAATTGACAATACCACTAGTACTTTTTCATGACAGATAAATTTAAAGAAAGACCTATATATATATATATATATATATATATATATATATATATATATATATATATATATATATATATATATATATATATAGCACTAGTACTTTTGATACATCCAATTTTCATGACAGATCATTTCAAAGAAAGACATATATATTAGGGGTGTGCCCAAAAATCGATTTTCATAAGATCTATCGATTTACTACGATTCAGAATCGATTTTAAATGTCCCAAAATCAATTTTTATTTTATACTGTCTTTGCCTTTGTCTGTGTGTGCCTTTATTTGGAGCACTGTTCATGTTGTACCCGGTTTAGCCACTGAGGGGCAGTTGTGGTGCCACGCAGACTAATACACTGTTAAGTTGTAGCCACATTAGAGTAGAAGGAAAAAGTCACCATCAAGTTATTCCAATAAAAGTATTTTTTTTTGCAGTGTGAAGCCGTTCTTTTGAGTAATAAAAGTGCCACGAGTAGCGCGCTAATTAGTATTAGCGAGTCAGACTGGAGTAGATTATTACAATTCCTTGCACATCTATAGATTGAAGCAAAAATCATTGTCAATCAAGTCATTCTGAATTAAAAAATCGTTCAGAATCAAAAATCGATTCTGAATCTTATCGCAGGCCAAAAAAATTGGAATCGAATCGTGAGACATTTAAAGATTCCCACCCCTACTATATATAGCATTTTTCTTAAAAATTGCATGAAATTAATGTTAATATCCTTTTCTTCTAATTTCTAGTTCCTGTCGCGAGTCCCGATACCTTGAAATAAGGCCAGGTATCGGCCCAATTTGCCCAACCTTAGATGAAATCGCATCTTGTTCCATTTACTTTCATAAGTTTGCAGAATAATGCACAATAATTGAAGGCTGGACACAAATCATTTTCAAGAAAAATGGGCGGCCTGTAAAAACTTAACACAAACAGTTTAACAGGCCTGTTAAAAGGGATTTTGAGATCACATGATTTGCAGGTAAATGTTAAAATGTCAAGAAAGATTATAAATTAAGACTAGATTTTAGATGAGATTTTTCGCATTAACTACCTACAGTAATTTCTGGACGACAAGGCACAGCTGACTGTAAGCCACACTGGCTAAATTTGGGGAACACTCGAGTTTGTTACACATACAAGCTGCACCCGTCTGTAAGCCGCAGGTGTTTTAATGTTATAGCACCGGGTTCCCGCTACTTTCTTTTCCACAATGAGGGCGCAAATTGTCTCGCTCTCGTTTTGTCTCTCCTACTATATTTGGGCTCACTTGGTTTGTTTTGCTCTGCCTGACGTTCTTGCGCTTCCTCTATAGTGCCCCCCCATGTGATCTGATGGATAAGCCGCACCTTTGTATTAGCCGCAGGGTCAAATGCAAGTGAAACAAGTAGCGGCTTATAGTTCAGAAATTGCTGTAATAAAGGCTAACCTCGCTACTGTCCAATGTTGTGTACAAACAAAATTCTAAATAATAAAGGACGGATGATCCTTCCCAAAAAAGCACTTCAAGTTCCCTGTTTCAGCGGATGACAAATCAGCACAATCATGGATGATAAAAAGTACACTGAAGACATCATGACATTTTATCTTTGTGTCATAATGCACTGCAATACAACTGAGCAGGCAGTTTATTAAAAATAAGTTAACACTGGTTTGTGGCAATGAAACTTGACCAAGTATGAGATCAACAACCGCGTCAGGCCTCAAAAATGCATCACCTCAATTTATAAACCACATCTAACAAAAACAGCCAACATGTTAATGACCAAAAAACGACACAGAAAGCATCATGTCTAGCGGTCTAAAGCGTCAGCGACAACAATCACACTCGCACACACTCACACGGAACATTTAATAAAGCTGAATATGAGGTAGTCAGAAAAAGAGAGCTTTGTCGCTATCAGGGCAGGGTGGAAGTCAAGAGGCCGTGTCATTTGTTGAGCAGGAGAGAGACAGCAAGAGAGCGCAGTGTGACGCATGCCAGGTGAAAAAGTACTTGTCAGGATTTGCTGCCTTTGCCAGCTGATGAAGACTAAGCCATAACTAATCATAAAAGCACAGTGGGTAAGAGCTTAGTTGGACGAAGAGAAGGGAGCCTTCCTCTCTCTCCACTAGTTAGCAAGCCAAGGTGGATTGTGGATATACTGGGAACTGGTGCTAACACAAGGTCTGGATGATGGCTTCAGGTGCTGCCACCGCGGAAAAACATTATCTTTGGTCTTTATCAAAAACACATTGCTAATATTTTGAAGGAAGTCAATGACTAATGAGACTATTCCACCCACGATATTTTTTTTATATTTTTTATAACCACCCTAACTTGAGGAGTCATCCCTTCAAAGCACCTACCCAGAGTTGTCCTTGCTCTCCTGGTCCTCGTCCTCCTCCTGTTTTATGCTCTCGGCTCCGAGGCGAGACGTTGAAGAGCCTTCATCTGCGTCTTCTGTGTGGGGGCTACTGTCTTCATCCTCCTCCTCCTCATCGTCATCATAGGTGTTGCTTCCATTGCTGTCCTTTCCCTCAGCTTTTACAGATGTGCACTGACTTTTGTTGGCAACCGACTCAAGTTTCTCCTCCTGAGGGAAAGGGATGCTTTTAATATAAAAGCACTTGCTATATGAAATGTGACTATTGATTTGGAAGCCATTCTTAAGTGTGACTGCACCTTGCAGACCACAGCTTGTGTGCCGATTGGTTGTCCCTCCCCGTGGTCTTTCTGCTCTTCGGGGCTGCTTGATGTGGGGGCTGCCATTCCTCCCTCGACCACCGATGTCACCTCTCCCTTGGGGGCCTGCTTCAAAGGGAGGTCCATCTTGAATGTGATGGCGGTGGAAGTGCAGTATTCCTCAAAGCCATAAAGATACCTGGCATGAAAGCACAATTCGTGTCAGATGCAAAGAGATTGTCCCGAACTGGTGAAAAAACTGCTGAGCGCATCTAAGGAACGAGCAGCATTTGGCCGGCGGAGTTGTGAATGCAGCGCTCGTACGTACTTGCGGTAAGCGCATTTGACGTTGTAGCCAGCAGCGGAATTGAGCACAGGGATTCCGAGGTCCTGGTAGATTTGCTTCCAAACAGCGCCACTTTCAATCTGTGTAACATTGGCGAGAACAGATTGTACATCTGTATTTAGCCCACAAGAGAACAATAAACAGTCACTGCGGTCGACGTGGCCCTCACTCACATTGTCGAAACCTCCTAGTTTGTTCACCAGTCGATAGAGCTTGAACAAGTTGAGATTCCGGTAACCCAGAACAGGCCGCTTGTTAATGGGCGTTCCTGTGGAGCAGATTTGGAGTACATATTAAATTATGAACAACCTCTAACATACAAGCGCTTGAGCTTTTACAAGAAAATATGTTATATATAAGTTTGTAATACACAAATAGTGACTTGAGGTACAATGTCCATTTGAGTTAACTCCACTTTTAACTCATTTGCTCCCAAAAACGTATAAATACGTTCTATTTTTAATGTTTTAATTGTCTCAAAGAATGAACGAAAAAAAATGAACGTCCGTCACCCTGAGCCACGGCCGCCACTTAGCTATATTCTAATGCTAATTGCTGCAAAAACGGAAACAGATAGAAATATACTTTTTTTTTCCTGATGAAAGAAGAGACTCTAATATTTATTTTGGTAGGTTCCATGTTTTATTAGCAATAGAACACAATATTCTATGGGCCTTGCAAAATCTGTCAAAATCTAGTAAAGCAGCCGGGAGCGAAAGGGGTTCAGTGAAAATGGCTGGGAGTGAATGAGTTAATCTTCTAATTAAAAAGAGGGGTTGACAACGTGAAAATGAGGCAGGGGTTAAAAGACGTTATTAATTTGCACAGATTTGACTTGTGTCCCTGACTATGGCTCAACAATTAAATTCAAAATGACTTTGCAATTTAGTAGAATGCAATTTTCAAATCACAAAGGCTGCAGTTCTGTGAAAACAAATAAATAAAAACATCTGCTTCATTTTGGTTGGTCGGTAGGCTTTCAAGCTTCATTGTTTCATGAAAGGTTGCTAAAGCCGCTGATTTGTTTGCATTATTTGTGGTTTATTGACTTTTGTAAAGTGGAATTTTGTTAAGTTGTCATAGTGGACGTTTTGAAGACTTCAAGTCCACGTGTTTAGGTTAGCAAACCTAATTGAAATAGATTAAGTATCTATTATTAATTCAGGGTTCATTTACCTTTATTTTAGCGTAAAGGTAGCCTAGAAGACCAAAACATTAGCATATAATAATTCTTTCATTGTGTATTGTAATAGATTAATTTACAGGTTAATTTCTTGCAAGAGGTCCATAAAAAATAATCGTATATTAAATCACAATCGCAATATTGAGGGGGGGAAAATATATTTTGTTTTTCAAAATTGTTCAGCCATGGCCAGAAGAAAGTAACCTCCAACCGAGTTCAACTCACTTCTGTCTTCCATGAACTTGTAGAGCTGCTGAAGAAAGTTCTCTCTCTCTTCGGGATATGGCTCCACTTCCTCCTAAAGCCGAGCAGAGCAAACTGTTTTGAGGCTGATGTCCACTTGGAAGTTTGTGGAAAAACAAGCACGGTCGCTTTTACCTCTTCTTCTTCGCCGCTGGCATCTTCCTCCTGTTCTTCCTCTTCGTCATCATCATCCACCTCACTGCTGGAGCTTTCCTCTTTCACTTCAGTCTTCCAGGTACTGGGAATGACCAACTGTTGCTGGAACTCCAACGCCGCATCCAGCACTGTTCAACACACACACATGAATTGTTGGATTGGCTTTTTGTATCAACAAATTAATTGGAACAAGATGTTCAAAATCAAGCACATTGTTCAGCCTTGATTTAACTCCCCACAAGTGTGGCTGAGGTTGTGGCTTTTTTGAACCACAAACAGGGCAACATTAAAAAGGTCGTTTAACAGCAAAATATACTGCAAAGCAGAACAATACTGTCAAACGTCACCAGGGGGAGTAAGAAGCATCAAACCACCTTTGCAGATTGTTTTCCATTTTTGTAAAGGAGACAATCAGATCAGATTGTTGTCCAAAAACGCTTGTGAGGAATTAAATAATACTTTATCCGTAGCTCGTACGGAAAGTCTGCTGTCATCCCTTAAATGTTTGTGATTTATGGTCTCATAAATAGTACACCGAAATTAAACTCACCTGGCTTCAGCCCCGCATCTGCCTTAGGGGGACAATCTTTGTCGATCTCCCGAACGTCCTTCCGTAGCACCATGTAACTGTGTGAGGGGTGGGGGGGTCGCTGATTAGCAGTTGCATGATTATGAGACGAGCAATCAAAAATCCAAGCAGCTTCAAATAAAGTAAAAAAGCATTTTTTTTTTTTTACAAGTGCAGTAATTTAGGGTACCAAACGGTTTCCATTGTTGCTAAGGTAACAATCTGACAAACTATGAATAACCACTCTGTGAACCCCGCCCCCCTCCTCGTCCACCCCATCTGCCCTCTGCATGTGTGACCTTGCTTTCCCTAAAAATATTTTCAAAAGCCATTGTTTCTGAAAAGCATGTTTATCGCCAGCGATCCAAACTCTGTGGGGAGGGAGGAGCTCCGCACAGACCTATGAGCTGCATCGAAGAGGTCAGCAGGCTTATGGATGTGAACTCTCGTCAGCAAACAACGCACATACATGACACGCAGTTAGCACCGCTTTTGGAATAATCGACGACAAGAGGCTTGTGTATAAATGATTACGCAAAAACAAAACAAAAAAAACATTGGAAACATTGGCGAACGTGTGGAAAGCAAATATAGTTCATTATAAAGGATGTGTGGGTTGCATCAACTGGTGCAAACATTGTGCTTAGTTTAACAAAGGGTTCTTTGCACAGAAAATAAATAACAAAAACGCTAGGAGCAAATCAAGACGCAAGCATACGAAAATAAAAGACACGTGGCTGACAGCTCAAACTTTCACGATCACCACTTTCATCATCTTGTTATTCCTTCCACATAAAAAGCAGGCAGATTGGAAGGAAACAACCCTTGAAAATCTCATTAATACAGAGATAGATTTTCCGTCTTCTCGCATTATTATTTCTGGAATCCAGCCCCTTGATACACTGGGCTGATTTCAGTGGGTAATATCTAATAGCGACAGGAAGTGGAACAGCTACTGTGTGCGCGGTGTAATAATACCCGACAAGAATAAAACAGGCATTTCATCTGTGATTTATCTTCCCTCTAATCGGCTCTACCCTTCACCTGACTATTAACCGCACACGCGATAAGAGGTCTTTTCACACTTTCTGTGCTATAATTATTGGGTGATGACTACACGGGAGGAGTATTGTAGCCTGCAGATGCAAGGCTTGTGATAAGGAAACCTGGCTGCCCTTTGGACAATGAAATTCAAGTAAAGTAGCAGAACAAACAAACAACCCCAACTTTCCCATTTTACAACCTTTAAGAAAATTACTCAGGGTCATTTGAATTCATTTACAAACTAGACACTTGAATGTAAAAATAACGGCAATACCGCAAAATTGATCGTCATCGTGCTGCTTTTAATACCCTGACATGACATCTGTTCAAAAATGAAAGGTTGTATTCATTTTGTGCAGTTCCAGCACCCTCTGGTGGTTAGTTTATTAAGTGCATTTTAATTTTAATCAGGCATGTTCTGGACACCTACGTTGAAGACACGCTAATCACCAAATGAAGGGGAAGGTAACGTTTGAGTTCCTCCACAAATGGACACAATCACAATGTATGCAGTGTTATGAATGATTGTAGGTCATTTATTTACACTGACTTCATGATACCCGTACTGTACTGCTGGAACTATGCATTATGACCTCAGCTAATTAGCATTCTAATAATCCAGCATTTTGACAAATATCGGCATCTTGCCTTTTTTTCTTTTTTTTTTAAATCTCACGGAAAAAATAATAAATCAATTTAAAAACAGTGCTACAGTGCTATTTATTTAACATTTTCAGTTGACTTTTTGTTGACTATTGCACCTTCAGTTTTTTTTTTTTTTTACATTAAAACTGAAATGCCAGTGAGTGAAAATTGTAACATTTTTGAGGTATTTTGAAATGTGGGAAAACTATATTTATACTGTAGATGACAATAGAGAGCTATTTACATGTTTTCATTGAACTTTTTAAGAATGCTAATGACCCTAGAAGCTCCCTAAACTTTGTTCAAATTTTAAAACAACGATTTCTATTGACTAAGAAAAAAGGCAAACATTTAGCAAATCTGACAAGTTGCTCAATAAAGGTCAACACAGTTAAAAATTTAGTTTGTATTTTTGTTGTTCACATTTTGATTCTAATATTTTCCTATTTTTAGTGAAAGTGATTATCTTCTCCAAATATCGGTTGTCGGATTCATAAACTACTACTAGAAAAAAATGATCTCGAATTTTTTTTGTCATTTGTCGTTATGTACAAAACAATAATGTTTTTTCAGTATGAGCTTTCTTTTCTTTTTTTACACAATATCACAAATTTTATACTGTATCATAAACTTCTTTTTATATTGCCTTTTTTTTTTTTTTTTTTTTTATTTATTTATTTTTTATTGGGATTATATTGCCAACCTCCCCACAATCTCATGTTAATTATCATATTGTGAGGTTCTTAACATGATAATATTATATTGTGACTTTGGGATATTGTTACATCCCGAGCAGACACAAATTTGGAAAAACGAGAGCGCAATTGCATCTGCCACCATATCTAAACAAATTGCATCTAAGTAAGCTATACCCATAATAAATGCAGAGTAATGATTGTTTGTCCTCAAGCTGCTCTCAAAATGTTGCATTTTCTGTTGCATGCGCACTCTATTAATATAACATGGATGGTTTAAAACAGCATCAAAATGATTCATTAATGCCGGATTCAAATGTGGCAAACATATCACTATCGCATTCAGATATTCCACTAGTCAAAATATTCACGGTAACGCCGTTAATAATTCAGACTCACAATTTTCCATCCTTGAAAGAGCGGACGAATAAGCTTTCCTTTTTCATTGTGATGTCATCATGGCAGTCGGGGGAGGTGACCTGAGTGTGCAGAAACAAGAGACAATCCGGAGGTCAGATGAGGTAGCAGACAGAGTGTGACCGTGTGTGTGTGTGTGTGTGTGTGTGTGTGTGTGTGTGTGTACGAGATAAGGAAGTGAAAGAATCTGGCATTGTCACAACATAACAAAAAAATGTGTCCGTGAAGGCCGTGTGCTTGATGGATTCCAAACTCCGCTGTCTTGCGAGACGAGCGAGCGATGGCGATGCAGAGTGCGCTTTAAAAGGTTGTTCAAAGGCTGTGCGCCGCTCGCAGCGTGTGGCGCCGCTCTAGACTTCGGCCGAGGCGCATAACAGTGGGAGTTGTTCCACTGTCAAACCCAAAGGAGGCAGCACTGCCTTTATGGAAATTGGATTTCATCGCACTTTTCTGCCTGCCTGCCTGCCGCTGCCGGTATTCATGACAACACCCCGCACAGAATCCCAATGTTTGTTTGGGAATAAAACATTCCTCAGGTTTTGATGCAATACGGAGCAAGCATGCAAATCAGTGCACATCTCATTCTATTTCATGATCACATATTGTTTCCCTCCTGTTTGCAAATAACATTTACCAGTGTGCTCTCACCTCACCTGCTGCGTGTGCGGTTGCAATATGAGAACAAAGTAGAGTGTAGTTCTCGGCTGTCGCAAGGAGGCAGCACAGAGCTCGGTCAACAGCAGGCCAACAACAACAAACACTGTGGGCGGGGCTCTGCTGAGTGCACAGTTAAAGGGGACGCTTTTTGCTAGCCTCTCCCATTCTCCCACTTCAACTTACACAAACAAAGAAGGCCTGTCACCGTTTCACTGTCAGCTTATGCTGCACAAGAGTCAAACGTGGGTGGAAATGAACTGTCTAAAACAATACAGTTTGTGCAGTGTTTGTTTTTTTTCCACACAATTTAGGACTGCAATATCATCAGTTATTTTTTTTTCTTCATGTGAACAAAGGACAAATACTGCAACTTGTAAGTGCAAAAAAAAAAAAGGGTGGTCTTGTTTTGGGATGTGAACAATCAAAAAGGCAAACAACTAAATAAGAGGGTTGATGAAAGATGAGAAGACAGTGATGGAGCAGAGGACGCCGACGATTATGAGCTCACCAGTGCGGGATACCACGTGGTTTTCTTTTTATCCCCCATGGCCACTCCCCCCACGCAGACCACTTTGCCAAACAGATCTTCATTCTGCCGTTGGTCACTCTCCTCTTCTTCACTGGAGGACGACGACAAGTCTTCCTCTTGGCTGTGTGACACACACACACACACACACACACAAAAAGACCACTTAAGTAGGGGTGTGCAAAAAAAATCTATTCTCATAAGAATCTCGATTCTCATTTAGGACGATTCAGAATCGATTTGAAATGTCCCAAAATCGATTTTATTTAAAATAGTTTATACTGTCTTCGCTTTGTTTGTGTGTGCCTTTATTGGGAGCGCTGTTCATGTTGTACCCGATTTGGCCACTTAGGGGCAGTGTGGTTCCACGCAGTCTAATACACTGTTAAGTTGTAGCCACATTAGAGAGTAGAAGGAAAAAGGTCACGATTCAAGTTATTCCAATAAAAGTTTTTTTTTTTTTTTTTGCGTGGAGCCGTTCTTTTGAGTGATAAAAGTGCCGCGAGTAGCGCGCTAATTAGCATTAGCGAGTCTGACTGGAGTAGATTGTTACAATTCCTTGCACATCTATAAATTGAAGCAAAAATCATTGGCAATCAAATCAGTTTGAAGCAAAAATCGGTCATAATCGAAAATCGATTCTGAATCGAATTCGCAGACCCAAAAATCGGAATCGAATCGCATCGTGAGACATTCAAAGATTCCCACCCCTAATACTAAGGATGTTCAATATCACTTTTTCTCAGACCGAGACTAGTACGAGTACTGAACTTTTGAGTAGTCACTGATACAAAGTATCAATACCACTAGTACTTGTGATGTATAAGAAATTCCCCCAAGAAAACATGTTCATCAGTCAATCACTGGGCCCAATCACGACTCACACTCACTTTTACACCAGTGCACAATTTGTGTCCAATCTAGGCCCAGCACCAGATCTGGCTCACCTCATTAGTTTAAGTGGCCCACTAAAGCAAATAAAGCACGTCTACTTTGGTTCTTGTTAAATGGGATTTTTCGTTTCATTTTGGCAAAAAATCTTGACCGAAACGACCATTTTCCTTCACTTTTAACAGATATTACAAACATTTTCCACCCAGATCCTTTCTTAACATAAATTGATCAATATTGTAGTTGTATACCAAAATATTGGCGTGCCACAATTTTCCATGACTCCTTATATCTATTGTAACAATATGCCGTTCAAAAGTCAGAGGTTACTTAGAAATTATTTTAAAAAGAAAAGAAATGATTTTTTAATCCAGTGACGATGACAATCAGAAATACATTCTAGACCTTGTGATGAGGTAATAACTCAGCTTTTTTTTTTTTTAAATAAAGAAATTTATCTAAGGGTCCCTGAAACTTTTTGAACAGTACTATGGTGTGTTTTCATGAAATAAAATGTCTGGGTGACCCCAAATTATTTTTAAATGGTCGTGTATCTAATAATCCACTGCAGTGGGAAAATGTGTTTGTACATAATAATAGGATAAAATTGTTATACGACATATTAAACTCATTCACTGCCATTAACGGCTTTTGGCATCAAAAATTCTAAATTAACATTTTTTTTCACTTTTGTTAACAAGAGTATGAAAACCTAGAAAACATTTTTATTGTACATTTAGAACAGGTATAAAATGTATGATTTATCGTGAGTTAACTATTGAAGTCATGAGATTAATTACAATAAAAAAATGTAATCGCCTGATGCGATTTAAAAAAGAAAGAAAAGATTATTAAAAAATTAGAAGCGTCCGGCGATTGAAATTTTTAATCGTAATTAATTGCATGACTTCTCGAGTTAACTCACGATTAACTCTTTGACTGCCAGACGTTTTCAGAAAAGGGATGCCGTGGGTGCCAGCCGATTTAAGCATTTTTGACTGATCTTTCAAGGTCCACAGAAAATTTTGTGTTTGGACTATGGAAACACACATACTACCAAATGAAAGATTGGACTCTCATCTTTCATCAGAAAAAAAAGTTTGTTTCTACCTTATTCCGTTTTTCAGTAATCAACAATAGAAAATGGTTAGTTTCACCTCTGTTTAAAAAAACGTCTTTTAGCGTCTTTGGCACTCCTCCATAGGATTTTACTAAACGTTATTTAACGTTTTTGGCAGTCAAAGAGTTAATCACAAATTTTATATCTGTTCTAAATGTACAATAATAACAATTCTAGGTTTTCATACTCTTGTTAACAAAAGTGGGAAAAATGTTAAACTAATAAAATAGTTAAAATGAAGAAGAAAAAAGAAATAGTTAAAATTAATATTTGACGTATATAACCGTCAATGGCAGTGAATGAGTTAAGAGTGTAAACTCAATTTGTGAATGTCTCTGCGACAAATTCATGGGGTGGGGGGTGGGGGATTAGGTAGGGTGGAGACACCGTCTTCGCCCTACAACTCCCTTCCAATTTTTATGCACCCCATAGGGGATAGGGGGCGGGAGAGCCATCGGTTGGGGCAGACAAAAAAAAGAAAAGAAAAACAAAAGCTTGTGTTTTATTTCTTTAGAATACTGTAGCGTGTTTTCACTTATTTCTATATTCCATTATATTCATTTTTAGCCACACACTGGCAAAACCAAAAACCAAAAATCATAGTAGCCGAGTGTAACTTCGTTTTTTTGGTGCTGGAACAGATTGAAAGCCTTTCCATTCATTTCAATAGGAAGTATAGCCTCCATTTATGAACATTTCAGGTTACAAACCGGCCCCATGGAACTAATTAAGTTCGATTGAGGTTCCACCACTGTATGTGATTTTCACATGCCAACCCCCCAGAAGGAAACCATAATCACAATGTGGCCCGCCACGAAAATGAGTTTGACATCCCTGATTAAACTAACATGCTTGTTTTTGGAATGTTGAAAAAAGCCAGAGTAACATGGAGAAAATATGCGCAAGCTGGGGGAGAACATGGGAACTTCCACAGGGGAAGGCCAGACCTGGGATTCGAACACTGAACCTGAGAACTGTGAGGCAGATATGATGGCCATTTTTTATCCACAGTGCTTCTTTTTCTGTACTACCGTATTTTATTTTTTTTTTAAATGGTGTTAATATATTGTGAACTATACTACAGGGCCCTAAAAATAATCTGCACTTTTTACATGGATCAACAGTTCTTCTTGGGAATGAGGTGGTTCTTGTGTAACAAACCAAACAAAGTGATGATGCAATGAAAACAACTTCAACAATTGCAGTGGTGGTACGAGAGCTAATCTAACTCCTCAGTTAAAGCCTTTCAGCAGTATTTAGCCGAACATAACTCCTGACTGTTCAGCCATTAGTATTTTTGTATCGATGAGCCAGCTCTTTCAGCCCCCGACCGACGTGCCTCTAAATGTGATCACACAAGCAGCACCAGCAAGCAAACAGATCCTCCGCCCTTTTGTTACGCACCACTCGGCCCACTCGGCTAATCTGTGTGTACACACCAGATATAAACGCACGCACGCAGTCTGGCGTGGCTTAAGCGCAATAAATGTGCCTGGCTGCTATTACGACTTCTACTCCAACGCCGCATCATCAAAAGCCGTAAACAAAACACTTGCGACTCAAGGACGGGAAACTACGGTTCCTGTGTCATCTGTTGCTAGGGAAGCTTAGCCAACAGTGTCTTCTGTAAAAAATAAATAAATAAATAATCACACCTGTGGAACAGTAAATAAATTGTCTTATTGGGACTACTGTAGTACAGTACTCAACATAAATGAGTGAACAGTAATATTTTGATCCAAGTGAGCACGAGAACCATATTTAAACTATTGATGACTTATGAATCATTTCTAAAAATTGATACTGTGTACTATTGACAATTATGGTTGTAAGATTTGAATATTGTCTACTGTATGCCATTTGTTTTGGTTTGCCTCTTGATTGTTTTGCTGTAAGGATGGGCGAGTACTGATATTAGGTATCGGTATCAGGCCAGGTATTGGTACTTGTGGCCATTTTATGATCAGGAATTAGAAGAATAGAAAATTGACATTAAATTCATACAAATTTAAGGAAAAATACTATGTTGTGATTTATCTGTCTTTAAATTGATCTGTCATTGGTTTGGGGGGAAAATTGTATGCATCTAAATTACTGGTGGTATCAGCACTTGGTATTGGTATTTGTGACTACTCAAAAGTTGAGTACTCATACTAGTATTGTTATGAAAAAAAGTGATATCAAACATCCTTAATTGGCTGAATTATATATATATATATTTTAATCCAAATAAAAAGTTACAAAATAACTGAGTATTTCGTAGTACGTTACAGAAAATATTGATTGTAGAGGTGCAACGATTGATCAATTGAAAACCATAAACAGTTTTTTTTTAATATAATTAAAAAAAAACAATTTCTGATTATCAAATAATCAATAACTCTTTTTTGGTAATTGATTAATCATCCAGAGATTTAACTCATTCACTGCCATTAACGGCTATAGACGTCATAAATTCATTTGAACTATTTCTATTAGTTTAACAGTTTTTTCCACTTTTGTTAACTCTGAAAAACTAAAAAAATGTTTTTGTACATTTAGAGCAGATATAAAATTTGTGATTAATCGTGAGATAACTAGCGAAGAAAATTAATTGCCTGACGCCCCTAATTTTTAAAAATATTTTCTTCTTTTTTTTTTTTAAATGAATAAAATAATTCAAATGTCTTTTTTTTAAGTAAAGACTGTTAAAAAATTAGGGGCTTCACTTGTTATCTCACGATTAATCACAAATTTTATATCTGTTCTAATGCAATAAAAACATTCTAGGTTTTCATACTCTCAAAAGTGGGAGAAATGTTAAACTAATAGAAATAGTTCAAATGAATTTTTGACGTCTAAAGCCGTCAACGGCAGTGAATGAGTTAAAATTGTGAAAATCCTCATAAATTAAGCCTCCCACCAGAAAATATTCTCACTTCTTTAATCTTCTATAAAAGCAGACCGATTGGCATTGTGTTGAATCAAAATAACACTTTTACAAACATCTGCTTTTATTTTGGAAAACAATTTTCGGACGTGTAATGGACCAAAGCAGTAACAGACATTTAAAAAAAAAAATGTTATGCAAGATATCTGTTGGGGTCTACTCATTTATGTAAAGTCATTTTTAGCAACATCACCATCGTCAGTCACACATTTTCGTCATTTTATTTCACCAGCACATATGCACATAAATGTAAAAAAAAAAAAAAACATCACTTGTGGGGTAATAGTCTGCAGCCGACCTCACCAGATATCCATTAGTTGCCGAGCAACAGCATTATTAAACAAACAACATGAAATGTATTTCAGTTAACAAATATTTAGCCCTCGTGTCAAAAAAAAAACAAATCATGTAAAGCTCCATGAAAATAAATGTAGATGCTGACCATGTTTGGATGTGCGCGCCATGTCATCTGAGACAATATCTTAAAACTATTCATGTTTTTTTCTAGCTTTGTCAGTAATTTCTTTTCAGGCACTCATTCACTACTATTGACAGCTATATATGTCAAAAATTCATTTGAACTATTTCTATGAATTTATTTATTTTTCCCCACTTTTGTTAACAAGAGTATAAAAACCTAGAAAAAATCTTTTTTTGTACATTTAGAACAGATATAAAATTTGTGATTAATCGTGAGTTAACTAGTGGAGTAATGCGATTTAAAAAATTAATCACCTGACACCCCTAATTTTTAATCATCTTTTCTTTAATAAAAATATTTTAAAATTAAATAATTTTAATTCCCCCACCCCCCCAATTTTTCATTTTTTTTTTTTTTAAAGAACAGATTATTAAAAATTGGGGGCATCAGACGATTACCATTTTTAATCGTAATTAATCGCATGACTTCACTAGTTAACTCACGATTAATCACAAATGTTATATCTGTTCTAATACAATAAAAAAATTCTAGGTTAACAAAAGTGGGAAAAAATTTTAAACTAATAGAAATAGTTCAAATGAGTTTTTGACGTCTATAGCCGTCAATGGCAGTGAATGAGTTAATGCTGGTAAAAAGATTTTAGCGAAAAAAAAGACAAGCCAGTGGTGCTAAAGTGCAGCTGGGACTCTTCCAAGTCAATATTGCATCAATGCCATTAGCAGTGGTGTCAGGATGAGATTATTAAGTAGTGCGTCCTCCTTATAATCGCGGTGATGTCCATTGCCAAAACCCCCAAAGCGGTTTCTATTCCCACGTGAAAAGTGCCGTCTGGAGCGAACGTATCAGAACATAACACACCCGCTCAAAAGCGAGTGGGGTTTCCTGATGTAGGCCTCAGGAGCTTTTTTAGAAAGAAATGGAAATGAGAGCAAGTCTTTGCTATCACGATACAAAGAACGGGGGCGCCTCTTTCTGAAGAATGCGTGTTGGCAGGGAACGTTGCTCATCATTTCCATCTGCATGGCACTCCCGTCACCGTTTGAATGACGGACATGATGTCAAACGAGGAAACGACTTTTACTCACATCGGGTTGGATCGTCGGCCCCGGTTACCCTTTTTGCCGATGACAGGTGTGCCGAAGTGCTCGGGATTGGTGAGAGGGAGTCTGTCAAGTGTCTGCACAGGTGACAAACATTAGGGATAATTAGGCAGACTCGAGCACAGTTGTTACCTACAAGATTTGACTTTGGCATGAACTAAATTAAGTCATTACATCATGGCAGGCTTGGTGAATCAGCATCTACCGTCGTCCAAAATTGATACTGTGAATCGCCGTGAATCGGTTAGAACTTTACCGTTTTTTGTTGGGGGGGGGGGGGGGCTATATACACATAATGTCAAAATCCAGCTCTCTTGTATACATATTTTATGAAGTCATAGGTCAACGGGGAGAGGGGGGGGGGGGTATAAGGCTCTTTGGTTTATGACAGTCCTATGAGCGACTATAGGAGAGATTTAGACAAAATTTGTATTTCAATAAACATTTGCTGAGATGAATAATAAGAGAAATACAAAGAGTCTTAGTTCATTGTGTGCCAATCGTCACCTCAAAACAGCTCATGTTAGGACTGTCCTAAACTGAGGACACATTAAGAGATGAAAAGGGGGACAATAATTTTCAGTATTGAAAGTTAGGGCTGGGCAATAAATCCAATTAATTCGATACATCGTCATTTTAAAAATCGAATTGTTGAAAATTTGCTAAATCGTGAAATCGAGTTTTATCTTCTGGCTCATTAAAAGCTGTTCTTATGTTCTGTTACATCCAAATGGTATTGTAAGTTGTCATTTTGCACAAGTAGCAGAATGCTGGATGGCTGGTTTACAAGAGCTACCAACTACTTCATTGTGGCATTTAAGCACAAACTGAATGCTAAGTTTATGTTAAAACAGATTTAGAATCAGCATACATTATTGTTGTCTGAACATTTTGCACAGGAATATTTTTGGGATAAATGAAACCTTTAAATAAATGTTTGTTGATTTTTTTTTTTTAAGTCATTAAAATCGTTATCGTCGTGAATGACTGCAAAAATCGAGGTTTTATTTTTGGGCCATATCGCCCAGCCCTAATTGAAGTATTTAAAAAATATTGAGTACATAAAAATGATGGCACGCTGCATAACATGGCTTTATTTATGCACACAACTGTGTGTAAGCACAGCAGGATCACATGGCTTACTCAGTACCGTGTTCTTGTTTGACATATTTGCTTTGATATCACTGAGCTGAACATCAACAGCAGTTTAGGGATGGGTTTAAACATTACATTTGTGCTGTGTATTTAAGTACTGGGAAGGAAGAAAGTAAGTAAAGGGATGCAGCAATTGAGAAGAAAAAACAATAAATGTACAATACATAAAAGTCCTAAGAGGGTTGATGTTACTTGCCTCACTCTCCGCAAAGTGACGGGCACCCTTAAGGCAAAGGGAGGAACGCCTTAAGGTTTTTTCGTCGCCATCATCAAACACTGTAGGGGTGACAATGGAAAAAAACAGGAATCACGCACCATCAATACATGACAGGTATGTTCAATAGCAACTGTCTGCATCAGTGACATATGCAACTCTTCTCCCATAGTATCAATCAAACAATCTAAGCATTAGGGGTTTGTTATCTTTGAATGTCTCACGATTCGATTCAGAATCAATTTTCGATTAAGAACGATTTTTGATTCAAAATGATTTGATTGACAATGATTTTTGAAATTGCAATAATCAATTCATTGATTCATATCGGGATTAATCGGTATCGAATCGTGACCTATGAATTGTGATACGGATCGAATCGCCAGGTACTAGGCAGTAGGGGGGAATCTTCTAATGTCTCACGATTGGATTCGATTCCGATTTGTGGGTGTGCGATTCGATTCAAAATTGATTTTCGATTAAGAATGATTTTTGATTCAAAATGATTTGATTGACAATGATTTTTGCTTCAATTTATAGATGTTCAAGGAATCGTAATGATCTACTCCAGTCCGACTCGCTAATTAGCGCGCTACTCGCAACACTTTTATCATTTAAAAGAACGGCTCCACACTGCAAAAAAACTACTTTTATTGGAATAACTTGATCGTGACTTTTTCCTTCTACTCTCTAATGTGGCTACAACTTAACAGTGTATTAGACCGCGTGGAACCACACTGCCCCTCAGTGGCCTAACCGGGTACAACATGAACAGCGCTCCAAATAAAGGCACACACAGACAAAGGCAATAAAGTATAAAATAATTTAAATAAAATCGATTTTGGGACATTTAAAATCCATTCTGAATCGTATTAAATGTGAATCGCAATTCTTATGAAAATCAATTTTTGGGCACACCCCTAGTAAAAAGTCAGTATACATAGTTGTTTTTACTTTTGTTCCTTTTTAAAATTATATTTCATTGCAGTGATGTAGCATTGTGTATATAATATGCATTTTTTATTCATCGGGTATTTGATTTATTTCACTTTTTTTTTTTTTGCTTCACAAACATATTGCATCACACTATGATGTGAGAGATCTATTGTGAACACACTTAAAGTGAACAAATATGGTTCCTTGTAGTATGGGACACATTATTAATACTGCAAAATATTGAATTGTACTACAGCATTACGTAGGGACGGGGGAGCACCAGGTATCATTTCGGACCGACACACGGATGTATTTCAAGGTATCGATACTCGTAATTGCGGCCATTTTATTATCAAGGAACAAGAAAATAAAAGGATAGAAAATTGCCATTAATTTAATGCAATTTGAAAGAAAATGCTATATTGGGATATATAGTCTTTCTTTCAAATGTACTGTCATTGTTTTGTGGGGGAAATTTTATGTATCAAAAGTAATAGTGGTGTCGGTACTTGGTATCGGTGACTACTCAACATTTCCATATTTGCACTGGTCTCGGTCTGAACAAAAATGAATGGAAAATACTAACTTTTTTTAGGTCTATATGAACCGCATGCTCCACTTTGAATATATTTCATGGTAATGACTCACCAACTGTGTAAATACTCGCGTCGGTCAGCTTATTGATTGCGGCCTCCTGGTAAACTCCATCCTGATTCTTCACTTCTACAATCGCACCCACCTGGAGGAAAAAAAAAACAAAAAACACTGAACTGAAAAAAACTTTTTGTGTTTTAATGGGAAATGTCATCATGTGTTTGAAAGTAACGGGAAGCTATTAAAAAGTGCTACAATTATTATAATTGACTGAAATTAAATCAAGCCAGGCTCTGCTCCGGAAATTTGAATAGTGAATAATGCCATGTCATTTGAATCCAAATAAAAGCTACAAATGAGAAAGCGATGCATGATGTTTTGAGACTGCCAACTTCTTCATCTCACCTTTAGAGGTCCTTTGATGCTTTCATCGTGGACCTCGGCAGTGGATAAATCTGATTTAAAGGTCACCTGAGGAGGAGGAGGAGGAAAAGAGGACAGTCAGCGAAATGAATGGAGATTCAATTCTGAATAGTCAAATCGGAACATTCTTTCATTGTCAAAATTCCCGTCATGTTACTTGGATACAACAACAGCGGAGTTATATTTAAGAAGAGAGCGTCATTTTACAGACCGTGCGAGTGTGAGAATTTTGTGCTATCGCTGACCCCCCCTGTGGACAATTTGTACGTCACGGACACATCTGCCAGGCGCCAACTGTTGCAGATTTTAGCACTGAATGTCAGCGCCCCCGCCCCCCCCCCCCGCCCACACACACACACACACAAATACACAACAGTCATTGCATCTGCAGCCTCTGCTAAGTAAGCCACAGTAGATCATAATCTGATCATGCATGCATCTGGTAACACTGAGACCAAAAGGTGCAAAACCAGCACACTGTGAAAATGGAAAAGCTGCCAGCAGCAAAAAAAAATAAAAAATCTGTTGGACAGACTCATACAAACTGACTAGAAATAATGATACAGTTGATACTCATCTGAATCATTACTAATTATATATAATAAATATAGTTCAAGCGCAACACAAATTCATAAGATCTAATTATTGATATGACCTGAATGAAACTTCTAAAACTCTTTGGACCAACTACTCAAATAATTTTTTTCTTGACCACAATAAATAATACTGTATGTAGTTTTCCTGAACTAATTATTTTTCCTATAATTTATGCCAATGTTCAATTCTACTGTGGTGCAACAATCAACCAAATATTGAGTCATAGATAGGTAATTGTCTGCCACTAGATGTCTTTAGTGTTTCATGTTTGACATTGGTGACAGGAATAGTACATTGTCTTTTCAAATTAGGGGTGTGAATTGCCTCGTAGATTCTCATAAGAATCGCGATTCTCGTTTAGTACGATTCAGAATCGATTTTAAATGTCCCAAAATAGATTTAAATTATTTTATACTGTCTTCCCTTTGCTTATGTGTGCCTTTATTGGGAGCGCTGTTCATGTTGTAATCGATTTGGCCACTTAGGGGCAGTGTGGTTCCACGCGGTCTGATACACTGTTAAGTTGTAGCCACGTTAGAGAGCAGAAGGAAAGAGTCACGAAGTTATTCCAATAAAAGTTGTTTTTTTTTGCAGTGTGGAGCCGTTCTTTTGAGTGACAAAGGTGCCGTGCCGCGAGTAGCGCACTAATTAGCATCAGCAAGTCAGATTGGAGTAAAACATTACGATGACATAGGTCACGATTCGATACCGATTAATCCCGATATGAATCAATAAATTGATTATTGCAATTTTTTTTTTACTTTTTTACTAATGTACACAGTAAGATTTGTATGAAAATGTAATTATTTATCTGAAACTTCATGCTTATTACTGTGAGCCACTGTATTTAGCAAACAATCCGTTTCATGTTTGAACAGCATTGAAATAAAATATTAAGGCTTAATGTTCCATTAATTTAACATTCTTCCATGCTTAACGTGTGAATCCTAACCCTAAGACATTTTGTTGAATATTTCCATAAAAAAATGATGTTTAAACATCGATTTGGCCGCATATTGAATCGATTCGAGAATTGCGCGCTGTAAGATAGCGATATATTACCGAATCGATTATTTTTTTTTAACACCCCTATTTCAAATTCAGCGCAATTGGTATATAGAACATGTAGCAAATTGGACTAGACTTCAGACCATTTTGTTCATTGTAAATTACAAGTCACCAGTCCCCACGAATACATATATTTTACTTTTATCACTTCTATTGCTTAATTGTGTTATAGTGACTGCACAATGTTGTCTGTAAAATAAGGCCTTAACAGCAACGTTTTTAAAACAATAGTATTAAATCTTTTAATGCCTCTGGACATCGTATTTAATGCTTTTTAACTCTCTTACTGCCAAACGTGCTCCAAGAAACAACCCTGACAAGTGCCAGCTGATTTCGAGCATTTTAACTCATCTTTCAAGGCAAACAGAATATTGTGTACTTGGACTACACAAACATGCTGGGTACCAAATGAAATATCACGTTCCATTCTTTCATTAGAAAAAGTATGTTCCTACCTTGTTCCGTTCTCTAGTAATCACCATTTGAAAATAGGTCATTTGAGTGACATTGAGCGAAAATTGAAAAGATAAGGAGAAAATAAGCTTTTTGTGAAAAGATACATTTTCTGCACAACAGTGACTTTGACACTAATATTTTTTGTTTGGTGAGTAATGTGACAAAGGCTTTGATCATTCACGTCATCCTTGAAAACGTTCTATTACATCATATTAGTTGTGTTTCACTGCAATTGCATAAACCGGCAGAAGATTGAAAAGAAATACAATGCTGCCATCTGCTGGTGTTTGTGATTTCACAAATCCATTGAGTAGGCAGCGCTGCGCAACAACTTCCACTGCCCATTGAATGGGGGGGGGGGGGGGCGCAGTAAATGTCAAATAACGTATTTGGCGGCATTCATTTGGATTTTAGTAAACATCATTAAACGTTTTTTTGGTAAAAGTTAGCTCTTTGACTGCCAGACGTTTTCAGAAAAGGGATGCCGTGGGTGCCAGCCAATTTAAGCATTTTTGACTGATCTTTCAGGGTCCACAGAAAATTATGTGTTTGGACTATGGAAACACACATACTACCAAATGAAAGATTGGACTCTTTCATCAGAAAAAAAAGTTTCTACCTTATTCCGTTTTTCAGTAATCAACAATAGAAAATGGTTAGTTTCACCTCTGTTTTGAAAAAAACGTCTTTTAACGTCTATGGCACTCCTCCATAGGATTTTACTAAACGTTATTTAACGTTTTTGGCAGTCAAAGAGTTAATGCCATCCTAAGGTTTTAATTTGACCAAAATCCATTTCATTACTTTTTTAATGACCAGTGGAAACCCAGTTTTGGCCTATATTTACATTGTCAAAGAAACCCCATAAATAGCTATTGATGTTTGTTTTTCTGTCACAACAAATTTCATCAAGCTCAGTAATGTGCTGAAAACATTTCATACTGTAATACTAATAATAACGCAGAGCCGAGTTACAAAAAGGAAACCGGCAATGTAATACCAATACAGTCGGGCAGATAAAAGAACAACTGAAAAAATGCAATGCTTACCTAAGATATACCGACCCATGAAAATGTACCCACACAATTGCTTTGGAATCTCTTAACAGTTGTAAGTGTAACGTGTCCCAAAAAGCCTGCAGGTAGCAAATTCACAATATTCCTGGCCCATTTCAAGTGTAACCTCGGGGAAAAAAAAAAGTCTGTCTGGGAGGGAAGGATCAAGACAATAAATTAAAGTAACAGATGATGTTGAAGCGCAGTCATGTAATAAGAAGCAAGAAAAGAAGGAATGAAAAGCTTCCAGCGGCTGCGTTTCATCAGATATGGAGAGAACCACATTCCTTCACCTGCAATATGGGAAGTCTCTTTAGCACCTGCAAGGGCACGAGGTCTCCCCTTCTCTACAGACAGAATATCAATAACACCCGACTCGTCTCACAAGCCGGTATTACTTCCTAGTGAGACCTTTGCCTTTTCCGGAACTCTAGCCAAGTCAGACACTGCTAATTAACAAATATGCTAGTTTGTTTGATATTTAAATCAAGGTTCTTTTTTTTTTTTTATATGTATGGACAAAACTTATGGGTCGTCGTTTTGCTCTTCGAAACCAACATCCGGAAATGTTTGCTCGTGAATGGAAAAATGAATGGAAATGTTTAGACCATGGCCCATTATATCAAACTGTTAAGCAATCACTCTGGGCAGTGTATGAGCACCTTTGTCATGAATTCGCCGTTGACCGAAAATGGACGCATTTAAAACTTTACAAAAGGGGGTGGGTGGGGGGTGGGGTATTCTGACATTGGCCAGTGTAAGAAAATTTAACTCTTTGACTGCCAGACGTTTTCAGAAAAGGGACGCCAGATTGATCTTTCAAGGTCCACAGAAAATTATGTGTTTGGACTATGGAAACACGCATACTACCAAATGACTCTCATCTTTCATCAGAAAAAAAAGTTTGTTTCTACCTTATTCCGTTTTTCAGTAATCAACAATAGAAAATGGTTAGTTTCACCTCTGTTTTGAAACAAACGTCTTTTAACGTCTTTGGCACTCCTCCCTAGGATTTTACTAAACGTTATTTAACGTTTTTGGCAGTCAAAGAGTTAAAAGTCATTTTAAACTTAAAAGGAACTCTTTCCATAGGTTGACGCGGCTGATTTAGCTCGTCGCCCACATGCCGTCTTGGTACGCTCTGATTTTCTTTTTTAAAAAAGGTTGGTAAAGTGTTTTGGTCAACATATGGTGTAGATAAAGTGCTATATGGGGCACAGTAGTTACCAATATGATCTAATTTGATTTTCCATATGTTGGGTAATGACATGTTTGTCTGTAAATGTATAATTATAGTAACCTAGGTTACTAAATAGTAGATTTGTATTCTATAATAATCTTTGTATAAGTATTCTCATTTAGTACGATTCAGAATGGATTTTAAATGTCCCAAAATCGATTTTATTTAAATTATTTTATACTTTATTGCCTTTGTCTGTGTGTGACTTTATTTGGAGCGCTGTTCATGTTGTTTGGCCATTTTGATCACGCGGTCTAATACACTGTTAAGTTGTAGCCACATTAGAGAGTAGAAGGAAAAAGTCACGATCAAGTTATTCCAATAAAAGTAGTTTTTTTTTGCAGCGTGGAGACGTTCTTTTGAGTGATAAAAGTGCCGCGGGTAGCGCGCTAATTAGCATTAGCGAGTCAGACTGGAGTAGATCATTACGATTCCTTGCACATCTATAAATTGAAGCAAAAATCATTGGCAAGCAAATCATTTTGAATCAAAAATCGTTCGAAAATCGATTCTGAATTGAATTGCAGGCCCAAAAATCGGAATTGAATCAAATCGTGAGACAATTAAAGATTCCCACCCCTACTAAATAGGTCACATTAGCGGAAAAGATTTTCAAATAAAATAATGTATCTTGATCTCGTCTTCTTTTGTCTGTTTTAAATCACGAAAAGACTTATCACAAAGGCTTTTTAATATTGAGTCTGTATGGCAGCTCTGAACAAAAGTGCAAGTGGGATCAGCTGTGGGAACATTGAATGCTGAGTGAACTGCTTCATGTGTGCACATTCGACTGCATGCGTGTTTCCTCTCGACTTCTCGTCATTAACTGCAAACAATCCGTGATATGGACTTACTAATGTTAATTGATGATAATAGAGTTTTTAATACTGGAATGTGTGAAAGTCACACTTAGCTAGCTATGCCCGAATGGTTTAATGGAATCAGTGTGAATTTTTGAACGCACCCCATGTTGATGGCTGCAAAAAATTCCGGTTGAACGAAACTTACACTTCTAGGTACAGAAATGTTTTTGTTTTGGCTTACCTTAGCTAGAATCCCGCGTTGCATTGTGGCCAAAGGTAGAATCTTGATCAGTTATTGCGCCTTTTGCTTCTGTAAATCTTTATTGTGGCGTAAGGAAGCCGCATGCTAAACTAGCTACCGGTTTATGTCACATATTCGTTGCCATGACTACTATTCTTCTATTCCTTCTTCTACTTTGTTTGGGTGGTTGGCAATGGCTTGGTGCATTACTGCCACTCCCTTTAGCATGCTATAAATAAGGTGGCCAGTGGCCACCGGCGGTATTGCATGACTACTAGTATTGCTTCCTCCATTTCTTCTTCTACTGTCCTGGCAAATACTTTTGGTGCATTGCTGCTAAGGGAAAGATGGTGGCAGTAATGCACAGAAAGTCGGATTTTGGATGCCAGTTCAAGCTCTACTTTTAATATATACAAGAGACAAACTGAAAAAAAAATGGAGACTTGTAGTCCAAGTTAACTCATTTACTGCAATTGACGGCTATTGATGTCAAAAATTCATTTTAACTATTGCAATAACATGTTTTCCACTTTTGCTAAAAAGAGTATAACAACCTAGAAAAAATGTTTAATGTACATTTATAACAAATATAACATTGGTAATTAATCGTGAGTTAACTATTGAAGTCATGCGATTAATTACAATTAAAAAATTGAATCGCCTGACGTGATAAAAAAAAAAGATTACTAAAAATTAGGGCCGTCAGGCGATTAAAAATTTTAATCGTAATTAATGGCATGAAATCACTAGTTAACTCACCATTAATCACAAATTTTATATCTGTTATAAATGTACAATAAAAAAATCTAGGTTTTCATACTCTTGTTAACAAAAGTGAAAAAAAATGTTTAGTAGAAATAGTTCAAATGAATTTTTGACGTCTATAGTTGTCAATGGCAGTGAATGAGTTAATATAAGGTATATCATTTCACTGCATTAATATTCCATGACATGCCCACTGAAAATGGCTCAAACCGTAACGTAAAAAATGTGGCCCCTAGGTTCTGCAGTGCCTTAAAGTCAGACCTTGCTCATCATGTGCGACTGTGTAGTGTACTTGTCATTTCACAGTAGGTAACATCAGTATGGGGATAATTGACTTTTTACAAGTCTTCAAGTGCAGCGCAGCACCATAAAAATGAATGTCACACAAATCTATCATTCAAATCACTTAAAGGACCTTGTGCCAGCTGTTGCAACCATCAGCTTGTCACACAAGCAGATAGAGATTAATGAGTAAAGTTGGAACTCATTAGAATAAAACATTCAGATCCATACTTACATGTTAATGAAACATGTTGACTTTATATACACAACACTGCATTCAGCCAAGCCCTCACATATACTGTAAACTGTTACTGCCTCAATCGGTTCATTTGACAAGACAGTGTTGTTTGTGACCACAAGAATCGGGGTGTCTTAAGGACAGGCATTCTGAACAAATGTCTTTGATCGAATGAATGAACATCCAAATTTAAGCTTAGGCAACATTTTGTATTTTCAGTCCGATCTGCATCATAAAGGGATCATCATTGATTTCACCCAGTTTGTGTGTCTTTGTGTGTATGAATACAGAATTGGATGATTACTATCACAATGTAATATCGACAGCAATCTACTCTGGGTTAGGGCCCGACCGATTAATTGGCTGGCCGATTAAGGCCCGTCAAACACTGATCAAATATTCTGCCCCACACACACACAAAAAATCCAACTTTTTTTTTTTTAACAAGCCTCAAAAAGGCTCATAAACATTCATTATGTTTTCCACAAAAACAGAGGGGAACTGGGATACAATCCCTTAAGAGAACTGGGAAAATCGAAAATATAAAAAAAATTAAAAAACAGAAAAAAGTTCATTATTTATTTATTTAATTAATCAGCCAAATAATCAGCAATCAGTTTGTTTGTTTTCTGGCAAAAATCACTATCAGCATCGGCCTAAAAAAAAAACATATTGGTTGGGCCCTAGTCTGGATTACTGTAGTTGTAGTCCTGCCCAGTAGTATAATCCATTATGCCTCCATTGTTAGACTGACACGTGAGCAGCCCCTCCTCAATTATATTAACCAGATGCTCAGCCCTACTGGGGGAGTGATACAGTACAGTGCACATCTTGCAAAGCCTTCATCAGCAAAGCATGAACTCAACCCAATGGGGGAACAACATTGGAGCTGTCACACTATGAGGAAGGTGCGGGTAAAATGGATGCCTGAGGCCTTAATGGGTACCTGGTGGCCTAGACGAGACCATGCATCTGTCTGAGCTGGGCCCCGGGACTTTGCTCCAACTAGATGAACACCACGAGCAGCCCCAGGTGGTGCTTCACCACATTCAGCATAATAGCTTTAATCACTCTTCGTTAGTCCAATATGAAAACCTCACCATAATCGTCAAAAACTAACAAGGTTATCCAGCAGTGTTTTGACCATTGAATCATCATTAACTCATTCACTGCCATCGACGGTTATAAACGTAAAAAAAAAAGCATTTGTACTATTTCTATTAGTTTAACATCCCCCCCCCCTTCTGTTTACAAGAGTATGAAAACCATGATTTTTTAAATTGTACATTTAGAACAGATATAACATTTGTGATTAATCGTGAGTTATCTAGTGAAGTCAAGCGATTAATTAATATTAAAAAATGTAATCGCCTGACGCGGTTTAACAAAACATTTTTTAAATTAATTAATTAATTAATTTTGGATTACAATTTGTAATCATAATTAATCGTATGACTTCAGTAGTTAACTCACTGTTAATCACAAATATTATATCTTTTCTAAATGTACAATCAAAAATTCTAGGATTTCATACACTAGTTGACAAAAGTGGGGAAAAAATGTTAAACTAATAGAAATAGTTCAAATGAATTTTTGACGTCTATAGCCGTCATTGGCAGTGAATGCGTTTATGTGCAGCAAGAAAAGTATAACTTCTTATCAGAAGCACGTTGAAAGGTGGCTTACCTTAGCCTTGACCAGACGTTTGGCTGTCTTAATTTTGGCCTCGCAAAAAGCCCCTCGGTACTTGGCACTCACATCGGTCCCTACTGTCAAGTAAGGGGGCTCCTCCAGAGTCTGGCAAAAAACACAGGGGAGGGGGGTAAAGGTAAATAAACACTTTTTTTTAATATTCAGTTTATTATTAACATACAGGTGTATTCTTAAAGTGCATGCGCACATGCTTTGCTTAGCCAAGGGCAGCAACACAAAACCCGTCGCAGCTCGGTGAATCATCCGCGGAAAATGCATACCATCTGTTGTGGGTATTTGAATAGAAGCCACTGAAGGAGCAAGTAAAAAGGCCACTACATTGCTGCTTTGATAATACAAAGAGAGCAGATCATCGTAAAGCAACTCACTAGCACTCAGTCATCACTACATGATTATTTCCTACATTGAAAGGTCGATGCAGAGAAAACACTATGAGTGGGTGAAGGAAGATGATGCTTGTGGCCGCCACTGTTTGGCGAGAGAGGGGGTGTGGGTGGCTGAATACTGATAGAGGGGCATGGACTTCTTCCACTCATTCTGAGAGCTTTTAATACAAACAAGGCCATACAAATGAATGTGCATTTGTGCATTCGCTGTTGTATTATTGTACATAAGTAGTTGTGCCGTCTACAGAGAATTTTCATTGGAGCGTCTGCCCATTACTACTGCTGCCTGCCTTATCTGCTACACGCAGTAAGTCTTGATATAGTTTGAGTTTATTGTAACCTGGGGAGCTCTGCAGCTGCAGGTCTTTTTCACCTAACTAAACAATAATTGAAAAGGCCTGGATAATAAGGAAACTGTAGTATCGAGTTGAAGCGGTTTCACATGAACACATATTTTGGCCATTTGCGGCGTCGTTTTTCATGCAGCACACGCTCGTCGATGAGCTCAACTGAACTGAGAAAGGAACCAATGATTCCATTCAGTACATTCGTGAATGACAACACTGCCCGAGCCCAGTTACAGCTCCGCTCCCCCAAGAATGAAAACACAAAATGCTTGGTGACACATTTGAATTAGGTGTGCCTTCTAAGATTTTCAGTTCACATCAGCACCTCTGAATATAAGCCAAAGTTGCTGCAAACTAGGGCTGTAGCTATCAAATATTTTGATATTCGGATATTCTACTGAAAATTTGATTGAATGAACAGGTATTCAGATAAAAATAAAAAATATATATTTTTGCTTGGTTATTAAAGAACAATTATAAATACAGAAGACAAAAAAAACACATTAATTTGCACTTAATAATGAACGACCAGCTGGTTTAGTTAGTTTAGCTAGCTATCTAGCTAGATTAGCTATCTATCTAGATTTGCTAAAATAGCTAGCTAAATTAGCTTAAATAGCTAGCTAGCTAGCTAGATAGATTAGCTAGATAGATAGCTAGATACAAACAGTGTGACGGACGGCACCCCAAACACTGACAAGACAAGTCAAGTCAGCCGTAACAAGCTACCAGGAGCAACCTCAAAATAAAAGTCTTTCAAGGCATTGATCTCCATATATTTGGTAAGGTAAGGTTTATTTTGAAGTTGGCCTTCTTACTACGTTGGCGGCGTGTTACTGTCAAGCATAGCATGAACAACTGTTCCTGTGGTTGGGCTTGTCTACGAATTCCCGACAGTCAGGACTGGACTGGTATATATTTAAAATAATAATAATATTTTAAAAAAACGTCCCTGGCATTTTGACTTCGGCCCGCCATTCCATCCTGGCCCAGCCCAACTCCTGATCATTCCTGCCCAACACATCGTTCTGCTACTGATGTTGATTGACGTTGGTTCCATTTGCAGTCTACATATAATCAAAATGGGTTAATGGACTGGTCACTCAAAATCGTGGCCAGTCTCTTGGGGTAAAATGGAGGAAAATAATAACTAGAAAAATTCCCGCGGTAATTTTGAATGGGACTGCTGACTCTTGTAAATGAGCTGAACAGTTTAAAATTTAAACAACTGGAATCGGTGAAGAAATGTGGAAGTTAACCATAATCAACATCAACTAAAAGTATCTCACTGTCCCTGAAAATGTATTTTAAAAAATGTAAATGAGCTGAACAGTTTAAAATTGAAATGACTGGAATCGGTCAAGAAATGTGGAAGTTAACCATAATCTAAAAATATGTCACTGTCACTTTAAGAACGCACACCCATTTTAAATAATAATTAAAAAGCATATCTGCTTGGGACAAAAGGATGAGGATGAAGAGGGTCAGCACTGTCCTGGGTTGCCCCCTTGGACTCAACTGACACAGTAGGGGACAGGAGGATGATGGCTAAGCGGTCAACCATGCTAGACAACCCGTTACACCCCCTTCAAGACACTCTGCACTCTCAAGACTTTTACACCTGCCCTGTGCGAAGGAGAGATTCCGCTGCTCTTTCCCGCCTGCAGTTGTCAGACTATACAACCGGAACATTGGATAGTTGGATAGATTGGATTTGATGGATCGGCACGAACAATAGTTCAGGTTTTTATTTTGTGCAATGTGATTCACACGTACAAATGTCTTCTCTTGCATGGTATTTTTCTTTATTTCCTACATCCACTATTGCTGCTGAAATAATGCAAATTTAAGTGTGGGACAATTTAAAAAAAAATAAAAATAATAATAATCTTAAAACAGGCCTGGGCAAAATTGAATGTATCATAAACACCAACCATGAAAAGCTAAGAAGAGCGTTGTGTCAAGAGATTAGAAAAAAATATATAAAGAAGCACATTAAATATCAAAGCTACAAGAATATCTTAAGGCATCTTTATCTTCCTGTAACTACAGTTGTACACATACGCAGATGTTTTATGTGACTGTAGCCAACCTCCCTGGATGTTCCACAACAAGAAAGTGAATGATGAAAAAATAAATTGAAGAGGTAAACTATATGAATTGTAACCATAGAGTTGTCCAGTGAGTTGTCCAGAAAGTGGACAATATGAGAGACAACTAAGGAGGGACAGCACTGATGAAAGCAAATCATAAAGAAAGCAAGACGGGAATTTTGCAAAAAGGGGAGAATGTCTTTTGGGCACATGGTGACAAAACTGGCTTGGTTAGGTTCTGCGGCAGCTTCGCTACATGTGTGCAGGGTACGATGAAATAATGGCATTTTGGATGAGCTTGGTCTCAGTCGCATGTCATGGATCTCCCAATAGCATAATGGCCCAAAACGCCCAATGGTTTAAAGCAAAAGCAAAATGTCTGACCATTCTGTGTGCTGTGCTGAAATAATTACCATTGAACACCTGCGCTAGAAGTCAAACCTGAGACAAATTGAGCAGTTTTCTCATGAGGTGTGGGCCAAAATACTTGCTGACAGGTGCAGAAATCTCATTGACCGTTACAGAAATCGTTTGATTTAAGTTACCATTTGGGCTGGGGGGGGGGGGGGGGGGTCGTATAACTGCCTAACTCGAAAGTCAACCACAAACATTTCTACCTTAAACTTTAATTAATAATGTTAAAACCAGAACATACGGAAAGCAATCTTTGGCCACTTCCGTTTTCTGTTGCCGACTTCCTGCCAATGGAGTCATTCTCAAAAAATTAAAAAGATGCCTCGAGTTTGCTTTAAACTAAAAAGGATCAAAAGTTTTATGGAATTACTTCAAAGCGGAATTAAAAGTGGATTCAATAATAAATGATATACCATTACGGTACAACTTAAGCAGACTCCACGCCAGTGACTGAACAATTTCAACTTTTTTTTTTTTAACTGAGGGAACTGATGAACTGCCAAAACAATAAGAGGAAACAAATAAAATATGTGATGGTTTTCTACGTTTGTGACAAAAATCATTCTTCTGTGAAGCAATTTTCACATTTTAAACAAGTTTCAAATCGCAGCAACTGTGAGATAATCATTTTATTTTTGTTTGTTTTGTTTTATAGTTGAGCTGCTGATTTTTTCCCCTGTGGCATAATTTCAGTATATGTAACAAGGTACTTAATACAGAGTCTGAATTCTAGAATTGTGACAATAACAAAGAGGTGAAGGACCTGGACATCATTATTACACAGGTGACATGCGGAAACGGTCAGCAAAAATAATCATGTGCAAATGAGACATAACTCAAATAGAATGAATGAAATGCCCGATAAATCCAATCTTAATTCCTCTGACCGTAAGTGAGACACGCAAAGACTTTCTTCCCTATTGTCCTCTTATTTCTGCTGCAGGTTGTCAGGCAACAAGCTGTTGTCTCCGTAGATACATTCACGACAACATGTCACATTTCTAAGCTGTATGCTGAGACGGAACAATGAAGCGGGTCCATTTTGCACATAACCAAGTCAATATTCATGCTTGATAAAATATTGGTTTGGTCACCATCTAACTGCTCATTATGGGCTGAAATTAATTTAATAAATATATAGACTAGGAATCATTTCTTTAAGTGGAATTATTTCCTTGTATGTCAAAATATATGTATTTTTATTTTTATTTTTTACAGTGTGTCAGTATATGATTGTCAGTCACAGGTTTGATCGCTTGATATTTGTGTGCTTTTCCAGTCACATTCATCTCAAAAGCAACAAACAAGCAAATGAGTTGAAAACTGTCTTGTATAATAATCTGTTATTCTGCGGAGAGAAAAAAAACATTCATTGAAAATCTGTTTAACGAGCGCATGGTGAATGTGACCACACTTACTACTGACAGTATCTATTAGCGAAAGCTTTGATTTGTGCTTTGCAAGTTAATTATTCACCGACCTAAATTCTAAAGGCAGCAGACCCTGAAAATCAGGAAAAAAAATGAAAACAACAAGGTCCAGCCTCAGCCAATATTCCTTTTCATCAACTAAAAGACCCATCTTATTCACAGAAAAGAAAAAGAAAACATTTATTCACAGGTTGACAGATCGCATCTCGACTGTAAAGGTGGACACACATGCACGGCAAAACAGGGTGCACCCCAGTACCTTTTACCCTCACTGCTCAATCAAACATCACATCTGTCTGCCCCTTAGCACCAAACACTCTATCCAACATCAGGTTTACATGGCACGGTGGACATTCCCGCTGGCTGGTTCACTTTCCTGGTTCCCAACATATACTTTAGCAGTTTGGGATCTTCACAACTGTAGCCACCAAAACTCCTCAGGATAAAACAGGATAACAATAACAAAATGAGATTGAAACATAGGATGTATATTCTTTTCTCCAGTAGAGGAGGGCCATTTATAAAAATTTTGCTAATCTGTCATCCGTCAGCACCCTGGGTACCCCCTTCTGTCTTCGTCAGGCCGTCATTTTTTCCAAACCAAACCAAACTGTAATCATCAGACCGTCAGACCTTTATTCTATTTTAACACTTTTATTGCCGAACGTATCCCCCCCCCCAAAAAAAACCCTACAGTGCCAGACAATTTCGAGCATTTTCACTCATCTTTCAGGACAAACAGAATATTGTGTGCTATGACTGCATAAACATGGTGGATAGTACCATATGAAAGATTGGATTCCATTCTTTCATTAGAAAAAAGTATGTTTCGACCTCTAAAGTGCTATATAAATAAAGACGACTTGACTTATTCTATTCTTTAGTAATAGGTCATTTGAGTGACATCACGCGAAAATGGAAAAATTGAGGAGAAAATTTTTTGGGTGAAGATACATTTTCTGCACAACAGTGACTTTGACACTAATATTTTTTGTTTAGTGATGCTCTGTGAATTAGATTTAATGTGACAAACGCTTTGATCAAACATTCTATTTCCTAAGATTCGTCATGTTTTTATGTCATTTGATGCCCGGGAGCCGATTGAAAAGAGATACAATGCTGCTATCTGTTTGCCAAAGTTAGTGGGTGTTAGCACAAACCAACGCTGCACAAGACCTTGTACTGCCAATAGAGAAAAAAAGTAGTTGACGTCAATTGACGTTGTTGGCCGGTAAAAGAGTCAATCACGCTTCCGGCACTATTTTAGAACCCGACAGACAGAGGTAAGCATTCCGTCATGCCGTCATTCGTCACTCGCCAACAAAGTGGGAATCTGCCAGTGACGGACTGAGAGATCCATCGGTAGTTGACGGACAAAAACCCACTTCAGTCAGTGCTTAGTCGTTTTGTTAAGTTTCTGATCATTCGTCGGCAAAGCGGGCGTCTGTCAGTGACATAACATACTGTAATCAACGTTAAAAAGAAGAAAAGATTGGATTCTTTAAATAGGACTTTCATTTAGCCAAGACAACACAACAAAAACTCAAACTATAAGACCCACTCTGACCTATGATATTGGAGAAGGAAGTATGCCGTTTTCGTTATTAGCTATTTTCTCTTGTAATCCAGGTTACTATTAGATCCTAGTAAGGGTGTGAATTGCCTCGTACCTGGCGATTCGATTTGTAACACGATTCATAGGTCACGATTCGATACCGATTAATCCCAATAAGAATCTATAAATTGATTATTGTGATTTTTTTTAACTCAAATTTAGAAAATACTAATCAGTAAACTTGTACATGTACACTGTAGGATTTGTATGAAAATGCATTTATTTATCTGAAAATTCAGGCCACTGCATTTAATAAACAGGGTGCAGTCTGTTTCATGTTTCAACAGCACTGAAATAAAATATTAAGGCTCAATGTTCCATTAATATAACATTCTTCCATGCTTAATGTGTGAATCCTAACCCTAAATTAGACGTTTTGTTAAATATTCCCATAAAAAATTGATGTTTAAAAATCGATTCGGCCGTATGTCGAATCGATTCGAGAATTGCGCGCTGTAATATCGCGATATATTGCCGAATCGATTTTTTCTAACACCCCGAGATCCTAGAAAAATAAAAAGAGTGACCTAAAGCCCACATCCCACTGAAGGGTGTCAGGGTTCGTTCAAGGTCGCAAACACGCTTGCCAACCGTTTTAATGTCCGCAAACACTTTTTCTTGCCGTAAGGAAGTTTTGAGTATGCTACCCTCTGAATGCTAAAGTCAGAGTACAGCAAACAGTTGCAATCCAGTCAAACCTTTTGGTCCTTTACGAATAATGTGGAAAACAATCTGCAGGCACTCAGGCTTGATTAAACACACAGAAATGGGACCTGGCATGAAGTGATCTTTAGCACCTGAGAAGCCAAACCGTGCTGAGAAAAATGATGTATAGTATAACCTTGTTTAAACCACATTTGCAAGAAAATAAATTGTGATGACTGAAAGGAGAATCAGACCAACAGTAGTAATGGTACCCACACACAGCACAATAAATCATTTTAATATGCTTGTCTGGCTCACAAAAACAGGCATTTGTAATTGCACCTATTCAGTATTTAATCCTGTCATATCAGACATTGCCGCTGCAACAAACACTACGGCACCTTCAGAAAATCATTCTTCCCCGAGAAGGCATAGTGTATGATGAATTCTGGCAACAGCGAAATAAGTGTCGTACCTTGTCAGTACTGATTCTTATAGCTTGGAGGATTTAATAAGCACCGGAATGGAAATGAGCTGCTGCTTTTCATACCATCTTTAGATAAAATTGACTTCACTTGCCTTTAGTAACGGAAAGCAAAATATGATCTAATTGCATGATCAGGGAGGAGTTCCACCTGTTCCTGCTGACTGTTAGGCCGCGTTACAAATAGCCAAGTGCTCGACTGCGCTAATATAAATAATCCTTCTCACTCTCTCTCTCTTTGCGTTGCTATTCAATTCAAGAACGAGTACAGTTGTTTTGACTTTAACACGAGTCATCTCTTTGCACGCTTGTTTGTCTGCCATCTATCACACATTCTACACTGACATCGGATCTCGTCTGCTGTATCAATATTTGAGTCAATCCACATCACCAGACGTGAATGAGGGCAAATTGGATTACGTCACATAGATTCCAAATCTAGACGTAAAATGCCATGTTGTCAATGATTGTGTTCGTGTTATCATTACAATCGAATTAACAATATTTACAGATTGATGAGGTGATGACACACTGATCAGATTATGAGCCAACACACAATAATATAATGCAGCACGCCAGATGGCCTGACAAAAGACTTCACTTCCGACGTCAAGCCTTCCCCTGCGGTCAAGCTGCCAACCATGCGAGGAGGGATGCAGGTTTCAGGAGCGATACATTTCAAACTACAATGACTGCTGAATTAAAAACACATAAATATTCTCAATTTACACACGGAGGATTAATTTAATTCATGTATTACAGTCGCTAGTCTCTGTTGCCATTTTAACTCTTTGACTGCCAAAAACGTTAAATGGCGTTTAGTAAAAACCTACGGCGGGCCGCCAAGGACGTTAAAAGACGTTCTCCAATTTTATTTTATTTTTGGGGGGGAAACAGGTGGAGGAAAGCCTTGGCCAGCTGTGGTGAAAGTTTCAAGCAGATCTAGTTAGCCTAATGACTATTCTTGGCCCCTAGATGGCAGCAATGACTCTCTTTTGACAAGATTGGGTAAGCGTCAGTAGAAGACGTGAGGCGGAGCTAGAGGGGACAATGGCTGGGGAAGGGAAGAGAACATAGCGACCAGTTGCAAGCAGCTCACACTTGGGAATTTTTTTCAAAGACGAAAAGCATCGACCAACGCTAAAGAGCACATTGATGACGACGATGATCATCATCGATGATGATGATGGTGACTCCGAGGTTGGAAGCATTGACGCGGCAGTAGAAGATGTGAGACGGAGCTAGATGGCTGAAGAAGCGAACAATGGCGACCGGTTGCAAGCGGCTCACACTTGGGAATTTTTTTCAAAGACGAAAGGCATCGACCAACGCTAAAGAGTACATTGATGACGACGATGATCATCATCGATGATGATGATGGTGACTCCAAGGTTGACGCCGAAGTTGGAAGCGCTGACGCGGCGGCTATGACGACGTCATAAAGGTTCACGGGCAAGCGATGCTAACACCGGAAAACGCGGAGCACAAGCGAGCACGCTCAGGCGGACGTTCAATCGGACGACGAAGAGTGCCCCGAGTCCAATGCATATTCATCGGAGGAGTGGGTGCAGTCTGCTACTTGCTATTCCCCGGAAAAAAAGGCAGTCAAGAAAGTGTAACGTCTGCACGCGAAACGGACAATCGAAGTGAAACGTATCTGTTGTGCAAATCCTGCTCCGTCTCCTTGCACGCAGGGCAGTGTTACAAAAAGAAAAACTGTATTTGAAACATCCACATAATTGTAAATAGTACCACAGTTGCACACATTTGTAAATAGTTTGCGAAATTGTTTTGTCAAATTGTTACACTGTTGAATGGAAATAAACGTATTTTGCAATCTAAAAACACTTTTTCATTGTTGGTGGTGGTGTATTACAGAAGTAAAGCACTATTTAGGTGTTTGTGGCATCATTCATGGACAAAAAGAAGTGTAGAATTCACTAGAGTGCATGAAATAACATCGTTTCACAAAAAGCTCTTTTTCTCCGCTTTTTGTTTCAAAACAGAGCATTTCGGTGAAACTAACCATTTTCTATTGTTGATTACCGAAGAACGGAATAAGGTAGAAACAAACTTTTTTTTCTGATGAAAGATGAGAGTCCAATCTTTCATTTGGTAGTATGTGTGTTTCCATAGTCCAAACACAACATTTTCTGTGGACCTTGAAAGTTCAGTCAAAATGCTTAAATTGGCTGGCACTGGCGACATCCCGTTTCTGAAAACGTCTGGCAGTCAATGAGTTAAGCATTAAAAAAAACATTGATAATTGAGGCATAGCCTCAGGCTGGATTTGCACTGCTTTGACCAAGTGCTATATTCGATTATTTTTTTAGACTGTATATTTCAAGTGACCCATTTCTGTTAGTATACACTAACTGAACTCATGAAACAGGCTAAAAAAATATATTACTAAAAGGGCTCACGTTAATGATAAAAAAAAAAGGTGATCTGAAACAGCTAAATACTGGATTATTTACCCCCATATGGAAGCGGCCTATTTCTGATTTGAGGATATCCAACTCCATGTGACTTTTCACAATACGCTATAATGACACATATCGATATTAAAAGAATACAATCTGAATTAGGTGTCAAAATGGATTAATCAACAAGTAATCAAATTGAGTATCAAATTAATCAACAACTATTTTAATAATCATTCAGAGGCACTGTTGTTAAAAGCATTGTTTAACTTCAAATTGTCTCAACCCTCCGATTCCAGCCTCTCAACCGCAATTATTCTCGGATTTCTGTAGTATGTAAGACATTTGGAAACATCTGCTTTATGTAAGAGATTTGGAAACATCTGATTTTACTTTGGAAAACAATGACTGAACCAGTAATCAGTTTCAAAAAAGGTTAGTGAGTACATGAAACCCTCTCGTGTGATATTGCTTAAATCAATAAACAATACCACATTAACTCTTTTACTGCCAAAGACGTTAAATGACGTTCTGCAAAAACCTACGGAGGAGCGCCAAAGACGTTAAAAGACGTCCACCCATTTCTTTTATTTTTATTTTTTAAACGGGTGCAGGGAAGCCTTGTGGAGCTGTGCTGAAAGTTTCAAGCAGGTCTAGTGATCCTAATGACTATTTTTGGCCCCTAGAGGGCAGCGATGACTCTCTTTTGACAAGATCGGGTGGGTGTCAGCAGAAGACGTGAGGCGGGGCTAGAGTGTTGAGGGGACAATGGTTGAAGAAGCCATAATGGCGGTTGCAAGCAGCTCACGCTAGAGCCGTTTTTTTCAAAGACGAAAAGCATCGACCAACGATAAAGAGCACATTGATGACGTCGATGATCATCATCGATGATGATGATGATGGTGACTCCGTGGTTGGAAGCATTGACGTGGCAGTAGAATACGTTAGGCGGAGTTAGATTGAGGAGGAAGCGGACAATGTTGCAAGCAGCTCACAGTTGGGAATTTTCAACGCTAAAGAGCACATTGATGACGACGATGATCATCATCGATGATGATGATGGTGACTCCGAGGTTGACGGCGAAGTTGGAAGCGTTGACGCGGCGGCTATGACGACGTTATAAAGGTTCACGGGCTAGCGATGCTGACACCGGAAAACGCGGAGCACAACCGAGCACGCTCAGGCGGACGCTCAGGCGGACGTTCAATCGGACGACGAAGAGTGCCCCGAGTCCAATGCATATTCATCGGAGGAGTGGGTACAGTCTGCTACTTGCTATTCCCCGGAAAAAAAGGCCGTCAAGAAAGTGTAACGTCTGCACGCGAAAGGGACAATGAAAGTAATCTGTTGTGCGAATCCTGCTCCCTCTCCTTGCACGCAGGAGAGCGTTACAAAAAGAAAAACTGTATTTGAAACATCCACATAATTGTAAATAGTACCACAGTTGCACACATTTGTAAATAGTTTGCGAAATTGTTTTGTCAAATTGTTACACTGTTGAATGGAAATAAACGTATTTTGCAAACTAAAAACACTTTTTCATTGCTGGTGAAAGCGTTTTACAGAAGTAAAGCACTGTTTAGGTGTTTGTGGCATCATTCATGGACAAAAAGAAGTGTACAATTCACTAGAGTGCATGAAATAACATCGTTTCACAAAAAGCTCTTTTTTTCTGATGAAAGATGAGAGTTCAATCTTTCATTTGGTAGTATCTGTGTTTCCATAGTCCAAACACAACATTTTCTGTGGGCCTTGAAAGATCAGTCAAAATGCTTAAATCGGCTGGCACTGGCGACATCCCGTTTCTGAAAACGTCAGGCAGTCAAAGAGTTAACAAAAAAAAAAAAACGTGATATACTTTAATGAAAAATATATAATTTTTAATCTGATTATTCAATTAATTGATGGAATAATTGATAGATTAATCTATTCTAAAAATTGTTTTTATAGTGACAGCTGTAATCTGAATTGTATCACTTGAACCTTGCGGTATAAATCCGTCCTGATGATAATTTGTCTGATTCATGCAGATAAAATCAAAACAAAAATTAACACAAATAAGATAGAAAGATAGAAAAAAATGCATATTTCTCCAAGTCACTAATTTTCAAAACCATTTCTCACTCTACAAGGGTTTTTGTTGTTGCGACTTGGCTATCACCACAGTGAGTCACTTGCATTATTTGTTTGCCAAAGTTATTACACTGGATGCCATTTCTTATGCAACTCACCCATTTTTTTGTGTGGTCATTTTTATTTTTTAAATCTGGGTTTAGGACAAGAAATGGCTGGATTTGGGGGCGTCAACTAGGATTTAAACCCATTCGGTATCATCTTCACAAACGGCAGCAGCATGTACCACTACACTACCAGCGCTCGCTCGCAGTAATTAACTGCAGTATTCTGACTGAAATAGAAGTATTTTGCTACATTGGTGATGCTTTTACACTAAGTAGAACAAAGTAAGTCCATGAGAGGCAAGAAGGAGGAAAGATTTACACTCTCTCTTATTCTAGCTAGCACATATAATAATCCTGCTGTGAATCACCTCTTTGTGTACGACAAACCTAGTGACCGGTGTTTCAGCAGAAGTGCCTTGAGAAATGTCCAAACTAAAAAAAACATCAAATAACAATTAAAATAGGGGCTAGCGCGTCTTTTGTGCTCCTCCTGCAAAGCCGCAAAGAGGAAGCTAAACATTAGACATGACATATATTTTATGAATGACTGTATTTGACGACGGGGATTTAAATAAATCAACTAAAATAATACTTGTTTTCACTCACTCTAATTAATATTTAACGAACTCTGCCTTGTTTCTAATCATCACGCTGGCTCAAGCATAAGCATGAGCGGAACGGCAAAGTGCAAATGATCATTTTGCAAGTTCTAACATGAGTGAATAATGTACACGAGTCTCCATAAAACCTCATTATGAATCTCTGAGGGTATGCTCAATCTGCTGCTCCAATTTTTTTTTTCCTTTTAGATTTTGCAGAGAATGAATGAGACTTACTTGCACAGCCATTGGTGAAAGATTGCATTTCACTGTGCTCATTGACGAAAAACTAACTGAAGCGAACACCTCATGTCTCTTTTACTCCCCACACAAAACTGACTGTTTACACCATAGGTGTCATACTCCGGTCCTCGTGGGCCGGAAAACTGCAGGTTTTGGCTGTTTCCCTTCTCCAACACAGCTGACATATGATCAGCTCATCAGCAAGGTCTGCATAAGCCTGATAACGATCCTGCTGATTGGAATCAGCTTGTGTTGGAAGAGGGAAACCTCCAAAACCTGCAGGACTGCGGCCCTCGAGGACCGGAGTTTGACACCTATGGTTTACACAGAAAGCTACTCTCATCAATTATTGCTTTTTTTCCCAACAAGTTATTGCAGCCCTAATTCAATGATTTTGCATACCACCACACTTTGACAATGACAGACAACTTATTTTGTTGTATGAATGGCAACAGGTGGATACAAAGGGTTGATTAGGCTTACAATTAGGTTCACACTTGCAGCCCAATTACGATTTTTTTTTTGCCCAATATCTGACACGTATCCGATTTTTTCGTGCAGTGTGGACAGGACAATTCCGAATTTTCAAATCCATCGTAGGTGTCTTTCGTATGTGGATATAAACTGGATATGTGTGCAATATGTCAGCAGTATGAACGCTCATCCGTATGTATTAGACGGCTTACCAAAAGTATTTTTTTATTTTCTTATGAAAATGTTCAACTATAACTGAAGCAACTATACAACTGATCATTCATTAAATTAAGTAAATTAAGACTATGATTCTACCAAGTTGGGAAAAAGTTAAACAAAACCTTGTAGTTACAACCGTTATCAACAGCATGACGGGAGATGTCAGAAATCCTCCCAAGACCTCCGTTTAGCAAATATCAACGGAATAACTGCTTATGCAATGCAATCACTCAGCTGCTACGTTATTTGCCTTTGTCGGAATGGTTGGCGAGAGGCTGCTGAAATACCACGGGGGAGATGCATTTACATTCCCATGCCGTTTCAAGGTAGTAGAGCTGCTCAGATTAGCGAGATGAGGGTAAACAACAGACAACATCCAGTCATCAGCTGCAGTTTACAGCGTGGGAAAGGGAGTGAGTTTTTAATTAAGTTTTGTAAAGTAATTAAAGACCTAGTTGTTGAGTAGATCAGAATTTTATGCTGACTAACCCTCAAATAGGAATTACACACCATGCTTAGATGTAACACCTACAGGTATTAGCCGGGGGGAAAAAGTGCAGTGGAGCATGCATTATAGTCTTGTATTAAAAATTAAAAATAAAAATCAGGGCGAGACACTCCAGGAAAATATGAATGGAAAAAAAAATTATTTGTATGCCAAATTGAATTATGTATTTTCCCTAAATGGTGCTTTTCACTGCAACATTACCCTTAAATCAACATGAATTGATGGTTTTCATGCACAAAATAATCACATTTAACAAATGTCAACACTTGAGGTCTCTTTCCAGGGGAGATCAAAGCTGAAGACATTCCTTACCCATCTTACAACTAGCAAAATCTGTGTTGTCTCCCCCCAAAAAATGAAAACCAACTGGCTTGACATGTATACAGTACCACACTACATCTGTCAGGTTTGTGCACAAATTATTTGTGTCTATGTGTATCAGCGTGTGTTGCATCAGAACGCACCCCCAAAACGGCAACACACACGTTTTGGGGATTTAACAACACTGTGAAATTTGCTAGTTTGTTATGTTTTACTAGGTACAGTATAATCCAATCGCCTTGGACTTAGAAGAGTTCATTCCTATTTAAAAACTCTCTCAACGCCAAACTCATGTAGGCCTTAACTCTTTCACTGCCAGACGTTTTCAGAAACGGGTTGTTCCCAGTGCCAGCCGATTTAAGCATTTTGAGTGATCTTTAAAGGTCCACAGAAAATGTTGTGTTTGGACTATGGAAAGACACATACTACCAAATGAAAGATTGGACTCTCATCTTTCATCAGAAAAAAAGTTTGTTTCTACCTTATTCCGTTCTTCAGTAATCAACAATAGAAAATGGTTACTTTCACCGAAATTCTCTGTTTTGAAACAAAAAACGGAGAAAAGGAGCTTTTTGTGAAACGATGTTATTTCATGCACTCTAGTGAATTCTACACTTCTTTTTGTCCACGAATGATGCCACAAACACCTAAATGGTGCTTTACTTCTGTAAAACGCTTTCACCAACAATGAAAAAGTGTTTTTTGATTACAAAATACTTTTATTTCCATTCAACAGTGTAACAATTTGACAAAACAATTTCGCAAACTATTTACAAATGTGTGTAACTGTGGTACTACTTACAATTATGTGGATGTTTCAAATACAGTTTTTCTTTTTGTAACGCTCTCCTGCGTGCAAGGAGACGCCGCTGGACTCGCACAACAGTTTACTTTCACTTTGTCCGTTTCGCGTGCAAACGTTACACTTTCTTGACCGCCTTTTTTTCCGGGGAATAAATAGCAAGTAGCAGACTGTACACACTCCTCCGATGAATATGCATTGGACTCGGGGCACTCTTCGTCGTCCGATCGAACGTCCGCCTGTGCGTGTTCGGTTGTGCTGCGCGTTTATGACGCCGTCATAGCTGCCGCGTCAGCGGTTCCAATTTCACCGTCAAGCTCGGATTCACCATCATCATCATCGATGATGATCATCGTCGTCATCAATGTGCTTTTTTAGCGTTGGTCGATGCCTTTCGTCTTGTAAGTGTAGAGCTGCTTTGCAAACGGGCACCACTTCCTCTTCAGCCATCTAGACCCCCCCCCCCCCCCCCCGTCTCCTACTGCCGCGTCAATGCTTTCCATCCACGGAGTCATCACCCTCATCATCATCATCGATGATGATCATCGTTGTCATCAATGTACTCTTTTAGCGTTGGTCGATGCTTTTGGTCTTTGAAAAAAACGGCTCGGGCGTGAGCTCCTCGCAACCGGTCGCCATTTTTCCTTTGTTTTCCATTCTGATCTCCTGCTCGACGCTCTAGCTCCGCCTCTACTGACGCCCACCCGATCTTGTCAAAAGACAGTCATCGCTGCCCTCTAGGGGCCAAAAATAGTCCTTAGGCACAACAGACCTAATTGAAACTTTCACCACAGATGCGGAAGGCTTCCCCCCACCCGTTTCAAAAAAATAAATAAAAAATTGGATGACGTCTTTTGACGTCATTGGCAGCCCTCCGTAGGTTTTTACTTGACGTCTTTAAACGTCAGTGGCAGTGAAAGAGTTAAAGGGGAAGTCAATTCAAAAATGTAATTTACAATAATATGTTCTATGCACCCCACTAGCCTAAACATGCAATTCTGACTAATATTGCATTTGTGGAATATGAAATAAGCGTCCAGATCCATCCACCACATTTTATCCATGTCAGGTGTTGGCCATTTTGCCACTTGCTGTCGACTGAAAATGACATCACAGTTGCTCAAAGCTCAGGTAACCAATCGTGGCTCACCTCTTTTCTGAGTTTGGTCATGTGAAGGTCAAGCTGAGCTGCAATTGGTTGCTTCCTGAGCAACTGTGATGTCATTATTCGGTTGACAGCACGTGGCAAAATGGCCGCCCTCTGACATGAATAAAATCTGGTAGATTTGGAAACTTCCTTCGCACAAATGCAATGTTAATCCGAATCTTGTGTTTAGACTAGGGGGGGGGGGGGGGCGCATAGAACATATTGACAATTTTTGACTTGACTTTTCTTTTAAGTAAACATATCACTCGATAGTGTCGCTTTAAAAAGCATGACCACACTAAACAAACACACGCATTTCATTTTTTTACAATGCCATTTAGTGAAAATTCAAATGATGCCTTTACTGTATAACAGATCTGCAAAAGTGAAACCTCAACTTTTAACATGTAAAGGCTTGTAAAATCCAATTACGTTTTGTGAAGTAAGAGGCCACACATTTAAAAAATATTAAAATTTAAGTGGTGTCAATGTTTTTTCAGTATCTATGTGGATGACTGAGCAGATCTTTAAACTTTTAACATCATATTGGCGGTTGATGCCATTTAAACTTGTCACAATTATTATTAAAATATGAAATGCATGAGGTACATTAGTGACATGACATTTAACACCTCCCCCCTCAGTCATTAAAGAGGGTATTTCAAGAGTGCTCTATTGTTACTAACGCATTCATAACAGCCTTGTTAACTTCTGCTCATACTCGTATGAGCGTTAACAATGTTAAAATGTCATTTAATAAATGACAGTTCAGTTCATTTGGGACTTGAGCTTTGGAAACCAGTACTGGTGTATCACATTTCAAGTCCCGCTGCAGACAAAAGCAAATTGCAGCTCGTGAAAGAGATTCTAGTCTGCTCCCCGACTACTGCTGATGTGCCTTTGCGCAAGACACCCAAAACTCAGCTCACCTCTGGCTCTCTTAGGTGTGCAACACAAATATACAACAGGATAAATGAAATGTTCCAATTTGAGGTTAAGTTTATCCGTCCTACCAATCGCTTGTCCTCATTAGGGTCAAACTGGAGCCCACCCCAGTTGACTTTGGGCGAATTGCAGGGCAGGGGTAACAACATCACAGAATGAGAATGACTTTGAAGGTTCTACCCTAACAACTCGCGTGTACAATCCCTGATTTTCCCATTAGTTAAAACACGTACAAAAGACTGAGAATGCAATCAAAAACAGAAATCAAATGGCATTCAAGTGAAAGAACCATGCATGAAAAAGTGAAAAGAGCCTACCTTCATCTCTCTCAGAGTCCTTTAAGTGACCAGAGTAGCGGATCCGAGGCTGAAAAGGATTCAAAACGACATTAGGCATGTCAACTTCAGCGAGTTTTGTGATGACATCATTCTTTTGCTTGGCAAAAACCTGGGCAGCATGCAAACATCCCAACACCTCGCGTGCACATTTTCCTTCAGATTAGCGGTTCGGCTCCAAATACAAAAACACACACGTTCCCAACAATACTGTGTATCCGTGTTGCAAAGTAAGCCGTGGCAGGATGATCACTCTCATACCGAGTTGCCTAAAGCCGTTTATGTAATGGACTGTTTGTGTGTTATAATCCGTCAGTTTGCCTTGTGGAGCGAAGGGCACATATAACCTTATTGGTCTGCGCAAATGCAACGGCGATGTAGTACTGTAGTTTTGGGTCAAACAAACACACTCTGTATGCTCTCTCACACACACACACACGGTGGGGGCAGCGTGCAGTCTGCCTGCACCGCACCGACTCCCAACACTAGAGCAGCGGATGACGCCATTTCTGTGGCTGACAGTCGGATACAAACAACCACAGCGCTTCATTTGGACGTGTACGCAAGCAGCGCATCCAATCCACCCGGCACTTATCAGGCGGAGAGCCTTTAAACACCAACACGAATGATATCGCTTTTAAATGCAAACTGCTCGGTGGCGCTTCGCGTTTCCTTCCTCCGCCGACTCGGCGAGTCGCTCGATAGCGAAAATAGAGCAGTGATAACACTCGCTTGTCACCGAGCCGAACATTTAAAGCCGTGTCGTGTTGAAAAAGAGACGCTAAAGGCGTCAAGTTGGTCAAAGTGTGAGCGGCCAGGCGTCCAATTAAAAAGTCACTTTCGCGGAATGAGCTCTTGTTTTTTTTCTTCGAGCGACATGTCTGCACACTACTCGCTTGCTGACAAAGGAGCAAGCCCTACAAACGGTTCGCAACAAGGTCAGCCTAATGGCGACTTGACATAGTAGCGCTAATAACATTAATGTCGTATTGTTAGAAGAGGGAACCGAGGTCGCCGTTTTTATCCGACATACGCCGAGGACATGGAGTCATCCGCCCCAGACAAGCAGCTCCTAGTGCCGATACAAGTGAGTGAGCGAGTGAGTGAGTGAGTGAGTGACCGACCGGTCAGCCTCGAATATCTTCTAAGGAAACATCGAGCTCTCTTTGTCAAAATACCACCAAGGACACGGCTAAACAGGAAAAATTCCAAAGGGGAGAAACATCATCGTGAGAGGGGACTTTCGTTTTTCTCTAAATACAAGGTGGCCCATTCTGTCACGACTTCGGAAGAACTGGTGTGGCACTGCAACTGACAGCCACGACGGGGGGAAAAAATGTCGTTTAATCATTGCATCGACGCCAAGCTTCGCCCTTAGTGTTGTCGTGTAAAATCACTTTGACGCCTATGAGACTACGCTCGACGACGAGGATTCCTCCGCTCAACAACACAAAACGCTGGTTGCTCCCCCCGGCAGCCTTGGAACTATTCAACACCGAAAGAACCGTCTCACTCGCCTTAAGGTTGTTTGTTTACTGCATAACTTTGCGATCGAGCTGACCAGAGTTGTTTTTCGGCCATTATCCCGGTGGATTCATTCATTCCCTTGTAGATCGTGCAAAGACACACTGCATCACCAGTAAACAAGTTAGCGAACACGCAGTCTGGCTAGTTAGAATTGAAAGCAGGGCAGCGAGCTAGTCAAAGATGTTCAAAATAAGCCATGGCTTTTGTCGAACAACAGCAGTCTTACTTACCTGGGCTGTCAAGTTGAGAATCGCGTCCGTTTTTCGACGAAAGTGTGCTAGTAATCCATAGGAACATTTAAGTGGTGACTAGGGGAGGTTTCGCCGTCGCTCGTCGGCCCCAGGTTGATGTTGAACACGGCTAGATAAAGTCGTTTTCGCAGAGCACTGCTGTTTGCCTTGTTGAGAAGCTTCTCCAGCCTGCCTCTTTCTCAGATCCCCCCACCCCCAGCCTTCTGAGTATGATTGACGGGCACGTTGATCACCGCCCTGCCATTCCTGCGCAATCCAATTGGATAATAACGCCATAGGAAACGCCTTACTTCTCAATGATTGGTTTATAGTGGAGGAAAAAAATATCCAAGGCAATCCATACGAAATAAACGTACCTACTGGTTACTCGATTCAATACAGAAAATAAAGAAAACTACAACACCCATGTTTATAATAAATGGGTGCGTTCGTTTTAATGTAACATGTGTCCCGATTCGTTATTCTTTCAGTCCAGATGTCGCTATCGGGCAATGGTGTGGTGTATAAACAATACACATTGAGTTCGACGCGAATATAAATGTAGCTTCAGCAAGCTAACTATTCTGACAGCAGGCGGTATCTACCCACTAGTTCCGGAACAAGCACAGCACAACATCCCATTAGTTGGCTAGTATTGTGGATTACTACACTGATATCATTTACCGAACTTGGCAATTCTGTCGTCTATACCCCATTCGACCAAAGTATTGCTTTTAAAACCACACAGAAATGCGCGTTGGCGGCTCGTCTGTGTTAGCATGCTAACACAAGTCAACTAGCCGTGCGGCTAACAGGAACGGCTAGTCACCATTCGGATATCACAGAGACAACCAAGGTAGGTAGAGCTGAAGACTACACGGCTACACTTTTTAAATTACAGTCGTGACTTTTCAACGCTCTAGCTCACCTGGAACTCTGAACAGGTCAGTATAAGCCGTAAAAACCTAATTATGAATTTTAAATAGGAAGTATGTTCAAAATACTCTAGTCTTGAACGAGATTCTGAATTCAGACGCTTCCATATATGTAACCCATTTTGCCTTTCTCGAAATAATCATTACACAAGGAAAATATTATGTACTGCTGGCTGTCTTTATAATGGTTTTAATTTTGTACTCTGATCATCCACTGATGGTAAATGACTAATCGAGTCATTTTTATTTTCTTATCGTATTTCTATTAAATCATTTGAGGCTTAAACTGTTTCGAGTATTTCGTGCGCTAGAACTGTACTGCTTTTCTTGATGCATTCTTGCTTGTTGACAAAACACATCCAGTCGTGATCAGTTATTATCCATTCGTTGCATTTCTCCAAGTATCCAATCAATCAATTTTTTTGTAATTTGTTCTGATTATGAGTATGTGGTGAGTGTAAGTAGGCCTACTAAATTATAAATAAATAAAATATCAGTGGTGTTCACATGTTGTGTAATCATTATGCTGTAATGGCTCAAATACGCTAGATGCTCAACAAGAGCACCATCATTCAGGTTAATGCACATTTGACCCCCCCCCCCCCATTTTCATGAATATATTTCTCTTTTTCTTCTCACAACAAGACTTCAAATACTTTTGAAGTGATGGACGGTGATCCAGAAGCGGCCTCAGAGCGAATTCTCCTGGAGCCATACAAATACTTGTTACAACTGCCAGGTGAGTTCCTGTCCATCTTCAAGAACACAACCGTCACTGTGTGTTGGAGCTTTAATATATTAAGTGAGCCCTGGATCATAATGTTCAGTCAGATCAATTCTGTATAAAATGATATTATTCATCTAATATTGTTTTTTTTTTCGGGGTCCTGCTGCTACCACCTACCAGTTAATAAACACTGGTCGCCCCCCGTTTTCTTAGCTGGTTGACATTCATATCAAAGAGATTCAAATAATCAATCCAGTTTTCATTATTGTCTCCTCAGGAAAACAAGTGCGGACAAAACTTGCTCAAGCATTCAATCACTGGCTCAATGTTCCAGAAGACAAACTGCAGGTGAGTAATTGGAACAAAAATACTTAGATATAAATAGTAATTGCCCAAACGACAAGACATCTTTTAAATATCCATAAAATAGTCCAAATAATCATGTTATGTTATGTTGGCAGTACAAAAGCCCACCATATGCTGGCTACCATAAACCCAGACGCATAATACGGAGCCATACTCGTACTGTATGTGTCAGTGACGACCAAGAGCAATGCAGATGGTGCGGTTGCACAATTGAGAAGCAGTTTATATTTGGTCATAAACTTCCTCTCAGCCCAAATCCGTTAACATCATGAGAGTCATTTCTGTAGGACAAGTAGCAGTGTGAGCGGTGACATACAAAGGCTCAACCTAAGAAAGAAACACAACTCTATCTTATTACTTATTGGACACATTTGGTTATGTTAATTAAAGTAAGAATCAATGCTAGCTTCACAGTTAAATGCGTCACATGCCACAATCAGCCGGCAAAGTCAGATTTATTCTACCCTTGACTCGCTTTGAATTGCCCAGAGGCTGATTAGTGCATGTTTTGTGGATAACAACTACAGCAGGGTTGCTGGAAATCGAGCCACAGTGTCAATATTTGGGTTTATTTTTATATTAAACCTGACACAACCCACCAGCTAAAGCACCAAAGAGGTCTTTATGAACAGCCGTCTGACATTATGGCACAAGATAATCCTTTAACAAATTATGAAAATGTTGCTTTTGTTGTCTTTCAAGGTTGGGTTCAAACACACTTACAAGACACGTCTCTTAACTTACAGCTGTTGTAAGTTGTATACAATTTAGGGACGACATTTAAGGAAAGGAGAATCACAGTACTTTGTGAATGTATTTTGGATAATGAATTACTGGTAATGACTCGCTTCAATGTGATCTCAAGGCTTGCAAGTCAATCAGACGCTTCTGTTTTTCTTTAAATTACATTTGGATGAGCTACTTAGGATTTATTCGTTTTTATTTAGCACAACCATTTTGCTATCATCTTTGCAGTGGCAGTAATTAAAAACGAGTGCTCAGCCCACTGCCAGTGAAACGTGACACAAACGTCGAGATCTACTCTCTTAGTCTTACAGCGGACAGAAGTGAGCTGCTTGTCAGACACGGTTAAGCTTGCGGTTCAAAACAGTTTTTTTGACCTCATAAAATCTTCATGTACGTCAGTTTCCCATCCGTCCAACAGGGGGTGCGCTTGAGCTTTGAATGTATTGTTTCTGTTGTGAGGACTTGCCTTACATTTATTTACACTAGCAAGTCCCTCACATATCAAACACAGTTAGTGTGGGGTGGTCAACCTCTCCTTTGTTTGGATTTGAAAATAGCTTAACTTGTTAACTCATTCACTTCCATTGACGCCTAATTTTTAATAATCTTTTATTTATTTTTTAAATCGTGAGTTAATGAGGGATTAGTTACAATGAATTTTAAGCACCTGACGCCCCAATTTTCAATAATCTTGTCTTCTTTTTTCTTTTTTGAAAAAAAAGAAAAGATTAAAAAAAAAAATAAGGGCCTCAGGCGATTAGAATTTGTAATCGTAATTAATTGCATGACTTTACTAGTTAACTCAGGATTGATCACAAATTTGACATTTGTTCTAAATGTATAATAAAAAAATCTAGGTTTTCATACGCTTGTTAACAAAAGTGGAAAAAAATGTTAAACTAATAGAAATAGTTCAAATGATTTTTTTTACGTTTATAACCGTTAATGGCAGTGAATTAATTCAAAAGAAAAAGAAAAGATAAAAAATTTGGAGCATCAGGCGATTTAAAATTGTAATCGTAATTAATGGCATGACTTCAATAGTTAATTTACGATTAATCATAAATTTTGTATCTGTTCTAAATGTACAATAATAAAATTCTAGGTTTTCATACTCTTGTTCACAAAAATGAAAAAAAAATGAAACTAATAGAAATAGTTAAAATGAATTTTTGACGTCTATAGCCGTCAATGGCAGTGAATGAGTTAAACAGTGTTAATAACATTTGTTTTTGTTTTTCAATTCCCGCCCTCCCCAAACAACTCTTTAATGGTCATATAAATGTAGAAGTTAAATGTTATCTAATAAAACTTAAAAACAAACAAATGTGAACTTGTTAAGACTTAACAGCTGACTGGTTTCTTTTCTCTTTTTTTTTTTACATTGGCTTGCCCCTTTCGCCATGTTGTCCCGAGCAGCCATGACAGAAACGTGTGTGTGTAATTTAGCAGCATATTCCAATTTGTGGTCCATCACCATACGTTACTACCTCTTTTAGTTCTGCGGTGGCCCGACAAAAATAAAGAGAAAAACATGAAAGCAGTTGATCATAGCACACTGAACTGCGGTTTTGCATATTTGCGCGCACAGTTGTCCTGGAATGTTGGTAAAATAATTTTTTATTATTATAATTTTATTAGATGGAGAAACTCACATCATGCTGCCTCATATGTAACCTAATGTGTGTCCCACTTCATACATCCTTTTCTGTTTGCACTCCATGTGACCTCCACACGTTCATATTATAAACAAATCTGACTTTAGTCCTCTGCCACAAGCCTTATAATTCCAATTTCGGGGAATTATGGCACAGCACGCCCCCCCCCCCCCCTCTCTCTTTGCGTGGCGCTCGGTAAACTCCTGCTGAACCCATCACGCAGACTGAGAGCACTCCTCTCGGCATCATTAGCGCTTTGCTGCCAAGAAGGCGCCGCCATGGAAACAAGTGTGCCTTCAGATAGATGAAGGGAGTGACATCGGTGTACTGTGTCATTCATTTGGACATCGACGGTACATAATGTGTAATATGTGCTTCTTGCGCCCCTTGTTCTGTTCTCGCTGGCATTGCAGAATGGTTATTAGCGTCACAATGTTGTGTATTTCAATGGCCCGTGTACAGTGCTCAACAAATGAATCCATTCCAAACAGAAAACCTTTCCTTTCAGAATCAATATTTTCTATAGCATACATCAAACTACCAATTACGCCATCATTTATGCTGTTTTGAGTCGGAGCCTCTGTAAGACATCACTCAGAAGTGAATGGCAGTCGCATAACGTGTGGCTACTCCTAAATGCTGGATGCTTCAATAACAAAAAATATCCGTTTTTACTCAGTCGAGTGGAACATTGCAAGTTCCACTCGACTTGAGTCCGATTGTATTGCAGTGGGCCCTGAAATGGACCAAACCGCTAGTTTATTCTTTCCCAGAATATAGTGGTCAGTCATTTCGTTATGGCTGTTCGCATACAAAATCGCACAAAACTAGTTTGCGTAGTGGCATAAGATTATGCCATCAAGCAGCACGAGTAGGGAGTTGGTGTTGTTTTTGTATTTGATTGTTGTATGAACAGAACACAGGACCTCCTGTACTGTCTCGGTCCGAGGCGAAGGGCATGATGCGTTCCATCCGCTGCCTCGTCTGGTACGACTCTGCTTGTGCAGCCTCCCTAAATGACAAAAAAAAAACAGCCTGCTCACGACTGACTGCCCCAAACTAAATTGCCTTGAATGCATTTGTTTGAGGCGAAGACATTGTCTGCATTGTTAATAGATCACTGTTTGTGGCTTTTGCAAACTGTGACGTCCACAGTCGGCAAAGTGTGGCGCTAATCAATGACGACTTGCGAATCAGTCAAGGCACGCAACACTTTGGCAATGGCAGTCTGACTAAGCACATTCCATAGCAATTGTTGCTGCCGCTCTTATCTTAGAACCGTTATTGATGGAAATTTTGAATTTGCTGTGACGGCATAGGCGGTATTTGCCATTTCTAAGCCAATGTCACTTGACTAATTGGAGGCAACTGACTGTCACTCAAAGATTACACCAATGGTGTGATTGACAATTCAACATGTTCAGTTTTAAGTTATACTAGAGAAGTGGTTGTCAAACTATTGTCTGCAAAATAATTTATAACAAAAACAATGTATCATTTTTTTTTAAAGGGAGGCATACCTCCATATAGATACAGTTGTGCCAATAAAACCCTACTAAACCAAATTGAGCCAGTTAAAAGCTCTGAAATGATTGTGAGATAGCACATAAAGGTGACATCCCCGCATGTATTGAGCATTTCTAGTGCTTTCTTACTCTTTTCTAATATAAAGGTTGAAAGAAAAAAACACATGGTTATTAGGGGTGTGCCCAAAAAATAGATTCTCATAAGAATCGCGATTCTGATTTAGTACGATTCAGAATCGATTTAAATGTCCCAAAATCGATTTTATTTCAATTATTTTACACTGTCTTCCCCTTTGTTTGTGTGTGCCTTTATTGGGAGCGCTGTTCACGTTGTACCCGATTTGGCCACTTAGGGGCAGTGTGGTTCCACGCGATCTGATACACTGTTAAGTTGTAACCACATTAGAGAGTAGAAGGAAAAAGTCACAATCACGTTATTCCAATAAAAGTTGTTTTTTGCAGCGTGGAGCCGAGTGATAAAAATGCCGCGAGTAGCGTGCTAATTAGCATTAGCGAGTCAGACTGGAGTAGATCATTACGATTCCTTGAACATCTATAAATTGAAGCAAAAATCATTGTCAATCAAATCATTTTGAATCAAAAATAGTTCTTAATCGAAAATTGATTCCGAATCGAATCGCAGGCCCAAAAATCGGAATCGAATCGTGAGACATTCAAAGATTCCCACCCCTAATGGTTATGTTGAAGTGGCGTTAAGAGTGAGGGAGGACTTGGAAACGTTCTCTTCCCTGCATCTAAGGTGTCCCTGGGCCCAAAACTTTGAGAACCCCAGTCCAAGAGCATACAGTAATGTGTAAAGTGGCTCACTAGGGTTTCAGGGTTAGTGAGAGGTTGTGTTTTAGGCGGTCGTGGCCAGCTGCCTGACCCACTGAGCCTCTCTTTGTGCAAACAGCTCTCATTCCCACCACCAGCCATCAAATCACAAAGCCAGCAGTTGACTTACTACTTTGTGTCGTTATCCTCTCAGAGGAGAAGATAGTGTTTCATTTTAGTAATTTAACGTCAGTGTAGACATTTCCAGAGAAACTTTTTATGGATTAAACCGTGTTTTTTTTTTTTGTAAGGTGATTTGTATGGCCAATTATGTTAGTCTGATACAGTTGTGCTTTTAAATGTTAAAAAAAAATGACTGATTATGAGGAAAACTTTTATTTTGGTTTATGGTCAGGTGAAGCTATTTGTTGTCACAGTTTTTAACCATCACACAGGGTGGCCATTTTGTATTGTATAGCTGCTTACTGTCACTAAAAATGACATCACACCCGTTTTCTGGGTTTGGTCATGTGACGTTTGCTAGCCCTTTAGGCACTGTGATGTCATTTTCAGCCACCTGTGTGTCAGTTCAAGGCCAAATGAGATGGATATAAAAAAAACAAAATCAAAACAGGTGGGTTTTTCCGCTTAATTAATGTTTACACATATGAAAACATTAATCTGAATACCGTGTTTAGACTAGTGGGAGCATACAGAACATACTGCAGAATTCTCACTCTCATGTTTATATTTTTCTGACACCTTTTGTCTTCTAATGCTAAATAAAATGTTTTTTTTAGGAGGTGATGAGGTGTTTAGTCGGCATTCATTTACTGACGTGTCGACGTGTAATTCATTCAGTCACCATTTGACGTGTCAGCCCTTGAGTGAGAGAACATGTAAACATGGCGCCCTCTGCTGTATACAAGTTGTAGCGCATCAACAATGTGCCTCTATGCGCCAAGTCCGCATGAATGAAGCCGTCACTTACTCGAGTTTGCCTTGTATTCCTAATTCAGGTGATCATCCAAGTGACCGAGATGTTGCACAACGCCAGCTTGCTCATAGACGACATCGAGGACAGCTCCAATCTGCGGCGCGGCTTCCCCGTGGCCCACAGCATCTACGGCATTCCCTCGGTCATCAACTCTGCCAACTACGTGTACTTCCTGGGTTTGGAGAAGGTGTTGACGCTGAACAACCCCGAAGCCGTGCGCGTGTTCACCCGGCAGCTGCTGGAGCTGCACCGCGGCCAGGGCCTGGACATCCACTGGAGGGACACGTACACCTGCCCCACCGAGAACGAGTACCGCGACATGGTGCTGCAGAAAACCGGGGGTCTCTTCGGCCTGGCCGTGGGCCTGATGCAGCTCTTCTCGGACTGGAAGCAGGACCTGAAGCCCCTCCTGGACACGCTGGGCCTCTTCTTCCAGATCCGCGACGACTACGCCAACCTGAGCTCGCGCGAGTACAGCGAGAACAAGAGTTTCTGCGAGGACCTGACGGAGGGCAAGTTCTCCTTCCCCACCATTCACGCCATCTGGTCGCGCCCGGAGAGCACCCAGGTGCAGAACATCCTCAGGCAGCGCACAGACAACCTGGACATCAAGCGCTACTGCGTGGACTATCTGGAGAAGGTGGGCTCGTTCGCATACACCCGTCAGACTCTGCGGGAGCTGGAGGCCGAGTCTTACCGTCTGATCCGGGAGTTTGGGGGGAACCCGCAGCTGGAAAGCCTGGTGGAACTCCTCAGCCGCATGCATCAAGAGGCCGAAACCGAGTCCAATACCGAGCAGCACGTCGGCCGGAACCACTGACCACACACCCCCTGGTCACTCACCGCACCTGACAACCTGCACGCCTTACATTCAAGAAAATGCTCATGTTATCGCAAAAAAACAAGACGAAGAAACTCCAACCCGCGTCCTGCCTTTGTCCTCGCTGTGTCGGAAATGTGTTCGGATCACGCTGCCGCTGTTCATGTTTTAATAAACACTTGAATCGGGTTTTCAGGCCAGGGGTGACTATCACGATGCCACTCCGCAGGAAATTGTAGTGTTTGCTTGTAAATGTGAAATATTCCAGGCCTGGCTCAGGGTCTTTGTGTGCTGCAGACATTTAATTTCCAACCACGGCCACGTACGCTATCATCATTGCGTGAATGAGGTGACGTTTTAAAAGCCTTTTGAGTACCTTGAAGTCAGAACGGCGCTATATAAATGGAACGCCATTTGCTTTTTAACCAACTGAGTGTTTTGCTGAAGTCCATCTTTAAAGCATGTAGATGTTTGGAGTGCTTAAGAGACACGTGGCTCTCATTCATCGAGCCGCCACCGCTCAGAGAAAACCTCAAATCGTCGACTTGTTATGCAACATATTGCGATTCCATTTCAGGATGTTTGTATGCTTTTCTCAGTTTTTATCCATTGCACTATGGCACAAATTCACATTTATATCTATTAAATACAAAAATCTTCAACAATGTGTCAAGATTTGAGGTCTTACTGTCTTCAGTTGTCAATTCAGCTTTCCTCTAAAACCTGTGAGCAGAGAAATAGCGCCATCTACAGGGTGTCACCCTAATGAGGATAAGCGGCGAAATACATGTTTTTCATTAAAGCCATCACACAAACTACAAAACACTAAAATTCTGTAAAAAATAACTTTTCATCACTATGATCGTGAATGCGTTGCTGCACTGCACACGGGTTTTATTACATTTATTTTATTTTTTTTACTTCCAGCAGCAGCAGCCGAATCAGAAAACCTTGAGTGAATTCCAGGCTGGTTGCTATGGACATGGCTGCTGTTTTGCTGCAACTGAAGCCTGAACTCCTTCAACCCCTGCCTGTGTCTGTTTCATGTCTTATTAAAGCTGACATTCTCTTCGGTGGTGAGCCCTCTTCTTGTCTACAGGGTAGAATTCTCAAAATTGTGTGCATTGATATCTAAAAGGCATTTTGTTTTGCTCCTCTGAGCAAGTGTGATCAAATGCAAATACATTATGACGCAGCAGCAGAAGAGGTGACTTGAGTCCATCACAATCACTCATCAAAAGCCCACACCAATCATATTTATTGTGTCATGGATGCGGAGATGGATTCTCTCCACTCCCTCGAGTGAGAGCAAGCATGCTGTTGTTTGTGTGGGAACCGATAAACCCATCAGCCCCGCCCACCCCTTCCAAGATTTGGTTTATTTATGATCAGACTGCTTAACAGGGATGGAGATTTTTTTTTTATAAGTATTCTTTTTCTTTTCATACTTTTATATATGTTAATTGCAAATTACATTGATGATAAAAGTCCCGGATTAAGTGTTTTTTTTTTAGTAGAATGTAATAGAATATAGAGTAAAATGACTATTTACTTTTCATTTTTATATTCACATGTTCACATACACTTACGATGGTAATATAAAAATATCCTGTATTATCAAATTAGAGGTGGTGGATCTTCGAATGTGACCCCAATACCCCACCCCCCACCCCCCACATACACACACATACAAAAAAAGGTGCAATTGCACATTCACTACAGTAGGTGGCCGTGGCACTCACTCATTGACACACGTGGAAGCTTAGCAGTTTTACAAACATGATTCTCTTTATAGTCGCAGCGGAGAGTTGCGAGGTGCAAAATATTTTCATCAAATAATTGAGAAGCACTTCCCACATTCATGTTGATATTTGGGTGGACTTTTTAGAGGACTTTTAAATTAGGACATGTCACTCTTTTAAGTTTGGGATGTTAGAAAATAGCCAAAAATGTCCAAATTGAAATATGGTAAATATTACAAGTAAAAATAATTTTTTTAAAAAGCTATGGTATGTTGTTTATATAATACAGTACATTTTTTTGTATTGTATAATTACCTGTAATAAATAATACAACAAATACATGAAAAAGGTAAGAATTAAATTTGTGACCAAAAATGTTTGCGTGCTCCAAGAAAAAGTATATTACAGAATCATTCCACGTGTGACTACAATACGTTCTACTTAATTTAGTGATAAAGTATCACTGATCATAATGACATAAAAGTATATATAAGTGTATTTGAATGCATCAATAGGCATCAGAAGACAGCTGTGAGGTTTGATAACGTGCTGCGACACGTGACTTGACCACACTTGATGTATAGATATTAAAACAGCCTGCTTAATATTCATGTCAATGCACCCAGAGCAACATGTGCCCGCGCATATTTTTCACCAGCATTCACTCGTCCCCGAAGCCTCCCGTCTGCCTCGTCGCATCCCATTTGGGATAAGAAGGAATAATTAAGTATTCGCTGTTTTCAGCCTTCATTTATCATACGGGAAAAGTGTTTGGGAGTTGGGTGTGACTGCAGACGTGCGCTGCGCGAGCTCATTTGAGATCCTCTTTACGTCTGTCACTCAGCGAGTCAATTATCACACAACCGCACACACTCGGTCGTAGGAGCTCTTCCATATGACTGCGGTAGGAGTCGAGTGGGCTTATGAAACAACGTGATTCACTCTAGAGAAGCATTGCATTGACGAGCGATGAAGTCTTTTATGGATTATTTCATGTGTGACCTGAGGTTCGGAGAAAGCATGGAGAGGAGAGTGGGAATGAAAGTTGTGATTGCGTGTCTAATATTACCTCCTCATTCCTGTGAGTCATAAACGGTCAGCAAGGCTGCTTTTGGTGTCATGAATAAACGATTTCCTCCTCCTGGAGAGCTCCGCATTTGGATGGATGAGGATGACTGACAGCAGTGCGGAACGTTCTGCATGAGTACAAAAGTTGTTCAAATGGTGATGTAAATGGAAGTCAATAAACACGCTTTATGGGTATTCAATCGGGCTTGGAAGAGGAAGGCATTGTTCAATTTGGATAGGTCAAAGAGCAACAAGGCTGTATTAGAAAACTGAAAAATAGAACCGTGACTACGTTTACATGCGTGGCGGAAAGACTTACTCCCGTTTACATGCTCATTTGTGCTCGATTGGAATAACCCGTTCGGACTGCGACGCGCGCACAAAGTAATGGGGTATATGCCGCGGAGGAGGCGGGACTTGCGACTTCCTGGTTTTCACACATCAGCTTTGTTTCCCTTTCCTGTTTGCGACGTTTGGGCCGCGTCACACTTCTTGCGCTTCGGCTTTTGTGCCCCTCGGCTGCGCGTTCCCGTTGACGGGTGCGAGTGTGTCTGTCTGTTGTTCGAAGCATTTCAGAGCCCGCCGGTGGTCGGGAGCGCAGGGGTGGGGGTGCGAGTGTTGGAACGCTGCCATCAGTGGCCGTAAACGACGCTGTGTGAAACCCGGAAGTCTGAAGTGCGTGGCATTTACCCCATTACGTAAATAACGTAATTTCCGCCTTTAACTTACTATACGTTCAATAAAAGACATATTTATATCATTCACTCACCACGCTAAATAAAGTAGTTGGATTTCCTCTTCGCTCCAGAAGTGTGTTTTTTTGCTGCAAGCGTCATGTTTGTTGACAATGGCTTGAGTATTTCCGGTGGGTTACATGTCAGAAGCACAGACTTATATACTTATTGTATGTATATAAATATGGGCACAAACTGTGGCGTTTTTGCCGTAGAGACACAAAATAATGTGAAAACGCAGTAGAGAAATCAAGATATGCTTTAGCAAGTAGGACGGAGCTGCGCATACAAGTCGTACATAGACCAAGATTCCTTGTGAATCAAATCAGCAAAGAAGACGAAGAAGAAAATGGCGCGCATGCACACAGCGAAAAACATTGCCCTGATCGTTCGAGATATTCCGAATGCGTTTATATGAGCAAGAATTCCGGTTATGAAAGGAGTAACCCAGGGCATATTCGGGGATTTGCGCGTTTACATGGCCTTACAAAACCCGAATATTGGCAATATTATAAAGGGTTATTGCTTGCATGTAAACGTAATCATTGTAAATGAAAATAATCAATTATTTACCAATTTATCAATAGTACAGACTGCTGTACGTCCAGAAAGTCTCTTCACAATTTTAACCCTATGAAGCCAAACGTATCATATTAAATACAAGACATTTTGAGCCCTCTATTTCATGAGTACAATATTTTGTGTCCCATTAAAACTCTGACATATATGATCTGACATGCATTGCACGGATAATCCATTAGGAGGCAGTATACCCCATCTGATGGCTTTTCCAGCAACCTTGCAAGATCGCCCCAATTGAGAAAGGAGACACCTTATTAATAGTGGGAAATGTTCTTTCTGATTTTTGGAAATACTAATATGTGTGATATCTCTGTTTATTATAATATTTTTTGACAGTTATAAATGTACGAATTTAAAGCATTGTGACCAGATGTATCAAATATGATACAAATCCAAAGTTACATGTGAAAGTTGATTTTCAAAAAATTGTTTGCTTGTTTGTTCAAAAGGACCAATAAATACTCTATTTACAAAGAATCAGGATTTTCTCATAAATCTCATGGTTCAGGCTTTATAGGGTTAAAAATGATTACTAAAAACGATGGTGCCGTTTGGCCATTGCTATCTTTGATACATAAAAGTTAAATGTCACATCCCCGCACCAAAACAGAAACCATCCACCATCCATTTTATTCTCCTAATTAGGGTCGTGTGTGAACTGGACTCTATTCTACTTGACTTTTTGAGAGGTTGAATACACCCCTGAACTTGTCATCAACCATTTGCAGCTTTAATAACGCTTGTTCTGTCCAAGGACGCGGGGAGCTAGAGCCTACCTCGAACCCACGATGCCTGCAAAGAAAACCTCAAGATGAGTGAACCGCTACACCCTAAGTGAACCCTTAACCATTTATGTGTCTCCATTTCAGTATTAACTTGTGTTACTTTGCTTCTTTTTGATGGAGTCTTTTTGGTTCTCATGGTTGTATCAATTGGCTTCACAGGCAATTACTGATTTGTGTGAGAAAAAGAGATTGTTGATAATGACAATCTTCCCATTTGACATGTTGTTCACAGTCCAACTCCTTTTTTTCCAGACTCTCTCCTTCACCTGTAAATGAGTCAGTTCATCACATAGCAAACAACACTGTGAATGTAACACTTTTTAAAAATGATCTATTCATGAGACGGCAGGCACAGCGAAAAAGGCTGAATTAGACTTGTGAATAGACACATTAGCGAAGCGTGTAGGTGGACACATTAAAAGAGTGTTGGTAATTTAAACCTTTTACATCAGTGTTGGCTGGCGTTTAGGCAAATTAAATAAGTTCATCTCCTGAAGAAGCACTCAAGCACAAATGAGAGCTTTCATCTGCATGTTATTCCCTCGTTTCTCCCTCACTTCACCAAGGAGACAACAAAATGATGATGGGGGGGGGGGGGGGGGGTGGAGTGTTTCTTTATCCAAGCAGGCGACTAGAACGCATGCAGATGGGACTTTTCTATCTCGCTATGAAAGGAGGTTGAATCTCAAGGGACAAGAGTTTGTTTAAATGTCAGCCTAATTGAACGAGCGGATATTCAAGGCAACATCCAAAACAAAACAAAGACATTTCATCTAATAGCAGTTAAATGTTAAGCATGCTTGTTATTTATGAACATTTTGTAGAGGCCATGAGCTCACTTGCACTGTCAAACTACATTTGAACCAAACTGTATATGCCGCCCCCCCAAAAAAAAAATATTCCACAGGTTCATGATTGATGTCTTAGGAAAACAACCAGCACTCTGCTTCAGAATGATTTCCTATTCCTTTTTAGATCCAAAAATGGACTTCAGTAGCAAAATGGCGCATCTGCTGACAGTGGACCTTCACAGTTGTTGAGCTGGAACGCAAAATAAAATGACACCAAATAAATGGAGATCCAACAAGAATATAAATGTGCATCTTCGCCCAAAGTACACAAGAAACATTTTCATCTCTTTGACATTTTCTTTATGTCCTGTAAAGGAGTCAAGTTCCAAAAGTTTGGGTCGCAAATTGTACAATGATATGTAGATGTAGAATCTATGATGCTATTACAAATACAATAAGGCAACGTCACTATCTTGTACAATGACAACCGGGTGGCAGGACGGTAATGACAGGGGGAAAAGCAAAGAAAAGCCATCATCTTCTCATTCCTTAAAAAAGTTTGTGTCAAATATCAGAAATGATCATTCATTAAAACCCTCAATGAACATTACGGTGTCAACTTTCAAACAACTGAATCACAATTGGAGGTATGACGAAAGCGCAGAAGCTAGCAGTGAATGTCACACGTTTGCAGTGCTGCATGTGGAGTGCGATCCAGACCTTATTGTCCCCAGGGACATCCGCAGGGGTCACCGCACGTCCTCTTCCTGTCCCACAGGACACGCAGCTCCTCTGCCGTGTGCTGAGGGGACGACAGCATGTCCAGGTAGCATTCTTTTTCACACAGCCAGCTGGGGTCCTGGCCAGGAGAGGAGCTGTGTTAACACGGGCCGTCGCCAACTGTTTATTTTGCCCGGTGAACACGCCGCAAACAAGCTTCCATGTTGCGGGGATGAAACAACACCATGACAGGCTGCGTGTGTTTAGGTGGCAAACATCAGGACTTGTTTGAATGTCTGCATGACATTACCTCCACCGAGGAGGGGTGGCGTTTTCAAAGCCCTTTATTTGTTCTAGCATTATTCAAAGACAAAAACAAAACAATCGTCACTAAACTTTGTGGTGGGCCAAGGACGAAACTATTAAATATTTGTGTACTTATTTTGATAGGGAATTTTGCCCTATTTTCCTCAATTTCTACGTGAATAATCAATGCGGACGCTGAGTATTTTTGAAGGTGTACAATTCAGTGCAGATCCTAATTTGGATTGTTGTCTGCGCTCCACTGAGTGGCATTCGAGTAATTACATCCCCCCCAAGGACGTAATCCTCAAGTCATGTGCACTTAAATGCTAACAAACCCAATTTGGTTGCATTTTGTGCACTGCTAGATAATCATAATTACATTCTGGACATGATTCAGAAAATAAATCGTGACTCAATTTATTTTCAAATTGCCTTCCTCTACTCTCTTTATACAGTCGAGCTCAGAGGACGTGTTTGAATGCAAAATAAATTTCCATGACCTAATCTGTCTAATTTAAAATGAACGAAAAATACAGTATGTATTGTCCACTTTATATTCTGTGTTCTCATGAAAGGATTATCTGGTGAGAACTCATGAAAGTGAGCAGTGTTGGGCAGTAACTAGTTACTAGTAATGTATTACTGTAACTTAGTTACTTCATACAATAACTAATACTCTAACGCATTACTTTTTTTTTAAAATCCAGTAACTGAGTTATAGTTACAATATGGTGTGTTAGTCAGTTACTTGATACATTTAATTTATTAACTTAATTGTGTGACAGCGGTTCAGAATAGACTACTGTACTTTACAACTTCCTGTTTACAATGCCGTGCCAACGAAGAAGATATGCATTGTGGGCTGGTATCGGATTCAGTCATGGAGAGTCGAGGCGAGCGTAAGACGAGTTTTTCGACGTGGAAATACGCTCACTACTTTATTTTAGTTGAGCATAAAGTAACAGTGTATACTCTTAAAAAAAAATACCTAAAGAGTTACTTTTAATTGTAACACATTACTTTTTGGTTTAAGTAATCATCAGAGTAATTGAGTTACTTTTAAAATGAAGTAACTAGTTACTATTTTTTTAGTAACGAGCACAAACTGAAAGAGATGAGCCGACCTTCGCTAGCTTCCAATTTATAACTAATTGCAGACTTTACCTGATACTTCTGTGGTCCCACAGCTGCCATCCATATGCCCATGCTCACATCTTCTCCCTATGACGACACATTTACTAGCTCACCTTTCATACGTGAGTTCCAGCAAAGTGTTTGGCGCTCAACGGGCTACCTGGTAAGCCTTTAGACTCTCTGCATTACTGGCGAGCCACTGCACTAGGTCACGTGACACCACATAGCCAGATCCGCACGCAAAGGCCGGGTAGGCGGGACTGGCATACTCCAGCTCTTGCCACTTTCCGATGCGATCCACCGCCCAGCTCTGTCTGAAACTGGGTCAAGATGGTGTGTTAGCACAAAACCGCATCTCACGTTCACCCATCGATGATCTTTAGCGATTGAGCACAAACACAGCACGAAACGGTGCCGAGCATGTCACCAGTCTGTACTTACTTTCCCCACCAGAAATGGCTGCGCTGGAGAGCCTTGTGCTCGATCTTCATTAATACTGAGTCCACATCGATGTAACAATCGTCATCAGTCTTCAGGAGCAGACTGAAGTCAATATTCCCCACAGACCTGTCAAATTGGGAATTAGTGTATTTACAAGTGGATGTATTTTGAATAATAGTGGAACTATAAAAAAAACATTGCACACAGATGCTTAAAACATTAGGCTAGAGCCCAAAGTGTGCCTTGCCAATACAAATGCGATGGTATCGAGGAAAAAGATAAGAGCCAGTAGATTTATAGATAATCTCTTTTAGTCCCACGGTAGGGAAATTTGAGATGATGATTCAGGACACACAAGGGGGAACTGGAACTAACATGCAGAACTGCATCCTTCTGAAGGCTTCATAGTAGAGCGTGACATTAAGTTTGAAAATCTCAGTCAAGGCCCAAAAGGCAAAAATGTGCACAAAAACTTTCAAGGAACAAATTGGTAGGCATATTGATTTGACGAGATTTCAGTAAAATAAAAATGAAAGAACGTTCTGACATAAAGGAATTTAGAGCTTTTGACCTTACTGCTTGTATATATTATATATATTATACTATGGCTAAGTCCATCGCACTGGTCACTCATCTATCCATTTTCTACAATGCTTGTGCTCATTTCATTGGTCAGCACCAAAAAACAACAAAGAGTGGCAATTATATTTATAGATCCGTTTTTCGCACTGAAGTAAGCAGTAACATTCATTTTGCCCCCATATGCTCCAGTTTTGTGTTACACTCTATGTGCTAATCTGGTTTTTTTTTGGGGGGGGGGGGGGGGGCGCAGCCACACAGCTTAAAGGGAACACAGCACACCGCTAACTTTTAGTTAGGTTCCAAGAACAAAACCTGAACTGCCAAGGGATTCATAGAGTACGATGAGAGAAGATTTCACCTCACTTTGCTGCAACGATATTTGGAGTTTTTTTTTATTTTTTAAATCACAGCCAGTGGCTTTTAAACAAGTGAACGTTTATCAAGAGCTTTCAAGGACCAACTAAAGGTAAGCTTATCCTCTACTGGTTGGAGACCACAATACAATCTGTACAATCTGTTATATGCATCCTAGACTTTCCAAGGTTGAGTTGGTAGCTTAGGCAGTTCAGTGGGCAAGCATTTTTTTGTTTAAATTGCAGCTACTTGCATGTGAATTTTTTTTTCCTGCTTTGTTTTGACAAAATAACAGACATTCCATTATTGTATTATTGATATTAGGGATGTTCAATATCACTTTCTTTTTAACAGTACGAGTACTCGACATTTGAGTTGTCATCGACTACCGATACAAAGTAGCAAATCCAGTACCACTAGTACTTCCTGAATGCCTATTTATGGTTATTCTTATTTTTTAAATGTCAAATTAATAAAAAAATAAAAATAGCATATAGAGAAAAACTAATTAGATATTTGGATTCTACATCCAAAACTGCCCTAGAAAATGTTTTTGGCAACTTTTTATTTGTATTTTTTTTTTAAAATACAGACCAGTGTTAGGTTGTTGGTGAGCTGGAGCCTATTCCAGCAGACATTGGACAAAAGACAAAGCACACCCTGGTCTCCAGCACATAAGGGCACGTAGAAAAATAACCATTCACACCGTAATGGAAAATAATCACATGTAATTGAAAGAGTAAAAATTGCATTGCTGCCAGTGGGATGTAGGAAATCTTTATGTGCAGCATTTGGGAAAGATTGTCTTAAAATCTTTACAAATCAAGACAGAGCTACGTGTAGGACAATCAATTTCTGTTTAAAACATCACAGTGGTGAGGAACACAGGGGTGACAAGTGATATGATGTAATTAGTGTATCTTTGTGGCAGATGCGATTCCTGTAGCAGAAGTTATATTTGGATTAAATGAATAGCCTAACAAGCTGCACATTTCTATCTTTGATTGATTAGGCCCCAATGTGTGAGTGTTTAGCTTATGTCTGGATAATTGATGACACATAGTCACGCTGATTGCAAGTATGTCTCTGACAGTGTGACGCTTGCGAGGCAATGACACACTTTCATTTTAGATGGCTGATTTCCTTGGAGGACCCGGGCAATTTGGAGACGGAAAGAGTCATTAGCACTTGGCGTACCATTTGTAGAACTGAAGCAGTTTGGAAGGCACGTTCCTGTAAGTGTCCACCACGTCTACGAACACCATGTCGCCGTGCCTGAGGCTCTCTTGCTTCAAGGCGGCGTCCTCCTGCCTCAGCCCCGAGGCGTGGCGCTCCATCCTGGCTGGACGGCCCCGCAGCTGCTCAGACAGATTGTTCCTGTCTGGCACATAGCAGGTAGAGAGAGGGCTTGGGTGGTACAGTATAATTTCAAAAGGCGCCGTTTCTGACTAAACTTTTTAAACAAAGTTGATGGCTGCTGGAGAGAGAAAACAAATATAACAGTGAAGTGGATTGCTTGTTTTGTTGCAAGGTATTATTTAACTGCAAATCTAAAATAGCTTCCCCCAAAGTAGCTCGAAACGGTTCGGAGCACAACTCAAATGTGAAATCAATAATAGAGCACAACAAGATGAGAAGTGGGTGAGAAGGTAAGCGCCCTGCGGCTGAAAGAACAGAATCTCTACACCTGCCTGAGAAAACAAGGTTCTGAAATGTTAACACTGGGGAATTGGGACCAACCGTAAATAGTAAAGGTGAATCCTCCAGCCAAACCAGGAAATCCAAGAGCACTTCTGTGGGGCAGTATGCCTTCTGCAATCTGTAGTTTCAAAAAAAAACAACAAACGGGACGTTATCTTATCTCACTTTTTCATCTCGAACCCTACCTGACTGTTTTACTTACAGAGGAGAACTTGAGTACGCCTCCTCCATCATTGAGCTGCGCACAGGATGAGTTGACCGTGGTCAGTACGTCCGAGTCTGAGCTCTCCCATACTAGCGTCCCCTCAAAACCCTGGATAACAAACGCACTTTGTTTTCTCATGGCCTGTCTTGCTAAAAATTTCATAACATACCTTGGGCAAGATGAACTGCTCCACTGGTTTGTACCATATTCCGCTTACGAGGGTCCCTGTGCTGATGGTGCTGAAGCGAGCCGTTACGATCGCCTCCTGCGAAAAAGACAACGCTGCTCATTAGGAGGCTATTTTCACCTGTAGGTTGTAAATGGAGCGGCAAAAAAGAAGCCACACCTCCTGATCCAACTGCAGGAGCTTCACAGTCACATTGCTCTTCAGCTCAGGCCGGCTGCTTCGGGGGAAAACCCCCAGCCTGGTGATCACCACCGGGTGGAGCACCTTAAAATCCAGGGCAACGGCGGACACGTCAGAGGGGACGAGCACCGTGGGGTCGGGCGCCATCACAATTTCGTTCTCAGCATCCTGTCCTGCCGCTGAGTCAGCCAACACAGAAAACACTACGTGAGCGTTATTACAATGCCAACTTACTGACCTCCCCTCTTTTTTTTTTTTTAAGGAAATCCCAAGTGACAGAAGAAGACAGAATGCCCCTGGTCAAGACTGGCAAAGTGATTTCACTTTGAAAAATTCAGACTCAAATTGCGTGGGGATGTAGTTAATGCTGAATAGTAAAAAGAGTCACATTGATATACCGGAGATCAATTAAAAGATTGAGGTTATTAATGGGAAGCGGGCTATTGTTATGTTGAGTTGAACAAATGTAGTTAAGTGTTGAATAAAAGTCAAAGATGTGCGTGCGCCTGTGTGTGCACAATGACAGGATGGATTTTCTTTGCGTCCTTTGGGACATCCTTGTCACTTTTTAATCAGAATATCACAGGAGGATCTTTTGCCATATCCAAAAAGGCCACACACTGAAAAAAAAAAAATAGTAACATGGCATGAAAACATTCCCCAAACTAAGGAACTAAGTATTTACAGACGCTCCCCTACTTACGAACATTCGAGTTACGAACAACGGTACATACGAACATGTCTGCGCGCATGTCAAAAAATGTTCGGAAAGAGATGCTGTAAGTTAGATTTTGTATTGCGCACCTTTTTCCGAGTACTGTAGTGCTTCTTTCCGCCGCTAATACCGACGCTTGGCGCTGTGAGAGCTCACCCAGCATTGGAGGCTCAGCAACGTGTCGATGAGGATGAGGAGGAAGAAGAAGAAACGCCTGTCGCTCATAGATAAAGCCATCGCACTCTTCGAGAAGCAAGACCCAAATATTGAACGTTGCACAAAGGTTGCAAATCAATTGAATGATGCCATACAGTGCTACCGCATCATTTATGATGAAAAAAGAAGAAAACTGTGCAATCGTAGTTAGATCGCTTCTTTCGGCCAGTTTCTAGTAAATCCTCCAAGGAAGATACTCATCAACCCTCATCTTCTTCTCCGCGACCCTCAACTTCTTCCTACATTGAAGTTACGGAGGAGGAAGTAACTTTTGAAGCCCATTCCAGCGACGACGAAGAACCTCTCATGATATAAAATCCTCCTCTTCCTCCTCCATCAAATCCTTAAGCATCGAGTACATCTTCCAAAAGTAAGTTAAACTTCACTTTATTTATATTATTATTATTATTTAGTTTATAAATATAGCACTGAAGCAACTTACGAACAAATTCACCTTACGATCGATCGCTCGGAACGTAACTCGTTCGTAAGTTGGGGAGCGTCTGTATTTACGTATTGTCTGACTTTAACAAGTGTCAAAATTGCGACAGAAATGTAAACACAACAGTCACTGCCATATATCAATAGGCTAATAACATTAAATATTTGCTTAAAATTTTTCTTGATGAGGGAACAAACTCCCAAAAAAGGAAATTTGTGTCTTGAGTTCTTTCTCACAAACAAATGCCTTACACTATCACTGACTTTGCTGTTGTTCAAAGTATAACTTGACAACATCCTTAAAATAATGCAGGTAGTATATTCAGCTTGAAATATAGTGTTATTTTCCTAAAAAACATATTTTTTCTTCTAATTCTGTAACTTTCTTCTTGCAATATCTTAACTTTATTATTGAAGCACCTTTTGTTTCTTTTCAGCATGGCCCTATCCAAGTACAATGAATAAAATATTTATCTAAAAAGGCAGATGTGATTTCAAGGACATAAGAAAGAAGAAACATAAAGTGCTGTTTGAAAATAGAAAACGCACCAGTAGAAGATTGTGCAGACTTGTAAAAAAATATATATATGAGTTAAAAAAAAGGTCATAAAAGTCAACAGCACAGTGTTAGATAAAAAGCTCATTTGTAAGGCTAAAAACAATATTTTGTTTTTCAGCTGCTTCAAACACTTGCTAAACTTCAGATTTATTTTTCGTTTTAAGTGCTTTAAGCAGTGCTTCTCAATTATTTTTTTGGTCTGTATCCCAGGAAAAAAAAATTCACGCCCCCTGTATAAATAGTATCATTTGTCTATAAAATAGTTCTAAGTACACTTCTGCACAAGAGCCAATACTCATTGTGCAATCTGACAAGGAGTGTCCCTGCCACCTACTGTAGTGGATGTGAAATTACACTTTATTATTGTAGGGGCAACAAAAACAGGTCACACATGCCCCCCACCGACATCACACCGCGCCCACTCTGTATTTGAGAAGGACTACTTTAAAGACATAGAAATTAGAAATACTTTTGACACTAATGTGTGCCTGAATAGTTTGCGACTTGGGTGTAAAACTCTGCCAGAGATGGTCACATCGCCAAAAGAAGTGGTGTGGTGCATTGAGGATCCACACAAAAGGAAGCAGACCTTGGTAAGATAGACGCCCAGCAAATATTGCTGCTGTCCTCAGTCCTGAATATAATCATTTAAAGCCTTCTGTATATGTGTCACATCCACAACACGACACCGGGTATTCACAAATTAATTGAAACACAGTTACAGTATATGTTTCTGTTGATCTTGATAAACGGCAGTTATTGCTTCGGACAAGTGGTTTCCAAGAAAAGTCATGGGTGGTCAGACAGGGCACAATTACAGACGAGCTTCTTGACATTTGCAGCTAACAGATAGGATCTGTGGCCAAAACCTGAAAGAGACTTTTATGACTGTTATTGAGAAGGCAATTTACTGTTATCAAAACTAGCTGCAAAAGGCACAAACAGTGTGATGGGATCCATAATTGGCCTTGCAGGAATGTGGCAAGATGACTGTTTTCCCAAATTTCGCTTTGACAGACCCGAGCTGAAAATGATTGCAAGAATGATTGCTGAGTTCTTCAGTGTCCCGCTGAGTAAAGCAAGGAACAAAATAACTCCATCCATCGTTTTTAGATATTCGCGGGTGCCAATGCCAGCTCTGAAATATTCTTTCAGCTTGATATTTTGTTTTGTGATCAATTATCTACAAAATATTTATTATGCACAATACCAAGTAGGATTATTGCGTGCGCACGTTAGCATGGTGATGGAATTATGTCACAAAGCAGCTAATCACTAAAGTTTGGTCTGAGTAACATAACATGCAAATGTTTTCTAGTTGATTATGACTATATATTAATTTATTCAATTAATGTGCAAAATGAAAAGGAAAGAAAATGAACTTGTGCCCCCCCTCCCCCACACAATTGTTCAAAGGTAACTCCTGTTGTTTAACACCTCCATTAGTTGTTCTGTATGCTATTAACCCCGAGTTTATCACAGGCTTGCAGGAATAGCATTAGTGCTAATTAAAATTCCCATAGATAGCTATATGAGTTTTATTAATAGACTGAAAATAGTGACCACCATATATAGATATATATATATTTGTGGTTTTGCCAGGGAGAATACTTTTTTTTTTTGTAAATGTTTTTTGGGCCAGTGTAACTTTACCTGACAGCAGTGGGTGGTGGAGAAGTGAGGAGGGTGACCTTCCCAATCTCACAGCAGGCGTATAATTTGGATAAGTGAGCTTGGGGTGAACCAATTATTTTTGCCAGCCTGTTTTGATGTACGGGAGATTTTTTTTGGGGTGGTGAGGGAGTTATACCAGAATAAAATGCTAAAGGGGAGAATTAATTTAATAACAAGCCTCAAACCAGGATTGTCCTTGCCGATATTAAAATCCTTGAGTTGCCTCAGCAGGTCCTAGAAAAGCACAACTGGGTTTTACTGAAGCTCAGGTTGCTTTGACAGCGGCCTTCAATTCGGTATTGGGTTTAGTGTTTCACAGCTTCCTCCTGGCAGTACCCCATAAATTCTCAGTGGGGTTGAGGTCAGGTGCCAAGTTCTGCTGGTATATGACATTAGCATCTCCATAAAGCTTGTCAGTAGAAGGAAGCAGTAAGTGCTCAAAAATTTCTTGTGTTGTTCAGAAAACAGTTTGGACCAACACCTGTAGACGACATGGCAGCCCAACTCTCACTGACAGAGGAAACTTTCCACTTGACATGTAGCAATTTAAGATCACGTTCCCCTCGACTCTTCCTCCAGAATCTGGGTCCTTGAATCCCAGATGCAAAATTTACTTGCACACCTGAAAATAGGACTTTGGACCACTGAGCCATAGTCCATTTTCTTTTCTCCTTGAAGCAGGTTGCGTGCTCCTAACATCGGCTCTGTTTCAAGAGAATGCAGAAAATAGCCAAATTCCTCGAGCCGATATGTCAATGCACAGTGGCTCATGATACACTGACTCCTGCTTCAGTACATTCCTTAAGAAGTTCCATAACATACATTTAATGGGAAGGTCAACCCAAATATTTTTTTTACTATAATATGCATGCGGCCCCACTATTCAAAACATCATTCTGATTAATATTGTGGTTGTGGAATATGACTTAAGCAGCAAAATACACCATCTCACGGGGCGGCCATTTTGTCACTTGCTGTCGACTGAAAGTGACATCACAGTTGTTTTGGGATTTTGGTCATGCGACGTTCTGAAGCTGAGCTGTGATTGGTCGTTACCTGAGCAATTGTGATGTCATTTTCAGTCGACAGCAAGTGACAAAATGGCCACCCCGAGATGGATAAAAACAGGTGGATTTTGTTGCTTAACTCATATTCAACAAACACAATATTAATTAGACTGCCGTGTTTAGACTAGTGTGGCGTAAGTATTACTGCAATTAAAATGTTGGGCCGATATATATATATATATATATATATATATATATATATATATAAAAAATGATGGGCAAATTTAATTTGCAGGCTACCTAAAAGTTTGGTCTCTACAAACTTTACCTTGATGCTAAGTGGCTGAAAAAACATTAATGCTGTCTCTCTGCCCCAGCAACACAACTCCTGCAAGTCGGCTAATTATATGACCAAAATCCTTGTGATTAATGCAGCACAAACCGACATCTTCAATCAGCTTTTATTAGTCTGCTTACTGATCTAAGATATTAAGCCAAATATTGAACTGGATTTACAAACCGAGCAATGTCCTTTACTCTTGTGCTTCGGAGCATCAAAGCATAGAATCGAATGTCATTTCACGATATTATCACAGCTTGGGGAAGAGGCTTGGACAAATGAGACGTCTCTGCCATGACCCATAAGGCCGACAAAGCCTACTCTGATGAGCCGTAATTATGTTTTCATGACGCTAAGTAGTGGTGCGCCTCAGTGAACCTGAGGGACATAAACAATTACCTTCCAACTGATGTTGAGTCTGTACAATTACTATATTTCACAAGATGTGTTCTAGTGCAACCAAAGCCTAAGCGGCGACATTGACTGCGGATTTCATTCTTTGACTGTGGCTATGGAGAAGAAAACTAAAGTGTCCTTGAGCTGCAAGCGAGGTGGAATAAAATATGTTTTACCTCTATTCAGAATGCGCATTCTTTTGCTTCTTTCGACTCAAGTAATCGCTCAATACTGACAATTGGTTGTGCAAACAATAGATTGCACCCTGAGCACCTCGGGTATTTAAAGCTTACAAATTTGAGAAACATGGAATGTTTTTGCTACCTGGCTGGGTGATGTTGAGTAGGGAGCAGGAGTAAGGATCTTCTCTGTCCTCCTCTGGGATGGGACATCCATGTTTGCCCACGATAAACTTCACCCCCACTCTGAAAACAAGAACATACAATTATTTTCCAAAATCTTTTCCATCAATCCACTCCCAGTGACCATGGTTACTAAAGGGTTGCTGCAAGTGTCACCGTGTTGCATCTGTGATCTTGGTTTCAGAGAGTAACGGATGTGGACAATATTGCCCACTGGTCAGGTAAAGAAAAGATGTTTGGTTATTTGTTGCCAGCTGCTGCAGGCTTTGTTTTCACTTTCATTATCCTACCCAGGAGAAAATAAAAACACAAGTTGGAGCTGGACCTTGCTGACCTGTGCTTGAAGTGAGGTTGTTGGTGCAAGTAGCCCAGCCAGGTGTCCCTTATGGCTTGTCGCAGTTTGTAATGCTGTCTGGCTGATAGAACTCCCACCAGAACTTCATAGGACGGTACCACCCCATCTGCATTGGACACAGAACATCCAGAATGAGCAGCGTGCGTACAGCGGAGAAACTATCATTCAACAGACAGAATTCTGAGTGCAAATTTCCAAGTCTGTCATGATTTGACATGAAGCGACCGAATGAGAGATGCTGCAACGCAACGCCCCACATCGCTCAGCTGTCACAATTTTTGCAACTTAAAACAACCCACTATGATGTGAGCTTATGTCCTTAACTGTATATTATAGCATAAGCGCAAAATGAATTTCCCTTATTAACGACACAAAACAACAACAACAACAACCGACGAAGCAAGTCGGCAAGAGCAAAGTTAGCCAAGCGCGTGCCTGTGCCCAAAAAGTTGCCGGGCTCACGGGGTTGAAACCCCGCCGCCGAGCGTCAAAGTACCCGAGTGTGTGTCGTCGTCTTCCAGCGGCGTGGAGCACCGTTGTTGAGCCGACCACAAGTGCACCAGTACGGCGAGAGCACAGGGCAGAAGAACCAGCGCTAGCCTCCGCATGGACGGAACGCTTCATTCACCCGAAGTAGCGTCGAGCCGGAGCGGAGAAGAAGAGGCTTTTCCCAGGCGGCACTGGTCGCACTGAAGCCCGTTTGGAATGGGAGCTTCATTTGAGTTCCGCAGCTCTCTCTCGAAATACTTCTCAGCACCGCCTCATGTCCGCCTCTGCTGCTGAGAGCTGCACCAATGGGAGGCGAGGAGCTTTGCCGAAGTGCACTCTGGAACTTGGAGTACGCAGTGAAACTACATGCGTAGCAAAAAATACAAATAAAATAAATATGGTATATGGCGGCGAATATTAACCAATAGAAACTATAATAAAATTATAAAATAAAAATACTAATATATATTTTATTAAAATTATTATTATTATTTTTTAGATAAGCAAAGCACAAGCATGACCTGACTAACAATACAAAATGTGAACTTAGCTAATAACTGAAAAAAACCCACCTTACCTTATGTTTTTGTTGGTTGAGGGGTTCACACTAGATAGATTGAACAGCAGAGGATGATGGTCTTTTGGCAACACATTCGTCATGAGTAGAAGGAACAGATACGTATATGTGTTCAAAAGTATCAGTGAGAAAAGCCCGAATTCGTTGGAAAAATTAATACTCAAGTAAAGTACAGATAAATTGTGTGCATAGTAACTATTTGTACTTAGTTCCTTTATCAATGTGTAGTCATGGAAAACTAACACAACTGCCGAGTGAGCTAGCTGGGTAACAAGCTAGCTATGTATTGAACAAGTTTATTATTTATTTATCTTTACATATCTCTTGTTTAAGCAAAATCCAAATTAATCCACCTTAAAGTGAATGTAATCAAACTTGTGATATAAAGTTACAAATGGAATAACCAATTATTTTTTTTTACAACTACCTGTTCTCCAACAAGTGTTTGATTCATGACCAATATATTTCCTGGTTCAATTAGAATATTGGCATTTACACAATCTTCTTCTCATGCTGTTTATATTTTTTCATCATGAGATAAAAACCATACCTAACTTGGTCAGCAGAAGAATGGGAAATTGTGCAATTAGTGAAACATTGGCCAGTAAGAGATGGTCAAATTAAGTTCATTTAAAGGTTAGCGTATTTTATTTTCATTCCTTTTTGTGAGTTTTTTTTTTAATGCTAACAAGCAAAGGAACACAGATGATCCTAAAGGCCCACAATTCAATGGGCATCAGTAAGCTGGCGTCTTTAAAAGGTCATCTTTGAAAGATGATTAAAATATAGTGCCACACAAAAATGACTTCTTTTTTTTCTTTTCATGCTTTCTATTATGTATTAGACGTTTTAGGCAATATTTGCACAACTCCAGAATCCCCTTATAAACAAATCAATTCCTCGTCATGAAAACCCGCATGACAAGCCGTGCCTTTATAAAGGATGGTCACAGAACGCTGCACACGGAACATGTTGTGCGTAGACAGGGATGTTTGAAACAAATACCTCCTGACTGACTGCCAGCTGCTGTCCCGGAGCGGAGGCGAGGGCCACCATGGGCGTCTGCCTCCACGCTGGAATGCTCTTCGCTCACTTGATTGGAGGTGCAAATGTTATTTTCAAGACCACAGCACTCGTGTAATGGGAAATGCAGGCGGGGAGCTTTTCTTATCTGATCTCAGTACGTAGAAATGGGCAAGAAGTTGAAAAAACACCCTGCAGGAAGCGTATATGATTCATCTTATCAGAAATCATTGCTATTTCATGGAATTTGAATACACTTTGAGGGCTTGCTGCACGATTTGAAAAATAATGAGCTGGCACCAATTCTAAGGGTGATAACCTACTGCCCTGGGGATGATTACTTCCATGCGTATTGTGTAATTACTTTCATATTCATAAATATAAACATTACAGTGATTTACTTTTCTCTATGCTGCATATTTTTCTTTAGAATAGTTCATTCCACATTCAACTCTGTCTTGAACATGTCTTAGTCAAGTTTGCTGATAGTGGTCTCACCTTTAACACCTTTAACTAAATTTTATAGTCATACTCTTCTGATTATATTCCAAGCTACAATTCCATCTCTCTTTCTCATATATATAACCGCCAAGGTTGAACGCGTTCTATTGCGGGACACTGCTCCACCATTTATTCAGATTTTGAAAAATAAGTATGAGAAATAATTATATGAATCTGTTCTGGACAGAGGTGGAAAATCCAGGTCCAGAAAATAAAATCCGTGCCAGAGTTTGGCTTTAGCCCCAGGTGCTAGCTACCTAGCTAGCTAGCTAGCTCCCTTGCTAGCTCCCATAGTGCTCATTTGTCTGCTAGGGAGCTAGCTAGCTACAACTATTGCCATCTTAAACATTTTTAGCGTTGAAATGGAAATTAAGCCTATTCTCTACTTTGCTGAAGTATGGCAAGATAAACATTTATCTTGCCATACTTCAGCAAAGTAGAGAGTAAATAGAGTAAATATATATATATAGAGAGAGAGTGCTATTCAGGATCCTCAGTTCAATCGAAGTGCTGCAGAAATAAGATAAGACCCCTATTGTCTAACTTTGAACTGCATGTAACAACATGCCAATACAATATTATTCATGATTCATATTCAAGGACACTATCATTCACATCCTGTTCCTTACAACACGGAATGCAATCATTTGGAAAAATATATTTCTTGAAGTCTTACAAAACTTCAAAAGTGTAGTAACTGACATCATGACAGAACATTTATCTTGCCATACCTTCAGCAAAGTAGAGAATAGGCTTCATTTCCATTTCAACGCTAAAAATGTTTAAGGTGGCAATAGTTGTAGCTAGCTAGCTCCGTAGCAGGCAAATGAGCACTATGGGAGCTAGATAGCTAGCTAGCTAGCACCTGGGGCTAAAGCCAAACTCTGGCACGGATTTTACTTTCTGGACCTGGATTTACCACCTCTGTCCGGAACAGATGAATATAATTATTTCTCATACTTATTTTTCAAAATCTGAATAAATGGTGGAGCAGTGTCCCGCAATAGAACGCGTTCAACCTTGGCGGTCCCATGTTGTAAACGTATCTGCACTGTCACGATCAACAGCAGCTCTTGGTTCACTGCTTGATAAAACACTTGTGACTTCTGAGATAATAAATCAACACGGGAGGAGTGACAGAAATAGTGGGAACAAATCAAGACTTTATTGCTGACATCAGCAAGCTATAAATTCTTTGGGGGAAATGTTTCATCCACGAGACTGCTTTTTTTCCAATTCGTCTCCATCATTAGCGAGTTATCATGCTTGTGCTGTGTGCAAATAAGCCTCGGGGAGATAAATTGATTCATTGACACAATCTTTGGATTGGATCGTTGTTTACATTTACAAGTGATCATTTCTCCAACATTGCTAGAAAATCACAATCACTGGTAGCAAAAGCCGCTAAATTCCGAGATGTCTTGTTTTTACACAAAGGCTTCTATCAGTCTTAACTATAGAATTAGGAATCTTTAGTCATTAGTGGGGTTGCCCACTTGTGGCCATTAAATAAAATGCACAAGTCCCATTTGATACATTTCTTTAATTCATTTATCCATCAAAGGATTTACAAAGCTTTCTAATTAAATGCATTTTTTTTTCTTTTTACAAAAAACAATACCATTTAAGAATACAGCTGCACATCGTCAACATATCGGACCTCAGGTGTGATTTCATGTGCAGAGTAGCCTCCTGGTAAAGTCAAATATCATTACAGTTCTCTCTAGTTTTGATCATACAACCATGCAAAATCCATCCTTAGCTGTTATATTTATGGTTTCAAATTTGGCACCATCCTCACCAGGTCGGTGAGGACACCCCAAGGCTAGTCTCATTATTTCATAAGTAAAGAATAATAACCTGAAAACGGTGGACGTTTCATCATTCCCGTAAGTTTGATCAGTAATACGATAACTCTTCAAGTACCAAGAGGAAAGTACCTCACATTTCACAGATTTAACACCCTTTGTGTATTTTAAAAATACTCACAGATTATGAATAACTGCATGATTTGTAAATAATGAACCACTGTAGGTATCGTACAAGCTTAGTGGCACACACTACACATGTAGCAGTCAGTGCTGTGCAACAAATATTCACTAATACTACTGATAATAACAATATTAATCAACAATCATTGACAATTCATCATAAAAATTTGTAAATGCTATTTAAATACCATGTAAAGGAGACAGTGTGCTTTTTCTTCCAAACAAACAAAAAGGAAGTGTGCGTTTGCGCAGTGTGACCATGACACTGCTTTCTTTCACAAGGATTGGCACTGAAACATACTGTACACAGGGAAAAAAAGACTCGCAGCTGCTTGTAAACAGAGGCGGTGGTCAATACCGGAGCACAGGAACATGCAGGCTTCCATTTGGCTTTAAAAGGGAAGTCAACCAAATCATTTTCTTGATAATAACATGTTCTATGCATTCCTACAGCATTCTGATCAATCGCGTTTGTGGAACATGTACTAAGGGGGCGTCCATTTTGCCACTTGTTGTCCACTGAAAATGACATCACAGTTGCTGAGGTAACAACCAATCACGGCTCACCTTTTTTTTGTGTGTGTGGTCATGTGACGTTAGCAAAATGAGCCATGATTGGTCGTTACTTGAGCCCTGAGCAACTGTGATGTCATATTCAGTGGACAGTAAGTGACAAAATGGCCGCTCCATGAGATGGATATAAACAGAAAAATCTGAATATCGCGTTTAGACTAGTGGTGCTACACAGAACATACTATTGTACTGTAAAGACAATTTTTGGATTGACTTCCCCTTTGACGTCAAAGGCCTGTCCGTTCGCAAAACAAAGAGCCAGGAAACATGCCCAGAAAACACTTGACGTCCTGCAATCAGCAATTGGAAAGCATTCCAATCGGAAGCGGCAGGATGTGATGAGAGACTGATTGAAGCGTCAATGGAAAGAAACGGCGAAGGTAAAATGCATCAGGGCGCGCTAGGGAAGGTTTATTACTTCATTTGGACTAAAAGGCTTGCACAGTGATCAGCGCCTACAAGTTGTGTCGCTTGAACAAACAGATTAGCTCGCTTGCTTCTCGCTAAAACACTCCAGTCTTATACAGTAGACTCTCATCCAGCAGTTCATTAGTGAAATGAGCCAGGTGTCATGTTTTACCGGTGCTTTCAGTGCTGCAGAAAAGACTTGAAAGCTCGCACACTGAAAGGCACTGACGTTTCAAGACGATGGCAGGTGAAAAGATGTTTACTGGGCACACGTTTGTTTCCTGAGGCAAGATCGGATCGAGCACGATTAAAGAAAAGGATATTAAAAAAAGAAAAAGAAAAACACCTCTCACCTCATGAAGCACTGAGCAAGGCTGTTCTCTAATAACAAAGCAATAACAAACCTATTGAACAAGACTGCCCCCCTGTAGCACCCCTCAGCCGCCAGGACGGAGCCGACCAACACCAGGGGTCCACCCGGCGAAACCGGAATGGACGCCCGTGGCAAGTCGCTTCAGGTGTGGTGAAGACAAAGAAGGCAGGCGACGCCGCGCCCGCAGCCCGCGGCGCTCGGCATGCGGCTCATCAGAGGATGGCGCAGAAGAACTTCTTCTCCCGGAACGGGTTCTCGGAGGCCGGCACAGGCACGATGAGCGGGTCCTCGCGTATGTGGGCGTCGCAGTAGGCCATCAGGTCCGCCGCGGCTTTGGACACCTGTTGAAGACAAGAAGGAACGTGGGAAAAATTAGGGCCCGGCCAAAAACAATCGACCAATTGGGCCAAATGGCCGATTATTTTCCCCTTAAAACGTTATAATCTCAGAAAACTGAAGTTTCCGACGCTGCGAAAGTACCCTGAATGCACCATTTTGCTTGCGTAGCATTAGCAATTACAAGTGTGTAAGCGTATTATTCTGGTTATTCTGTTGTCCCTAAGTGTCCTTTTAGCTGTTTAATGACACCCCAGTTGGAGTTAACTGTAAAACTTAACACTCAACGATAAGAAATACATCCACTGCATATTTAAATACAAAACGTGCTTCGTTGTTAAAACATTGCTAGCCTAACACTAATGCTAAAAGCAAAGGGAGGATCCCATTTAAATGCTAACAGGAAGTTAGCATCGCCTCCGGGGAAAGTTTTTCCTTCAAATAACGAATACAATAATCTTATGCATTAAATATAAATTTTTTTTTTAATTGACAGATTAATTGGTAATTTTTTTCTGCCAAAAATCGGTATCGGCATCGACCTAAAAAATGCATATCAGTCGGGCTCAAGAAAAAATTGACATTTAACGTTTTTATTTCGTTGTCCATTTTGTTCCTTTAAACAGTTAGTTTTTAGAGCAACTTTGATTTTTGATTTGTTTTTATTAGATATTCATCTCGGTTTCTGCCCTGGGTGAAAAATCTTTACCCGTGGACTCTGGTAGATGTGCACTAGCTCTTCTCTTCGATACAAGAGATAGGAGCGTGTAGGGGCCTCCTGCCATGGGGCCAATTTCATATCCGTCTGTCGTAAAGAACGATTGATTGACAGGTCATGCCGCGGGAGTTGGAGACGAATGGATAGAGATGAAAACTGTGTGTGTGGGGGCGGGGGAATAAATAAATCACTCAAGGCATTTTCAAATCTTACATTGATCAACAATGATAATGAAAGACGTGATAAATGACTAACGAGTGAATAGTACAGTATAGAAAAATCCCACATACGTCATGAGTGAATAAATACCAACGCTTTGTCAGCCTGTGTTAAGGTTTAAATTTTACCGTGCAAGTAATGATCTGGATGCAGTAGGCAAGTAGTAAGTAGTTCACTCAACAAAACACAAAAAGACACAGCTGTGGTGCTCCATAGTTGTTTTGGCTGTGACATATTCATATTCACACATGCCTGCTGCTTACACTGGCTTGGTGAAAAAGTCATGTGACAGAAATCTCTCTGATGAACCAAAACAAATACATTGCATGATAGTTTGTTTACATGACATTATATAAAATATATTGAATAATAGTTTAAAAAAAAAGTTGTTAGCTGAATGGGGATCAATATAACTAGAGTTGGGTGATGGGTTGCCTTATTTCAAGGTGTTGGTACTCACATACCAGTATCTGTTATTGTGGCCCTTTTACGGTTACGAACTAGAAATAAGAAGAATGTAAAATTGCCATTAATTTTATGCAATTCTAAGCAAAAATGCTATATTGGGATGTACTGGTATAGCTCTTCAAAATGATCTGTCATATTTTTGGAGGAAATTTTATGTATAAAATGTCGGGGGGGGGGTTACATCGGTGACTATGCAAGAGTTGAATACTTGTACTGGTATCGGCCTGAAAAAAATGGTATAGAAAATCTCTAAATATAAGAGAGTAAAAGTAAAGTTTTTTTTTTGATAAAATTACTCAAAATTCTAATATTTTGTAACTTATATAGCATTAGTTTATTTAAAGTTTTTTTTTCATTCATTATACTATATCTGCTTTTTTTTATGTAAGATGTTATCCTATTTAGCAACCTAAGAAAAATACATCAAAATAAATAAAATACAATCTAGGTTAATCAAGTGTTAATTTACAGTTTTAACCACCATATTAGGCAACTCAGGTGTTGCATTGTGAGCTTCTCACTGTGGGAAAGTGACGAAACATTGGAAAGCTATAGCGTGCGGAGAGTGGATGCACATGCAGGTTTCCACTCAGGATCTGAGTGGCATGTTATGGAAGGGGGTGATGGGGGTGGGGGGTGGGTCGGGAAAATGGAGAAAAGAGGAGCAGCTGCATCAGCGAGACGACGAAGACTCCGATATCTACATGGAGGATGCACACATCTGATGTCCTGTCGGATAGGCTCAATGCAACATGTGAAAACAGCGCGAGCGCACTTCAGCACGGATGATTATTACGCGACTATTTTTACCATCACACAACATGATGGCGTTTTCGACATCACGATACCACATCTTAGGGATGATGAATAATACGTAATGCACTGAAAGCAGCCACATTGAATCCATTTTCCCTTCTTGTTGATTCATCTTTGTTTTTATTTATGCGGGTGACACACTACCTCTGCTTTAGAGCCCTGCTGACTTTTGCACTGACTCAGAGCAAGATGAGACGTCGATATGGTCATTGCAACACCCCCCCGGTCGGCTCCCTACTGCAGAGAACAGGTGACATTTTCTTTGCTGGACGTGACAAGTCACAACTTTCCAAAACAATTTGCACTAAATGCGAGCCCGGCTGGGATTTTTTTTTCTTCCCCCGTCTTTGTATTTCCTGAGACACAGCAGAGAGGAAGATCAATACAGCTATTAAATGTCAACTAATCAGAGTGTTTACAACCTTAGTGCAAATGGCACTACTCGGGATAATAGGGCGGCTTGTGTTATGTGCCATTGTAATACGTTATGGACTTAAAAGCAACAATATGTCACCTTTAAAATAACAACTTCATCAATGGGATGGGGAACTGGCCAACATATTTTAGTTGCCATAATACTGGACCAGCCTGCAGACCTCGCATGTGATGTTGCAGGCTGCTAATATTCAGTGTGTGTTTACCTTGAAAACTGGAATAATATTATAAAGAATTTTTTTTTTTTGATTTTTTAAAAACGAAAATAAGGTCATCATTTGCAGTTGTTTTAAAAAAAAAAAATACTTAAAAAATTTCCAGATGAAAGTCATAAGAAAGTAAGTAAAAGTAATATTTTATGAGAATACTGTACAATAAAAAAAATGCAATGTTTATATGAATAAAAAAAGAGTATTATGAAAGGAAATTGGTGACTAAACATGAAGTAGCAACATGATTAAATTCACAGTTCTTCAAGAATAAAGTTGTAATCTTAATACAAGAAAACCATACAAGGGTCGGTGACGGAAAAGGGTTATATCAGACCAAGCACAGCAAAATGTATTATAAAAACACATAAAATATTCATTATTTATAATTACTACTACTATTATCTACAATTTTATTATTATTTACAATTTCAAACATCGATACTTTAGGACAGTGGTTCTCAAATAGGGGTACGCGAAGGCACTCAAAGGGGTAGGTAAGATTTTAAAATATATGTAAATATTTCTAAAAAATATAAAAGTTCATAAAATTAATTTTATAGTCAGTAGGCTATTCAAGTTATGTCCTAAAAACCCAGCAGAATGGTTTGAGCCAACTCATTATGCCACCAAGAATGACCTGTCAATCACTTGAAAACTTTATTTAAAATTTGTTTTTGTTATTTTAGAACAGAGCTTTACTATGATCAAAAAAGATGACGCTTTATGTTGATAATCTGTATGTGCACAAATCTTTAAATTATTTCTTTATTTATGTATTAGTTATCTCTTTATATTTCCAAATAGTTCAAGAGACCACATATATACAAATTGATTTATCATTCTGACAATGATGATAGCACAGCACTCGACCCCACCCCCAGCGTGTTCAAAAAAATATTTCACAGGAGAGAACCACTACTTTATGACATACATCTATCATCTATCATTTTTTTTTTTAATTATTATTGTTATACAAGAACACAGGCGTAGTATTCCAGAAATGTCATTTGACAAGAATAAAGCAATTTTTCAGAGACTAAAGTTCTCTAAAAATCTAATAAAAAAATTGTAATACAAGAATAATGTTGAAACAGTATGAGAAATGAAGTTTTATGAGAATTATATGAATATAGGGATGGTCCATATACCAATACAAGTACGACTACTCGACTCAAAAAGTCATCCATACCACTAGTTCTTTTTATACATTAAAATTTCCAAAAGAAACAAGGCTTCATATCCCAATATATAATTTTTTCCTTAAAACTGCATGAAATTAGTTGCATTTTTTTATTCTCATTTCTAATTCCTGATCATAAATTGGCCACAAGAGGGATATTGGTATTGCCCAACGCAGCGATTACCGATATCTTGAAATAAGGACTGGTATCAGCCAATATCAATACATGGTATCGGTACTCGCCCCTTCATAATTCCTATAGAAGAAACTTGTGCAGTACATATGAGAATATAGCAGTAATATTACACAGTCAAGTCATATTTTAATAAAAGCTATTTAAAGTATAAATCATTATTTTCCCAGAGGATAAAGTTGTCTAAAAACAAAGTAACTTAATGAGGATTGAGTTGTAGACTCTAAATAGCCCATAGGTGTGAATGTGAGTGTGAATGGTTGTTTTTCTATACGTGCCCTGTGATTGGCTGTAAATATGTGCCTCGGTTCAATAACGGTTGGGAAACATTGCCCTGGATGACCTAATTTAGTTATCCCGGCAGTATCACGCCTCTATAAAGAGGGAATATTAACCAAGACTTTCATTACGACGCAAATAAAGTGCATAATTACTCTGATAGTCAAAGTGAATAATAGTGCAAATTTAGGTAGTTTTTTTTTTTGCTGAGGAGGAGAAATGTGTGTGTGTGTTTCAAGTCCAGACTGGCTGGTAATTACACTGCAGCCCTGCGATGCAGAAAGTGTCCTTCTAATTAACACAGTTGACGTTCCTTTGGCTGATTGAGCGATTAATGAGAAGGTCCCTCAATGAGGCGCCCGCTCTTGTCACTGAGACACACTTGGGCTTCCTCACGTCCCTTAATTAAATCTAAGGAAACCAGCCGACGTGGCCAACAATGCTTCCTCCTCTGCCTCCGCTCTTTATTCTGCCTTCATTCATGCATGCCCTCCACTTCACAAGCTATTAGATGAGAAAAATGCAAACTGGAGATGTGATGGAAATGAAAATAGCCCATCGTCACTGATTGTGTCTTCTTCTTTTTTTCTCCATTGGAAACCTCAGGGAATAGAACACTTGTCACTTTACCTGTTGTTAGATTCTACTTTTTACAGCAAATACAAAATACTTACATCCCCAAGTATAACCATAGCAGGTTGTATTTGTAAATATGTTTCTGTAAGCCACTGTAACATTGTGCCCAGTTTGAACTTTACACTGTGCTAAACGGTACCTTAAAACCCTGGAGAACCCACGGGGTCAAATTTGGCCCCTATAAATTCTGCTACTCAAATAACAAAGACCTTTTTTTTTTCTTTTTTTTTTACAAATTTAACTTCAAAAGTCCAGAGTGCCACTTCTGACCCCTGCATGGGGCCATCTAGTGGATGAATATTGCACTTACATGAGCCAGAGTGGTGGTGACAAGATGGCTGGCAACATGCTGTTTTGTTGAGCTGGAAATCAATCCAAACAAAACCATCTTCTCAGCAAACCATCAGATGGTAAAATTGTGTTTTTTTTTTGTTAATCTATTTCATATCATGTTGCAGAATGCCTAGTAGTATGTTTTATATATATATTTTTGATAAATTAGCAACTCTGAGCTAGTAAAAAAAAAAAGGGTTAAAATTGAAAAAACATATTTTGGTGTTCAGTGAACTTATAGCAGTCATTTAATGTATAATTCATAATTTTCCAAAGAAGAAAAGGGTTCAAAAAAAAATGGAAGTAATTATTCAATAAAAAATTCTCGCAGAAATTCTCATAGTGTGCTATTAGTACCACTTGCGGTACATGGGCTCCCTCTAGTATCCAAAAGAATCACTGCCTAAGTTGCATTTAAATTGACATCATATGCATTTAATGTTTATTTATTTATCAAAAATGAATGAGATTTTTTAAATGAATAAATAAAGTTAAATTGTGGGAAAACTGTAAGTATGTTTAACAAGGAAAACATGAGAATGTTGAAATTGGAACGGTATAAATGTATGTGGGAGTTAAAAAAAAAAAGAGGACAAAAGAGTAAAGAGATTAAAAATAAATAATCGGAAGTGTGAAGCTGAAATAAGCAGTATCAACAATAGATGGATGGATATTTATTCAAATTTAATTAAGATAAATATGATATTAAATATACTCATTTTTGAAGAATACTTACATTGTCTTCCATTTTTGGCCATTAGGCATTTTTTTAGTTGGTACTTGGTGTAAAAAGCTTGACAGCCACTGCTATAGCACATAATTAACCAAAATGTCCCTAAATATTTCAAACCAAACAAATCTCAAACATTACATGCAAATGTGTTGAAAGTTATACATAGCGGAACTGTACGGAGGCAGTGACTCTTTCACGTACCACTAGAGGGAGCTGTACAACATTAAGAATCACAGCCGTATATAGAGAGAGTCTGGCCAACTGAAAACACGGACGCCATGTTGTTACCCTCGGCCAGGCCACAGGGCGGGGTGTAGCGCATGAGCATGCCTATCGTTTTGCACACAAAAATAACGTTATTTTACATACTAAGTGTACAGTTTCTTTTATATTTTCCCTTCGTTTTATTTTTTAACCTTTGATGCATTTGACAAGTCGATAATATAAGGAATACACTGCATGTATGATACAGGCTATTACTATGTGGTCTATTTTTTAGTTTAATGGATTTTGATTTTCAACATTGTGAATGCTGGAAATGTATCAGTGTGTTCATACTTAACAGATAATATGTTCAAATAAGAGATCTGATAACATGTATTTGCTTTATCTCCTGCCTGTGGCTCCTGATATAACAAGCAAGACACTTGATAAAGCTAATTTTTCGTGGTACCAATGAATGTATTATAACAGGTTCCTCTGTAATTTGCTTGTCGTCATGAATATATGGTCCTAAATTTAAACAGTGTAACTGACAACCAAATGTCATATTTTATTTTTATTTTTTATCAATGGCTTTCAATTGTGCATGCACAATATTTAGAACACAAAATTCATAATAACTCATTTCCATATTATGGGCCTAGTTTTACCAATAGTTAAAATCTCTAATCATTTTATTTTAAGTCCATTCACTTTGCACAGGCTTATAATTCAAATCAATTTTATTTTCAATAAGAACTCTTGATAAAAGTTGTGTTCTTTTTTTTTTTTTTTTACTTTGCACAATAATAAAGTGTTATTTGTTTTGCAGTCCTCTCATTTGACTTCCACTTCCCACAATTTCCTCCTCTGGCAACAAGGCATGATTTGGAACATGAAAGTGGAAACACCTATTCCAGCAGCAGTTTAACAATATGGCCTCCGTATGTCATGTGACCAGCAGTTGACCAATCACAGCGTAGTAGCTCTGAAACCGAATTGGCCAAACTCTCTCTATTTACGGCTCTGCTAAAAATGGCCGGTACAATAATCACAGAGAACATAATTGAAAATAAAAATGGAGTCCCATAGACATTGAATCCAGCTGCGTGTGATTGGATTGAAGCAAGAATGAAAGGGTGGATGTGAGGGTGAATGTATGGAGATACTTCATGAATTTTCATGAGGAGGTTCAAATGCAATGTGCGAGCCTTGCGCTATACGCCCAGCCAATGCCACGGGTTGTGGATGACGGCGGTGTATTCCGCCAAGCATCTTATGCATTGGCTCTAAGAAAAACAAGCTGCATTGAACGCATCAATCATAATGAGACACTGTGTATGTAACTTTTTTTTTGGGGGGGGGGGGGGGTATGCGACAACAAAATGGCGACTGTGGAGTATAATTTATCAGCATGAGTATTTATTTTTTGTCATTTATAGACTTCTAACCACAGAAGTTACATTGACAAATCTACTCAACTAATGAGAGACCAGCAGTCGCATTAGCTTATGGTATCGGTTTTGCTAGTAGAAAAATGACATTTTTTCTCACAATGAGAGACCAGCAGTTGCATTAGCTTATGGTATCGGTTTTGCTAGTAAAAAAATGTCACTAGAGAGTTTTATAAAACAAGTGGAACTGTTGACCGACTTAAAAATAAAGACTACGATATATATTATGAATAAACACAGCAATTTAATTTTTACATATGATGTTTTATGAGACGCTGGATAAAAGATGTATGTTTTTGATGCACAGAAGGTTTTCTTCCTCGCAAGCAGCTTTAGTAGCGCTGAGCATGGATGAAAGATGACGAGTAGCGATGAAGGTTCGTGGCAGGCTTCCAGCCTCGTCTGCCGTGCTGATGCGAGCAAACTCTCTTCCACTGTGGGGAAATCTTTCTCGGAGCACGCGGAGACCATAATGAACGACTTGATGACACAAACTTTAAAGTCTCTCCATCCAACACATTTAAAAACAATATCACAGGAGTTTTTTTTTTATGGCAGTGTTATTGTAAGCATTTGAAAACGATGGCTGATTAAAATCCACAAAGGACTAAAACGTCCGTTGTTAACATTGTAGTAAAGAAGCCTTTCTGTATTTTGTTGTTTGTTTGTTTTACAATTCAAAACTGATCTCAGGTTAAAAAATGTCTGACACGTTTCCGTCATAACACCCCAAAGTAGGAGGGGCAAGTTGAGCTCAAAGTTTAAAATAGAGACCGCAAACTGTGAAGCGAACTAAGCTCCCAACAAAAATCAGCAATTTTATTTTCACTCATGGATGCAGCACTTCATCACCACTCACCTCAAATAACCCCAACACCGACTCTGCGTCAACAACGTTACTGGCCAGTCAATGTGCCACTTATCTGAAGCTAACACCGTCAGTTAATGCTACCCTGCACATTTAACAAAACTCCATGCAGCTCTGCTTACCTTTGGCTTTGATAGTTTCTGATAGTGTAGTTTGGCTGTGGTTTGGTAATGGCAGATTTCCGCCAAGCCTAGCTACTAAGTCGTGGCCAGAGAAGCCTCAGTTTGGGGGACGGTGACTATCGCTGGTATTGGGCAGAATCCTTGCACCTCCAAAAGTATCATTTTTTCAGAAAGCCCCCAAAAAGGATGTTTGTTCATCCATTAACATTGCATCATCAAAGGGACAAAAACATTTTCGACACTCTATAATGTGTTTAAAAAAAACACACACCTAAATGTGTGAATTAACCAATATTATAGATTTGTTAAAATAAAATAATAACAACAACATGAGAGGTTTCAGCCCAATGCCAGCGTTATGTAAAATTAGCCCCACTGCTAAACAGGCAGCTAACAAAAGCATTTAATTGTTTTACAGTCAAGACAAAAAGGGTTTGTTTGGTAAACAAATGACAAAAAAACAATGACTGTATAAACTTGAAGAAAAGATGAACATTTTTAACCATTTAATTGTTTTGTTTGTTTTTAACTTAAAAATAATTAAAGATGTGCTCCCATAACAGGAAATTATTTTCACACAGTTTTTGAAAGGCTATGCTATGCTAGGCTAGGCTAGGCTAGGCACAGCTTGGCAAGCAACAATCATGACCACTATTCAAACACTACTATACATTCATGGAGCAGACAAATACATATTTCACATGTTTCAGTGTCTTAGCTGACATCATTTGTGTTAACAGAAGAGAAAAACACTTAAGTGACATACCTTTATCCTATCCATGCAGGCCTCCATCTTGAGCTGCTCCACCGCTTTCCTGGCTTGGGAGATGCTGGCTGTGCTGTTGTTGGCGATGCCGTCTTTCATGGTGCTCCCTGTCAACCCCACAAACAGAGGTTAGGGGATTGAGAATGAGCACTTTACAACCGTTTATGTATAGGCAGAGAGCTACAGGGTACCTTCATTGTTCGGGCTTTCTAGAAAATGTACCAACTGACAGTACTGGGAGGGGATAGATAAGATGGCGGCGTCATGTCTTCTTTAGCTCACAATAGTTTCACCAAACTAGGACTAAACATGGCATCAAAACCAGTCAACTCTTTTACCACACCTCAGCGGAACAGTGCAAAGCCTATCTATGACTACCAGTTCATGTTGTCACTGCATGAATCTAGCGGTGGGTCGGTAAACACCAAAGCGCTAAATGCTAGTATGGGACAGCGGGCTACAAATAGCTGTAAGTTGTTTACTGTATTTTTAAAGGTACAGCAATGTTTAAAGATTTTTGCAAGCCTTTGAAATGCTATTAAAGTGGTTTGGGATAATAGTTTGTAGTATATTTATAGTTGAAACTATTATTATGGACGATTATGAACACTTTTAGGGTCAATTATTTGTAGAAATTTGCTATTTGCGGTTGGCCTATAACCACTATAATTGTATTCAAAATAATAAATAATCTATGTGTAACAGGGACAAACACGTAATAAAATATGCAAACGCTAAGAACTTTGTGCCCTAACAACACCTGCTGATTTAAAACAAATTTTAAATCCAATTAAAGTTCAGATGTTCTAGTAGGCTTTCCTGACATTTTTGTTACATCTTACAGCACATGACAGACTTTTTCTCTGACTGATACCTTTGAACAATACATCGGCTTGTGCTGTAAAATGTGACTCCTAAAATGTCAGGGAAAGCAAACTAGAACAGCTTAACTTAATTTGGGGTTAATCAGAGGCAGGTAGGTGTGCGCTGGCTCCAATTTAAACAAGAATTTGAATGTGATTGGTTAATTCTAAACACAGACACATCCCAAATTCTAAGGTGTGCACTTGTGCAACCACATATCTCTCTTTTTAAAAACATTGTAATAAATTGCATTTGCACAGAGTTTTGTAGATTTTTTGTATATCATTCACTGTGCTGTACATGGACACCATATTGTCGCTGTGTTTAACAAAAGTGTGAGATGATTGCATCATGTTGCTTCTCTGACATGCAGGCCCAAGGTTGACCCCCCCAGGACGTGGTCAAGACCATCCCCAGGAAATGACACTTAATCACAAATGCGTTTTATAATCATGGGTGCGGTGCTGTTGAATCCATTTTTGTGTTTATATTTTTGGTCTGGTCATGATTATCGCAACCGTAGACACAAAATGGTGCTTTTTTTTTCGTTCTTCCCCTGATGCCAATGTATTTGCTCTCCATTCTGGGCCTTTCCTCCCCCTTCTTAATTTATGATAACCGTCTCGTTGAATTCAAAACACAACACCGCAAACACGAGCAGCATTTCAATAGACTCGAGCGGCAGGCCTGTCTGGAGAGAAGATAGCAAGGGGGGAATGGACATGTTGCCTAAATATCACTGATGTGGAGGCTTACCTGATTGTGCTTTTTCCAAATTGGAGAATTCCGGGTTGACTCCACCCAACACACACGCTCACACAGACACACACACGCAGTCACACACGCTCACGCACGCTCACACACAAAGAGGATCTGTCAAATGTCAAAAGCTAGGAGAACCCCCCCAGCCTCGTCGCGGTGGATTCCGCGGCAGGAACGCGGCGATGTGGCCTCGGCAGATCCGCTTCGTGTGTCGTGTGAGGAAGGAGCAAGGAAAAAGATGAGGAGTACCGCGGCTGGGGCTCGGAGAGATGCTAGCAAAAGGGGGGACACCTCCGCGTGACGACGAAATTCACGGCGCCGTGTGGGGCAGGAGCTGCGGAGTGCGCTTTCTCCCACCCTGTGCGTAGACCGTGAACGCACCAACGATGGCTCCTCGATGCAGCAGAAGACATGAAAACGAGCTGCAGGCTTCCCCAATTTTTTTCCTCTTTTACTTCAGTTTTGATATCAGAGCCCCGCCCTCCTTCATCGGAACAACCGGAAATGTACACACACGTTTAACGTGAACCTGCATATAAGGGTCGTCATTAGTGGGAAGTAACTAAGTACAAATACTTCGCTACTGTATTTACACGGGGCATTAACGTCCCCGGGAAATTAACTGTGAAATACATTTCTTGAAGCGGAGTGTCTTGCACATTGAATTGAGTGCATATTTATTCAAAACAATGTAAAAGAGTGATTTAAAGTACCCGCTTTAAATTGGATCGAATATAAGTTTAATTTGGCACCATTTATTAATTATATTTTGTGTGTTATTCCTCATCCTAATTCTACGATAGGCTGAAAGAAAAGAAAATAATTGATGAGATTTTGACTATGACTACGATTTTTTTTTTTTTTTGTGGTGGTTCCCAACCTTTTGTCTTGTAAACCCCTAACCCTTTCGTCATACCATGAATAACACCTCATACGTGTTGAAGATCTAAAATTAGAAGGTATCAGGTGATTATATGAAAATCATTTTATTTGGTCTCCTTAATTTTAACATTCAACATTTTATACTAGGCCATTATTTTATTTTATTTTTTAGCTCAAATTAAACAAAATATGCTACTTTGCAAATAATTAGAAATACAAATATGAACTCAAAATAAATAGACATGACTTTGTTATATTCTTACAACATTGAAAATCACTCATTCGAAAAGTCACCTATAAACAGGCATTTAAACTCATCTCCCACATTATAATAGTTTATGAAATAATTCTAGTTAAGGTGGCATACTGGACGGATGGTGAGCACATCCACTCCACAGTTCAGCGGTGGTGGGTTCGAATCCAGGCTCCAGGCTTCCCGTGTGGCGTTTGCATGCTCTCCCTGTGTCTGTATGGGTGTACTCTGGTTTCATCCCATAGTCCAAAAACGTGCCTGGTAGGTTAAATAGAGACTCAAGTCTAAATTGACTGTAGAATGGTTGTTTGTCTAGAAAAATAATTTAAATAAATTAAAAAATAATTGTATTCTGGAATGAAGCTATTTTACATTAACTGTGACTTTTTTTCTTTTTTTTTTGGTTCAGTTTTAGCTTTTCGCTATTGGACAAATGACTTGGCTCACCCGTCCAGTTCAAACAATCAAATGTCCTTGAGCAAAAAACAGCCCTGCTCTAAAAGTTATTCATATTAAATGCAGTGTCAACATATTTACGATAATTTACTGCTGTAGTTCAAATTTCAAGTGTAATCAAGAAAATATTTTCCACATAACCTACATCTCCCATAATGTATGACAATTTTTTTACGACAAGCTCCATGTCATCCTATCATAATATCAACAATTTAGCATAAAATATTCAAATGACCTTTGTTGTCGCTGAGACTTTCAGCTTGTCCTATTACAAGGTCTCAAAGATGAGTCGCTGGTTCAAGTTGTTTGGCACCATTTATTTTTTTATTTTTTTTAAATCAGAGCTTGAGACGTACTGTAGCTGATATTTAGGTCACTGTCCGAGAATCAAAACGGCACCATCTGCACGGTAAACAGAAGCTTATACCATACCACAAAATTGTCCTTACTAGACGGCTCAAATTTTTTTTTATCCCGTTTCGCCGGCAACTTAGATTTTTTGCGTTTTTAAATGTCAGGCCCTTGAGTCAATTAATCTGACTCCCCCAGATGCACAATGAAAGTGACACACAAGACAAGGCAGGTCTTCAAATATTTATATATATATATATTTATATATTTAGAATATGCTCATCACTTGGTTTGTTCACACATACATATATACAAACAAAAGATGACCTTTCAAACTCAGTCCAAACTGCACAATCAGGCCAAAGAGGTCAAATAGATCCAACATCATCAGAAACTTCATTTATGCATAGCTCAAGTTTATCGAGAGAAAAATACTTTTTTTGTCCGTTTCAATGCAACCCAAAAAAAATCTCACATCATCCTTCCTGCTTTCTGTCACACTCTCAGACATCGCGCAAGAAAAAAAAAAGATGATTTTTATAAAAGGTTTCATCGTGGAAAATGAATGTACATGGAAGGAGAAAGTAAACAAAGGACGGGTCTTAAGGATGAAACACAAAATGGCATCACAAGGAGAAGTCTCAATTATAAACAAATATTCCCTTTCTTGTAAACAAGAGTGAAATGTTAAGACATCGCCGCAGCGGGCTCGAAAGGCAAAAAAGTACAAGAATAAAAATGATGACCTATTGCATGTAATCGGTTATTGCTCTCTGCAGATGAAACGGACGATTGGCTCGACGTCAAATGTAAAATGGCGGTTCGGGCGAGCGGAAAAAAGCGCCGTGCTAATGGACGAAGCCAAAGTGCAGCAAAGTAGTGAGGGAATGTAAAATGATAAGAGCTGCGAGAAAGGAGGGAGCCGTTTGGTCGCCTTTCAGAGAGCAGACAGGAGGATCGTGAGGGGGATGACACACTTCGCCACCGTGTGAAGCTTTCCAAAAAAAAAAAAAGGCCCAAATGAATGCTGTTAACTGCGTCGTTTCCCATTTCCCAATAAATAAAAGCCATTCCACAATGCATAAAAAGTGACATTCCAAGGAGCGCGTCACCCTCCGCACAGTCAAGCGTCATCGTGGCAGGCATGCGGTCATTGGCTCGTCCTCTCGCTCGTTTATTTGAAACGAGCCCAAAGCCTGGAGGAGATTTTTTTTTTTTTTTTTTTGCCGAGCTAGCAGCTTAAACAGGAAAAAATTAAACGTCAGGCAAAAAAAAACAACAGATGGGGGGGGGGGGGAATAAAGTGTCTATTGCAGCCATGGTCACAAACATTCCTCTTATGTACTGTATATATACGGGAGGAGGAGCAGCTTCTCTTGCTGAGGCGGCGCCAGGATATACACCTGCGACCATCTCTCTCACCTGTTCACATGCGCGCACGCACACACGCACGCACGCACTCAGCCCGCGGCGTAGCTACTCAAGAAGGAGTAAAACATGGGCAGCTTCATGCGCTGCTGGTCCCGCCGACACCAGGCCATGACCGTGCCCTCGCTGTTGGCCGTGTACAGGTGGTGGCCGTCGCACGAGTACGTCAGGCTGAGGCACACAAACCGACACAAAAGGTGCTCGTTCGTCAAAAGGAAGATACCAGGAAAGTGCAACGCCGCCTAACGTGCTACCTGATGATGGGTTTGCAGGATTTGGGAAAGGTGATTTCTCTCACTGGTTTCAAGTCCCACGTGCTCCAAAGTCTAGAGACGAAAAGGGAAGAAAGTGAGGAGAGATAGACACGACACAATTATGTCTTCTTGAAATGGTTATGAGATTGAAAAGACGCTCTGTTGACAATATGGGTTATAAAATAAAATACAATCTTGGAAATATGACAAGGATGACAAGGTTGTCACGTGAACAGCCACTAAGGGCTAACTGATGATTTTTGCTGGTAAATATACAATGGTTACAAAAAAAATAGGACTGGGTTAAAAAATATATAAGAAAATTGAATAATCAATATTGAATCTATTTTCCTTTTCAAACCTGATATCGGTTCATAAAACCATGAATGAAATTCATAAGAAAATACAATTTAAAAGGCCGAAATATTTTTGTATCTTGCAGTTTTAAATAATAATTATACAATGTTTATGAAAAACTAGGATTGGGTTTAAAAAAAAAAATCAAATAATTGATATTGAATCGATTTTTCTTTTCAAGCCTGATATTGATTCATAAAACCATGAATCGATTATTTTAATATCTCTTTTTTTCAGGAATTCATAAAAAAAATAAAATTTTAAAAGTATTTTTTTTTTTGTATCTTGCTGTTTTGAATCATTAATTATACAATATTTACCAAAAACTAGGACTGGGTTTTTAAAAATCAAATAATCAATATCAAATCGATTTTCCTTTTCGGACCTGATATCAATTCATAAAACCATGAATCGATTATTTTAATATCTCTTTTTTTCAGGAATTCCTAAAAAAAAATGTAATAAAAAATTATGTTTATTTTTTATCTTCTTGTTTTGAATCATAACTTATACAATATTTACCAAAAACTAGTACTGGCTTTTGAAAAATTGAATAATCAATATCAATTCAATTTTCCTTTTGGGACCTGATATCAATTCATAAAACCATGAATCGATTATTTTAATATCTCTTTTTTTCAGGAATTCATAAAAAAATAAAAAATTTAAAGTAATTTTTTTTTTGTATCTTGCTGTTTTGAATCATTAATTATACAATATTTACCAAAAACTAGGACTGGGTTTTTAAAAATCAAATAATCAATATCAAATCGATTTTCCTTTTCGGACCTGATATCAATTCATAAAACCCTGAATCGATTATTTTAATATCTCTTTTTTTCAGGAATTCCTAAAAAAAAAATGTAATAAAAAATTATGTTTATTTTTTATCTTCTTGTTTTGAATCATAACTTATACAATATTTACCAAAAACTAGTACTGGCTTTTGAAAAATTGAATAATCAATATCAAATCAATTTTCCTTTTGGGACCTGATATCAATTCATAAAACCATGAATCGATTATTTTAATATCTCTTTTTTTCAGGAATTCATAAAAAAATAAAAAATATAAAGTAATTTTTTTTTTGTATCTTGCTGTTTTGAATCATTAATTATACAATATTTACCAAAAACTAGGACTGGGTTTTTAAAAATCAAATAATCAATATCAAATCGATTTTCCTTTTCGGACCTGATATCAATTCATAAAACCATGAATCGATTATTTTAATATCTCTTTTTTTCAGGAATTCCTAAAAAAAAAATGTAATAAAAAATTATGTTTATTTTTTATCTTCTTGTTTTGAATCATAACTTATACAATATTTACCAAAAACTAGTACTGGCTTTTGAAAAATTGAATAATCAATATCAAATCAATTTTCCTTTTGGGACCTGATATCAATTCATAAAACCATGAATCGATTATTTTAATATCTCTTTTTTTCAGGAATTCATAAAAAAATAAAAAATTTAAAGTATTTTTTTTTTTGTATCTTGCTGTTTTGAATCATTAATTATACAATATTTACCAAAAACTAGGACTGGGTTTTTAAAAATCAAATAATCAATATCAAATCGATTTTCCTTTTCGGACCTGATATCAATTCATAAAACCATGAATCGATTATTTTAATCTCTTTTTCTCAGGAATTCCTAAAAAAAAAAAAAATGAATAAAAAATTATGTTATTTTTTATTTTTTATCTTCTTGTTTTGAATCATAACTTATACAATATTTACCAAAAACTAGTACTGGCTTTTGAAAAATTGAATAATAAATATCAAATCAATTTTCCTTTTGGGCCCTGATATAAATTCATAAAACCAGGAATTGATTATTTTAATCTCTTTTTTTCAGGAATTCATAAAAATAAAAAAAATTAAGTACTTATTTTTTTGTATCTTGCTGTTTAGAATCATAAAGTATACAGTATTCACCAAAAACTAGGACTGGGTTTTTAAAAATCGAATAATCAATACCAAATCGATTTTCCTTTTGGGACCTGATATCAATTCATAAAACCATGAATCGATTAATTTAATCTCTCTTTTTCTCATCATTTCATAAGAAAATAAAATTTCATTTTTTTTGTATCTTGCTGTTTTCTTGAAATTTACTGTTCACATGAATTTAAAGGATCTTTGTGCAGTTTGTCAATTTTTTACTCGCGAGTGCCACCTCTGGTCCAACACGTAACTGCAGCATCTGTGTCAGGCTCGTTCATGGTGCGAGTACGAGCACGATCTTAAAGCGACAGCCACACTTGACAAAGGAAGACATGACTTCAAATGAGGTAAGAAAAACTCCGCCCCAGATAAAAGCTGACAGGGCTCTTCGTACTCATCTGGGCATTGGTGGAGCATGCATGATGTAGAAAAAGCTTTAACATGACCTTTTTAAACGGCACAATGCACCTTTAAATTTATGAAAGACCTGACTTGTTGCACTTCAAGACAAAATTGAATCTTTTTAAATCTATATTTACAATTATTGAATTAGAATTATGAAGATATTTGAACCTGACTCTCGTACCTGCTTGTTGGGAGATGTAACTCTACTAAAACTGAATTCTAATTATAAAAAAAAAACTTTTTGAATTACTTGCAAAAACTGCTGCTAAGAAATGCATTGTTAAGAACTAGAAAAAAAACACTAGATTAATAAACTTCTTTTACACTGTAAACCCCAAAATATTTATAAAAAATTGTGTTCGACTCAAGGAAAAGTAGACTTTTGAATCGACTTGGACTGGATATAATTTCAGGTTATTGATTTTTGTGTCATTTCACTTGTATCACTCTTTTGTGGAGAGATGGCTCTATTTATTTACTCATTTATTATTATTATTTTTATTTTGTACACTTTTTGTTTTGTATTGTTATTGTTTGTAATGGGAAAAATGGAAAATGAGAAATGAATTAAAAAAAATAAATGAAGAAAGAATGATGAAAATATTTTCATCTCATCCTTGCTGATGTCAATATTTGTGTAACACTGAAGTGATTATAAAAGTATAGTTACTGCCTCCGCAAAATTTATTTTGGAATTTAATGTTTGTGGAGTTTGTATCATGCCCTTGATATTTAAGAAGAATTGATGTTGGATCATTAATCGATATTGGATTGAATTGAAACAAATCGATTGAGGGAATTGGAATGGATACCCCATCCCTACGAAAAACCTCACCTGACAACGCCATTTTCCAGCCCGCCGGCAATGACGTTGACCGATACGCCCTCCGGCTGATTGGAGAAGGCGACGGAGCAAATGATCTCTCTGCAGTGCACGTGACCGATGAGGTCTCCGTTGACGGTCCACAGGCGCAGGTCGCTACCTCCGCCCACTGAACACAAAACGAGCGGCAGAGTGAACACCGCGCTTAAGGCAACGACAACAAAAAGAACTCAACGAATATGTAGAACAAAAAGCAAAACTGCGGACCACTAGAAGTCTCACCCGAGTCACAAACTGTAGCGATGTCACCTGTGGTCTCGCTGGCCGAAACTGCCGTCACCGGGTTTTTGTGGCCGGTGAGGCTTTGCACGTAACAGAGCCTGTAACAGAACATGATCTCAATTAGCAAGCACATACAAAGAGGCGGGCCTAAGCCTGGATGGGCACCACGCCCACCTGTTGAGGTCCCAGAGGATGCAGGTGCCGTCTGTACTGACGCTGATGAGGATGCTGTAAGGTTTGCACACAAACAGGCTGGTGACTTCACCTGTGTGTCCGTACAGGTGAACCTGAGACTCCACCTCCATCTCCGACTGCGGCACAGACAACCATAGAGATGATCAACGTTCATTAGGGATATTATATAGAAAATGCTTTGGGAAATGATTGCAACAAATATTAACTCATTCACTGCCATTGACGGTTATAGACGTCAAAATTCATTTGAACTATTTTTATTAGTTTAACATTTTTTCCACTTTTGTTAACAAGAGTATGAAAACCGAGAAAACAATTTTTATTGGACATTTAGAACAGATATCAAACTTATGATTAATCGTGAGTTATCTGTTAACAGTCATGCGATTAATTACAATTAAAAATTAAGAGCTTCGGGGGATTAAAATCGTAATTAATTGCATGACTTTACGAGTTAACTCACGATTAATCAAAAATGTTATATCTGTTCTAAATGTATATATATATATATATATATATATATATATATATATATATATATATATATATATATATACTCACTCTTGTTAACAAAAGTAGAAAAAAATGTTAAACTAATAGAAATACTTCAAATTAATTTTTGACGTCTATAACCGTCAATGGCAGTGAATGAGTTAAACTCAACCCAACCAAAAATTTCTTGACAAGAATATGTTCTATGCAGCCCCACTAGTCTAAATACAATATTTTGTTTAATATTGCGTTAGTGGAATATGAGCGAAGCAGCAAAATACAGCCGTTTTTATCCATCTTAGAAGGCGGCCATTTTGCCACTTGCTATCAACTGAAGATGACATCAATGTTGCTCAGGTCTTAGAAAACAACCAATCACAGCTCAGCTTTCGAAAGAGCAACATTGATGTCATCTTCAGTTGATAGTAAGTGGCAAAATGGCTGCCTTCTAAGATGGGTAAAAACGGCTGCATTTTGCTGCTTCGCTCATATTCCATAAATGTAACATTAATCAGAATGTCATGTTTAGACTAGTGAGCTCACATATAACATATTATTTTCAAGAAATATTTAAGGTTGACTTCCTCTACTCATTCAAACCCCAAAATATATAAATAATTTTTTTTAATACTTTGTCCGTCACTCCCGAAAACGTAATTATATGTTTTTTTTTATGATAGAGCATACAGAAGGCTTTGATGCAGCCTCTCAACTGCAGAGGCCAGCAGGTGGCAGCAGAGTATAAGAGATCAACCAGTGTCATGTTGCAACAAGCTCCTTTTTGCCAGAAATGTGAATAATGATGAAACTTAGCTATATTCTAATGCAAAATGTTGCAAAACGGAAACAGATACAAATATACTTTTTTTCCTGATGAAAGAAGAGACTCTAATCTTTCTTTTGGCAGGTTCCATGTTTTATAGCTATAGAACACAATATTCTGTGGGCCTTGCAAAATCAGTCAAAATCCAGTAAAACAGCCGGGAGCGAAGGGGGTTACTTCAGTGAAGATGGCTGCGAGTGAATGAGTTAAAGGACTCTAATGTCAATGCTTTTTGCCCACCGATGGTTTAGCTGGTGTTAAAATGACAAATCAGAGAGAGGGGGAAACAAGAATCCCTGTTTGAACCCTTTAATCCCACTTGTGCGCTGCGGAAATGTGTTTTAAGGGCAACTGTGATGTGACTAATGAGGCCGAGCGTACGAGCGCCGCACGGCTCTGAAAAGAAAAGAACGATGAGGAGGAAGGAGGGCCTGCAATGTTATAATGTGGAGGCGGAGGGCTTAGAGGGGGCCGTCGCCATGGTTACCCACCGTGGCGCTAGTGAAGCGGTTGCTGTAGGCGGTGATGACTCCACACTTGCTTCCCGTAAATAGCTGGCAGCCATCGGGCACCCAAGCACAGCTGGTCACCTGGACGAGACGCACGGGTCGTGAGATGGACGAAAACGTGGCATCTGATTGGACGGTGGCCGACGGTGCAATTGCTAGCTTATGGTTACCTGATGCAGGGGGGAGCACTGAATGAAGTTGATGGGCGGTTCGCTCTGTTTGCTCTTCAGCCTCAGTATGTTATCTGCGTAGCCCCAACTCAAAATGGCCGACCACTGGATGTCCGTGCTGTGCATGCTGCGAACACCTGCGCAGGGCACAAGGTATTGAATCAGTCGGCTGTAGGGACGAGCCGTCCCGCGTGCCAGGCGCGCGTCTGCCTACCTTGCTCCTTGCTGTAGATCATCAGGAGGCAGAACTTGCGCGACAAGCCGCAGATAGCGCGCGTGGGCAGAGCCAGCAGCGATCCGAACCTCTCGCCATGAGGCTGGCTGAAGCACACGACCGGATCGGGAGCGCTGGGAGAGCCCACGTACTCGCCCCACTTCAGACCTTTGATCCATGGCAGTGGGCTCTGTGGGAAAGACAGAGTCAAGGAGACCGATACTCGAAATTTAAAGCCGATATTCTTTTACGGTAAAAGAGAAAATATCGTCAAAATTAAGTTTTCCAAAATTTCAACATCATTTCTTAAATGTATTTATTTATTTTAAATTAAAAGTGTAGGGAGTTCCCAGTGTCAGCTTTTTTTTTTTTTTTTTTTTACAGCTGTCAAACGATTGCATTTTTAATCAGATTAATCACATCTTAAAATTTTGATTAATCACGATTAATCACTTAATTAAAAAGGCTTCTTATCAAAAAAAATTTGCAATGTAGCACATATCATGGTGTTAATTCTTTCGACATTTTTTTATTTTCTTCTGTTAATTTCTCTTAATCTGTTAATTAATTTTGTTTTTTGACCATGTTGAATTTTTTATTTGCCAATGAATTGAATCAAATTTTCATTCAATTACTTGCATAATTTAAAATGAAAAGAAAAGAATGAACCCAGTAGTTTTTCTGAATGTCATACGCAAATATTTATTAAATGCTTTACTTTAATGTGTATAGTTATGTTTACTATTATTATTATTATTATGGCCCCCCCGATCGAAACCCGAGTGGTGTTTTGTTATTGGACTTCTGTGCTCGTTGAGAGGAACCAGTTGAGGTGGCTCGGGCATCTGGTTCGGATGCCTCCTGGACGCCTCCCTGGGGAGGTGTTCCGGGCATGTCCTACTGGCAGGAGGCCCCGGGGACGACCCAGGACACACTGGAAAGACTATGTCTCTCGGCTGTCCTGGGAACGCCTTGGGGTCCCGTCGGATGAGCTGGCTGAAAAGGCTGGGGAGAGGGAAGTCTGGGCTTCCCTGCTAAAGCTGCTGCCCCCGCGACCCGACCCCGGATAAGCAGAAGAAGACGGACGGACGGAGTTATGTTTATTGCTCAAACGCAACCTTCATAACTAAAGATGACTTCTTGACTTGTGCTACCTTTAACGTAACCATCCGCTGTCAAAATTAATTCATTCACTGCCATTGACGGCTATGAACGTCAAAAATGAATTTTAACTATTTCTATTAGTTTAAACTTTTTTTTCCCACTTTTGTTAACAAGAGTATGAAAACCTAGAATTTTTTTATTGTGCATTTAGAGCAGATATAAAATTTGTGATTAATTGTGAGTTAAGTATTGAAGTCATGTGATTAATTACGAAAAAATTTGAATTACCTGACGCCCCAAATTTTTAATAATCTTTTTTTTTAAATGAATTTATGGCAGTGAATAAGTTAATAGTGTGATTAATGTGTGTTAATACATGATTAATGCAATAAAATTTTTTTTTATATAATTAATCAATGAGTTAACACTTTAACTTTGACAGCACTCATTTTTTTATAAAGTGGAAATTTAAATAAAGCCATAAATGAAAAGATCCCTGTATCTCACTGAGCGGCAAATAAAAGTGAATCTAGCTCATTTTGGGTTTTCGACAGGGTTCGTTAAAGGTTTCAAAAGATTTTTGCAGACGGTAAAAAATGGACTGAATATGTTCGCAATGTCTTTGCGACAAGTAAAAACGGTCTGTGAACATCTTACAAATCCTGATGAAATTTTGCTACATTCGCAAGAATTCACCGCTCAGTGATATACCAACTTTATCAGATTCGTAAAAAAGGACGATGCCGATATTTGGCATTTTTACAAATATCGGCACAGATTATTGGCCGATATTTGTCTATGCCAAATACTTTTCAACATATCGTATTTGGAAATAGATTTAAACGTATTTAAATACATTCAAATGGAATCAATCTATGGCAGGCGGCTTACCGGACAGATGATCTCCTTGGCCTGCTCTCTGGTTTCTCTAAAGGCGAGCTGAACCAGGAGACCCATGGCGGCCGGGAGCTCGCCCTCCATCATGAGTTTGGGGCCGGCCCTGCCGACGTGGGAGGCGCTAAAAAGCTGCCTGGGAGTCTGCCCGTACGTCTTGATCATGGTTTCAAGCGCTCTTCGCTGGACTGGGTCTTCGACTGCCGAAACGTCCATTCCAAAATACGTCTGTGGAGGTTCATAAAAACCTGCTGTAAGCGTCAGTCCTCATATCTTCGATTCAACGTGATGAGGTATTCTTACAGCTGGGTGGAAGACGTTGATAGCCTGGACGGCAGCTTTTCCTTTCTGTTTGAGTCCAAACACCAGATCGATCCACTGACACAGCGTCTGAGAAACCTGATCCGACTCCAGCGCCTGACGGTGAATCAGGATGAAGAGACGCGGGTCGTTCCGGGCCCAGGGAGGCAAATTCACATGGTTGACCCTCTCGCTGTTCTGACGAACGCCAAAATCAAAACCTGTTGAGGGGAAAGAGCAAGAAAGACGTTGAGGAGAGGAGATCAAATGCTTTTAACTCATTCACTGCCATTGACGGCTATAAACGTCCAAAATTAATTTGAACTATTTCTATTAGTTTAACCCCCCCTACACTTTTATTAACAAGAGTATGAAAACCTATAAAAATAATTCATTTTTTTCTCCCTTTCCTCTTCCGTTTTTTTTATTTTTTTATTTTCAGACTTCGTTTTTCAAAAATGTTAGACTTTTCCGCCTTTCTGTCAAATTTCTGATATTTTTAACAATTTTATGGACATATTATGGTTATTTTCTGCTTCTCTTCCTTTTTTGGACATTTTACCTATAAAAAATGTATTGCACATTTAGAACAGACATACAATTTGTGATTAATCGTGAGTTAACAAGTCATGCGATTAATTACAATTAAAATTTTTAGTCGCCTGACGAGAAGATTATTAAAAATTAGGGGCGTCAGGCGATTAAAAGTTTAATCGTAATTAATAGTTAACTCAGGATTAATCAAACATTTTATTTCTGTTCTAAATGTACAATAAAAAATATATAGATTTTCATACTCTTGTTAACAAAAGTAGAGAGAAAAAAAAAATTAAAAAAAGAAAGAAAAATGAGAAAAAAAAAAAAAAAATTATTTTTTATTTTTTTATTTTTTAAAAAGGAGAGCAATGATTATGTCAAATCGAATGAACAATACTGAGCTCTCCTTAAAAAAAAAAAAATTGAGAAAAAAAAAAGTAGAGAGAAAAAAAGTTAAACTAATTGAAATAGTTAAAATATTTTTTGGGACGTTTATAACCGCCAATGGCAGTGAATGAGTTAAAAGTGAGCGTAAACATAATGACCTTCTCTGTTGACCAGGAATTCTGGCAGATAGAAGAACTCCGGGATAAGCTCCTTCACATCCGTCATGGACTCGTAGGACGAGAGCCGCCACGTGGTGTTCATGGAGTGAAACGTCCGGTCCGGGATATCAAAGCTCTGATCTGATTAAGACCAAAGACAATCTAATTACAAACCCGATTCAGTGATTGGAACGGCGCCCTTTCATGACCTCAGACACCATCGCCCGCTGAATACATTTGCAGTCGCATAAAGGCGTCTGAGGATCACAGGAGAGATCGGCTGAATGAAAAAACATCATTAGATCCAGAAAGGAAAAGATGAGATGAAGGACAAGTATAAAAGACAAAATAAGCTTTCATGGCTGTGGTTGCGCACAGCTGGAACCGGGCGCTAAAAGCACCACTGGGTGAGATTCCATCAACGCTGCTATTAAAGAACCGTGAACACTTACGGGGGGGGGGGGGCAGTTTCAACTACACGTGCTGTAAAAGAGCGAAATCCTTGATGACAAGGGCTAAAAGCGGTGACTCACCCTGGTAGGCTAGAAACATCTTGGTAAAAGGCGGCATTCGGACCAAGAAGTGCAGCACGGTGCCGCTGTTGGAGTAGTGAGAGCCGTAGTGGTAAGGCTGAACGGGAGGCATGGGGTCGTCCTCCCGGATGCCCTTCCTGTACTCCTCTTCCAAATACTACGCAAGGAAAACACACGCTCATTTAAAAAAACAAAAAACAAAAACAAAATAAACGTTGATGAACACTGGACAAGTCTTACTCTAAAATTATCCACATAGCGATCTTCTTTCTCTTTGGACTGGACGGCAATGGGCTTGCTCAAATTCCTGCATGGCAGCAACACACAAAGCAGTTAAAAGTCAGTGTTGCTCATAAAATGAGTTTCACATTAGAAACGACACGCAAGAAAGTGGTAAAAGATTGTAATGAGTCATGCCATCAACCCTAACGCAAACGTTAGCAACCTTTACGGAATTAATAACAGAAAGTCTTGTCTGAAGCCGCAAAATATTTGAAGATTGTGATGAAGGAAACAGTGTTAGTATTAGTATAATGTACTAATTAGAGCTGCACTACTACACAAAAATAGGAGAGAAGCATCCAATACGTAAACATTCATTTTTTCTCCCTTTCGTCTTCCTTTTTTTTTTCCTCCAGACTTCGTTTTTCATAAATGTTAGACTTTTCCGCCTCTCTCTGAAATTTTTGAGATTTTTGACAATTTTATAGACAAATGGTAATTTTCTGCTTCTCTTCCTTTTTTGGACATTTTATGGCAATTTCTTTTGTCTTTTTTTTGTGTGCCTTTTTGCAATTTTGTGGCCATTTCATGGTTATTTTGGGGATTTCTTTTTTTGTTTTTTGACACCTTTTAAACGTTTTCTTCACTGCTTTTTTTTAACAAATAACATTTCTGCCTTTTTTGGGGGCAATTTTGTGGCCATTTTATGGTAATTTTTGAGTTTTCTTTTTTTGGTCATTTTACGGTAATTTTTTTGAATGTTTCTGCCTTTTTTTAATTCAATTCTCATTTTTTGAATTTTCATGGACATTTTATGGTAATTGTTGTTTTTCCTCTTTCTTTTTAGGCATTTTTAGGTCATTTAAAAAACTTTTTCATCTATCTTTCATCTCTTTTTCTGGCATAAAAAAAAAAGTTTAATTATTCATTTTTAAGTCTAAATCATGAATTCATTTAAAGAATATTTAATCTAAAAAATAAATATGTTAAAATCTCTTTTTCTGACATAAAAAAAAGTGTAATCATCCATTTTAAGTCTACATCATGAAATCATTTAAAGAATATTTTATCTAAAAAATAAATATGTTAAAAAAAAAAATCGACTAATTGGGACTTACAAGAGAGAGACTGAAGAGCCACATGTGGCTCCAGAGCCGCAGGTTGCAGACCACTATATTGAAAACAGCTATGAATGATACAATTCGTCTCCATAATACGTCACCTTCGATATGAATGTTTCATTTAAATATTCTTTTTTTTTTTATTCATATTTTTATGTTGTGTTTTTCACCTATTCCAAAGGCCTTGAAAACGTTTGATCAACACCACCAAGAAAAGCAATTTCCTTTCCAGGAGCATTGCACTGCATTGTCAACAACAATCAAAGCAGCAAAAGCTCAGGAGAGGTTTCTAAATATTCTATGACTACACACGGGGAATTGTAAACTAAACAAGAACAAAGGCTACCATTCTTAAATATTGATATATTCACAAAGTTTAATCTTGGAGCTATTCAGTTCAAAATGTGTTCTTTTATGACAAGTTTTAGATATTTTGTGTTTGGACAATATTTTAAAAGTTTAATCCATAAATTATTTACGAAGGATGAGAGGTCATGAGAAAGAATGTAGAAAACATTGCTAAATAAAACTATAATAGTTTGTTCAGTTTTCACAGAGTATTAAAAAAGTACATATTCTATAGTGGGATAAAAAAAAAGTCAATAATAATATTTAAATGAAAGTCATGCAAAAAAACAAAAAACAAGCATTAACTCATTCACTGCCATTGACGGTTATAAACATTATAACCTTTTGTCAACAAGAGTATGAAAACTTAGAATTTTTTTATTGTACATTTAGAACAGATAAAAAATGTGTCATTAATCGTGAGTTAACTATTGAAGTCATGCGATTAATTACGATTAAACTTTTAATCGCCTGACGCCCCTAATTTTTAATAATCCTCTCGTCAGGCGATTAAATTTTTTTAATTGTAATTAATCGCATGACTTCACTTGTTAACTCACGATTAATCACAAATTTTATGTCTGTTCTAAATGTACAATACATTTTTTTTATAGGTAAAATGTCCAAAAAAGGAAGAGAAGCAGAAAATGACTATAATATGTCCATAAAATTGTCAAAAAATTCAGAAATTTGACAGAAAGGCGGAAAAGTCTAACATTTTTGAAAAACGAAGTCTGAAAATTAAAAAAAAAAAAAAACGGAAGAGGAAAGGGAGAAAAAAATTAATTCTTTTTATAGGTTTTCATACTCTTGTTAATAAAAGTGGGGGGAAAAGTTGAACTAATAGAAATAGTTCAAATGAATTTTTGACGTTTATAGCCGTCAATGGCAGTGAATGAGTTAAATACTATATAATGCATGCTGTAAAATCTTTTTTTCCTTTTATTTAAATGGCTGTGTTCAGTAACATTAAATCAATTAAGTCTGTGTAGTTACAAAAAGTCTTAGTTCAAATGGGTTAACAATTAGCAATAGTTAGCAACCACAATACTTTGTATTCTCTCACCGATAATGGCGTTGTTTTTGAATGTTGACAATTGAATTATTAGGTATTTTATCACCAAAAGACTAACATTTGACAGGAAATGCATACAAGTACATTTTAGAAATAGTCAGGGTTGATGCTCATCCCTACCCAACTTCACTGACCTGTAGATGTTGGAGTCCTGCAAGTCCAGCGTCTCACTCGTGTAGTCTCGCAGGATAAAAGGGAACACGGGGTACTGCATGAGGTCGTTAAAGGAGCGGCCGGCGTGCTTGTTGAGATGTGTGAGATACTCAAAGTTGGAGATCTGCCCCGAGCCCCACAGTTGCGTGAGTGCCGTGATATTGCCGTGCTCCAGCAGGTTGGGCAAATCGGACGTGAGGATGTTGTGGTACACGTCGTCCCGGAACTTTGGAAAGGAAAAAATGCAAAGTGACATCACGTTCTCGTTAGGTGTCAACTGGAGCCTACATGCTAGTTTATGAGATGTGACAAAAAGCCGCAGCATCCTGAGAAAACCCACACAAACAAATCCTGAATTTAAAAACTGAGGCAGACGTGCTAACCACCAGTCCACTATGCTGCCCGCTATTAAAATATTGAGTTCCTTGAGGACCACAGTCTTGACACGCTGGATGCAAGACCAATTTTACCCCTGAGTGGTTTAATCACTTTCTCTATTAAACTATCCACCAATGGAGAAAGCACTTTTACACTGTATGTAAATAGTTTAAGAATGAAGTTAGAACTTGGGTCAGCACAGCTGATCTTGGGGTAACTTTGCGGTTCTAAGTTGTCTTTTTGAAGAGAGGCTTGAAGTGAGCTGGAAATGAAACCCCATTAAAATCACTTGTTCTACACATTTTTTTCAACCTATGCATTTTCATCCAATCTATTCACAAAAGTCAGCACATGTATGTTAGGTTAACGTAAGACTGCCCGTAGGTGTGAACGTGCATAAATGTTTACTTGACTACCAGTCCAAAAATGTACTCTGCCTTTTGCCATAAGCCCGAACAGTTCAAATTCATCGTGTCAGAGCTCTCTAAGGATGTTTTCATCCTATTTAATTAGGCATAGACCGATAATCGGCCCGGCAGATAATCGGCCCGGCAGATAATCGGCGCCGCTATTCAGCATTTTCTGAATGGCCACTTTTCTCCTCCATTTGCTCTGAGTCAGCGACTCCCTGCAGCATTGGCCCGCCCACTGCACCATCTGATTGGTTGCTCATGCAGTGCTAACAGCCAATAAGCAGCAATTAGTGGCTATTAGCCCGCAAGCTAACGGCAAGCTCACGGATTAGCAACTATTTGGGAGTTTGCGTGCGGGTGAATGGTTAGCCCGCGAGCTAGCCGGTTAGCTCGCGGGCTAACCTTTCACCCGCACACTAACTTTTAACAACTATTAGGTTAGCCTGTGAGCTAACGGTTAGCTTGCGCGCTAACCTAATAGCCGTTTTTTAGCAGCTATTTGGGAGTTATCCCGGGGTTAGCGTGAGGGTGAATGGTTAGCCCGCAAATTAGTGGCTATTTGGGAGTTGGCATTATAGTTGGTGCAAAAGCTGATGGCAAACAAAAAAACATGTTGCAAATCACAAAAACGTTTTAATAAACATGTGCTTGAAGGCATTTAAGCAGTCAACTGCTGGAGTTTTAATTATTATTTTGTTATTAAAAATTTGGACACCATTTTTTCCCCCTGCAAATGTATATCGGCTCCAAATATCGGTTATTGGCCTCCCTGACTACCGATAATCGGTATCGGTAAAAAAAAAGAAGCATATCGGTCTATCTTTACATTTAATGGGATAAGTTTATACTTATAGTGTGATAGAATATAACTTTTTTTTTTTACCTTGTTGTTGTCAAAGGCTAAGAGCAGCGTTCGACCGTTGGTGAGGAATATCTCCACAGCGTTGTCTCTCAGCTGCCACCATCGCTTGTGCACTTCTTTGATCTCCTCATAAGTCCAAGAGAAAGACGGCGCTTCTGTCTCACCGTGAAGGCTCTGTTCAACAGTGTCGGGCAAGTTACAAAAATGTCTTGTGAAAGTTTTTTTTTTTTGCACACAATATCACGATCTCTGAATTCCAATGTGTTCACACTGCTGTCTTACTTTTGAGTTCAACTTCACATTTCACCCCAAGCAAAAAAAACAACAAAAAAACTGAATTCTATGCAAAGCTTGACATTCAACTGACAAGGTTAAAATGCGGCATTGCACGACTAAAATAGCAATATAATATCCTAAACTACTGCATAATAGCAGAAAGCACAATCAACCATCATTCTGTTCATTCCTGACACAGCTCCTCAAACACACATTGCTGCCGCCATCTGCTTTGGTCTGCAACAGACGATGGCAGCCCTCAGGCCTTACCTGGCCGTCGTGAGCGTCTGCAGCATTGTCCTCCACAAAGTACATTCCAGACTTCCCTGTGAGACAGCACAAGGCCAATAAGATTGATGCAACAGGCGAATGCCAAGCGATGACGAACTCCCCCCGTGTGTGTGAGCAGAGACCACACGCATTCTTGAGCTGAGCGCACAGAAACACTTTGTCGTTACCTAGAAGCAGCTCCCCTGCTGTCTCTCTGGAGGGGGCCACGCTCATGCAGCGCCTGGTAAACCTGGGAGAAATGAAAAGATGTTTCGTATATCTACACAGCATCTGAATAAAGTGGTGATGCAATGTCCGGAAGCAAAACAGCTTGATTACATATTTAATTGTCCTCCTCGGGTCATCCTGTTAATAAGATGAGAGAAAAGGAAAACATACAGTACCTGATGGGTTCGCTAGTGGCTTTGTCTTTCACGGTGGAGGAGAAAGACGAGTGCGTCTTATCCTCAAACAGGAATGACAGTGGCGGCTTCGCTGCGTCTAAATAAGGCAAGTGGGTCAGAATGAGATCCACGAAAAATGGGAAAGAAATTCAACACACTTGTGAAGTTTTCACCTTCAGGCTTGCGTCTGTCTTTGAGCAAATATTTGTTTGGGATGGTGAGGTAGCATCTTTGCAGTCGTCGCCGCTCACGGTTCGGCCCTTCCGTTGGGTCCAACTGCCAGGACGTGGGGTAGGATGTCTGGTCATACCAAACCGCACTGGGACAGACAAACAAATCATGTCAATATATGAGGTGTTATGGGAGCGTATTGGATTCACTTGGCGTTTTATTTTTTTATTTTCTGCTTTTTTTTTATTTTCTGTTTTACTGAATATTTTTTTCTGTCATAAATTTTTTATTCTCCAAAAAACAGAGGAAAAAATATTCAGAAAAACAGAAAAAAAAAATTGGAAAAAAGAGGAAAATTGATTTTTAAACAGCTTTGTTTTTCTGAGTTTTTTTTCCAAGTGACTTGTTGCAGACTAGCTAAATTCCCCGCATACCTCCAACGTACCTTCAATTATATGTCTTACTGGCTCAGTTAGGGTAAGGCATGTACCGTAATTAGTAACTCACACTGTATTGGTAATGTTTTATGCTTTTTTACAGTATACTATCATTCTAATATAAGATAGGTTTATGGAGCATGTAAGGAATACAAACATGTCAATCGATCGGCGTGATTTTAGTTAACAGTTACGTTTCTACGGAAGTGTATTGTATGAAAGTGTCCGCCATTAGTGAGTTCAGAGGTCAAAAAAGACATTACTACAAATGTTATACAATGTTTTTCAGAATATTTCTTTTTTCCTGAGTAATTTTTTCTCCTGATTTTTTTTTTATGACAGAAAAAAATACACAAAAAAACAAAACTTCCCCAAAAAATGAGTCAGGAAAAACACTTTGGCCTGTTTTAATTTGGTTGCTATGGAAACGTTATTTTCTAGCACGTCTGTGCCTACCGGTCATGCGTTAGTTGCTGCACCAGCTCCTGCCAATGGCGGCTGGCGCTCAGGTCCGTCTTGTAGAGGCCTCGGATGTGCTGGATGACTTTCTTTCTCTCCATGCCTTGCCGCAGAGACACATTCTGCGTGATGTCAGCGGCGATCTTCGAAATGTCTTTGGACTTCCCGTCGAGCCTCTGGATGAGACTGCAGAGGAGAGAAAGTCATCCGTAGTTGCATTAATAGAAAGCAGGAAAAGAGTTACCTATTCAAATATTTTTTTGGGCGCTCTACTCACTTCTTTTGAGTGTTGGTCATTTTCTTTTCCCACGCTACCTTGCTTGTATTCTCCTCTGCTTCATACTTGATTTTTTCCTGTACAAAGTCAATTATGAGTAAACAAGTACACTTGTGCTTACTAAAACAAGGCAGGCTAAAAAGGGCTCGCCTCTTTAATGGCCTTGAGCAAGTCCTGCTTGTGTGGAACGTTGGGTGGGATGCAGCGGTGACCGCAAAGCTTGAGCGAGGTCATGAAAACGCCTACGGCATTCTGCTCGTCTTTGGAGAGGCTGTCCTTGTGGTCTTGCAGCATTTCGTAAAGGTACAGTGACAACTTGGGCCCGTGCTATGAGAGACGGAACAATTTGCATATGAGTCACATGCGGCGCTTGAAGAGACTACGAGCTGCTTGCGGTTGACTGACATATTGCGAAGTCAGCAAAACGAGTGGCTTGATCGAGAGCATGCAATAATAATAATAATAATAAAGAAATAGCCTAGTGGCTAACCTAGTGTTTTTTTTAATTTTTTTAAAGGAACGACTGAAATTTAATAAAACCTGTGTAGTTGTGAGATAAAATTAATAGGGATGGGCGAGTACCGATCACAGGTATCAGTATTGGTGGCAATACCAGCCTTATTTTAAGGTAGTGGTACCGATATCAGTATGTGTAAAAATAGAAAAATATCATAGAAAAAGTGCTATATTTGGATATATAGTTCTTCGTTCGAAATGATGGGTTTGTTTGTGGAGATTTTGTTTATCAAAAGTACTAGTCACTAGTGGTATCGGTACTTGGTATCGGTATCCGTGACTACTAAAGAGTTGAGTACTTGTATGTGTATCGGTCTGAAAAAAAGTGGTATCCAACATCCTTAATATTTATCTATCTTGACAACTGTTTATATCGATTATATTGTAAAGAAAAGCTAGACTCTTTCTTATGTCACGGTAAATTCAGATTCTTCTTTTTTTCTCTGCCATCAGAACTACGACACTAGCAACATGACAAAAATATTAAAGAAAAAAATTAAACACACCTGTAGTAATACTTTCGATGCTCACAAAATTAACACAATGTCACACATGGAAATCCCACCCCCCCCCCCACACACAGATTTTTTTGGGGTGAACTCCAAATTGAAAGACTTGAAACGCGTTCCGACTTTAAATGTCAAGTTCCATAATACGTTATTTAAAAAAATATGTATTTGCATGCAGACATACCAAACATAAATGAGTTATTCCATCTCACCAGATCTTATTAAAAAAGGTACAGACAGTATAACTAACATGTGACTCGAGAATCCAAACATGATTTTTCTATGACAAAAAAAAAAAGAAAAAGCAACAAATCAACAAGACACTTCCACGTACCTCGAGGCCAGGGCTGAGGCTCTCCTTAAGGATGTCCAAATGTCTTGGATCAACCACAAATTCCAACGCTTCCTTCCTGTCGGACAAAGGACGAGCAGGACTCAGTGCGTGCACCAACAGGCGACCGATTTGAACCCGGAACGTGTCCCGACACGACCACAGGATCCTTCGCCATTGCTGATGTGGAGCGCCTCCTCGACCGGTACTGCCCTGAGAATCCACACGCGTGGCAATCGCAATGAATCCACTACGACTATAAAAAGATCCCAATGACAAAGAAGTGGCTTTAAATCTCACCAGACTGATTTTGATTCCGTCCATCATGAGTTTGAGAATGTCTTTCTGCAAACTCTTTTTGCTGGCAGGTGGCAGTGTGAAGGGAGTAGGTGAGTGTGGGGCGGAGGAAACGCTGCCCTCTTCGTGTGAATGGTCTCCCAGTTCGGGTGTGAAAAGCTGTTGGTCCGGGGAGTCGGGGATGTTGAGCAGGTCAAACAAATCCTGGCTGACATCTTAAAGGGAAAACAAGCGGATTACACATTAAAAAAAAACAACGATTATTATGTAAATGAAGCACTGTGGTAATGAAATACCTGTGGGTCGTTAAAATGTTTATATGACTTTATCAAATAAAAATATATTGTAGTGTCCTAAAACCTTAACAGTTTTTCCCAATTTAGCATATCTTCCCCTTCCACCTCTTCCAAACACATTATTTTATTAAAGATTTTCAGTTTTTATTTTGAGGCATAGAAATTAACTCATTCACTGCCATTGACGGCTATAAACGTCAAAAATTCATTTGAACTATTTCTATGAGTTCAACATTTTTTTCCCACTTTTGTTAACAAGAGTATGAAAATGTACATTTATAACACATATAAAATTTGTGATTAATCGTGAGTTAACTACTGAAGTCATGCAATTAATTACAATTAAAATAATTAAATGGCCTGACGAGATGATTATAAAAAATTAGGGGCGTCAGGCGATTACAATTTTTACTCGGAATTAATCGCATGACTTCAATCGTTAACTCACAATTAATCACAAATTTTATATCTGTTGTAAATGTACAATAAAAAATCTAGGTTTTAATACTCTTGTTAACAAAAGTAGAAAAAAAATGTTAAACTAATAGAAAGAGTTCAAATGATTTTTTGATGTCTATAATGGCAGTGAATGTCCTTGAAAATTTAACACCACCATTTAAAGGGAAAGTCAACCCTTTTTTTTGTTACAGAATATTCTATATGCAGCCCTACTAAAATAGTCTAAATACAGTATGGTTAATATTGCATTAGTGGAATATGAGTTAAGCAGCAAAATCTAGCCGTTTTTATCCATCTCAGGGGGCGGCCATTTTGCTGTTTGCTGTCGACTGAAGATGACGTCACAGTTGCTCATCTCAGGTAACAACCAATCACAGCTTCAGAAAACAGGTGAGCTCTGATTGGTCGTTACCTGTTGCTCAGGTCTCAGGTAACAACCAATCACAGTGCAGCTTGAGAAAACCAGTGAGCTCTGATTGCTTGTTACATGAGCAACTGCAAACGGCAAAATGGCCGCTCTAAGATAACTCATATTCCACAAATCTAATATTAATCAGAATGTCATATTTAGACTAGTGAGGTCACATATAAAAACATATTTGTCAAGAAATGTTTAAGGTTGACTTCCACTTTAAGAATATCAATAAACCTGCCAGAGGAGCATGGATAATGAAAAATAAAGTTTCACTCTACCGTGGTAAATGAGTCTGTTGACGGCAAGCACCACAAGCCTCTGCAGCCGCTGCACAAACTCGGTCTCGCTGGCACGAATGGGATTCTCCTGGCTCATCCTCCTCTGCATCATCTGGTTGAGCTCGTCACTGGCTACGGAGCGCATCCGCATCAGCAAGGAGTCTGTCTGCGCTAGAGAAAAGCGTCGCCGGCCTGCCAGCATGATTTGAGCATGTGAGAGCGCACAAATCGGAGACTTGAGGAAATAAATGCACACATGCTCTATAAAGGTGCAGATCAAATGTATGTCGAAAATCACTGCACACAGAAAAGCGTGAAAATTAGGTGATCAAAATAGCGTCTGTGCAGGAATGCTTAACACTGATTTAGTGAAGCATTCATTCATCGGAAACATGCACACGCACACAAACAAGCAGCACCAGTAGCGACTGAAGGCACTGGGCAGATTAAAAATGGCGATGGAGATTAGAGATTGACTGCAACGTTTGGAAACATGTCATCCCAAGTGTGGGACGATGTTCTCTGCTGCGGACCGCAGTCCCAGCTACCTGCATCACAGTGGAGCATGTAGGATGGAGCCCCAGTGGGGGAGGGGAAGGGGGAGTCCTGGGACAGGAAGCTGAAGGGGGAGGGCAAGGGGATCTGGCCGTACGAGCAGTAGTGCTGCCTGGGGATGCGAGGGATAATGGAGTCTTTCAAGGCAATGGAACCTTCAAATTGGGATGAGGACAGGATCATCGAACAGAGAAGAGTTGAGATGGGTGAAAACACGTGGCCGGGAGTTTTACCTACACATGGATTAACTAAACAAAACAGAAATGGGGCGGGGGGGGGGGGGTGACTTTGTGGTTCCAGTCTGCCGCACTCACCTGCAATGCTCTTTCGTTTCTGGTAAATGGTGTGATGCGGGGAGCTCGGCGTATTGTGGGAGCTGCTCAGCTTTTGAGGTGCCTGATTGGCTGTCGTCTTTATGAACTCAATAGCTGACTGAAGGACACGGAACTGCAAAGCGACCGCCATCTCTAGAAAGTGAGCGGAAAACAGTCATTGTGACGCACAGATGACAATGTGAGCAACAATTATAATGAATAATAATTTAAAGAAATAACATTTTAATTTAAAATTAATTAATTAATATTATTATTAATCAATTTAAATAATAATTAATAATAATAATTAATAATTAATTATAGTTTTTTTGGGGGGTCAATACTGAATCTTTTGACTAGGAAAAATAATAATTAAAAATTTTAAAACATTAAAATGAAAAACATAATTAAATTAATAATGCTGTACTATGTTCCCGGTTCGGTCATTGTTTTCCAAAGTAAAAACAGATGTTTGCAAATGTCTTATTTTGCTGAAAGACAGAAAATAATCACTCTTTTTTCATGAAGGACTACAGAAATCAGTGAACAATCACTGTTGATATGCTGAAATCAGAGGATTTGGACAATTTTAAATAAAAAAATGTCTCCAAGTGATCACTCAATTATCAAAATAGTTGTCATTAACTTTGATTACTTGTCGATTAATCGATTAGTTTTGACAGCTCCAATTCTAAATCTTCATACATTTCAACGTTTTCAAAAGGCCTCAGTAACAATAGGGTGATTCATCAATTACACAACATGTGAAGAAAATAGCCATAAAAAAGCAATACAATAATTAAGCAGAAATGAAAACTGTCAAAAACGGAGGACTGATATTCCGCCCCTGCAGTTGTAGATAATGAGCCCTGCTTTGTTGTGCGGCGAGGCTCGACAGCTTGATGCAGTGTGGAACGTCCACTGAACACTGATGAAAGTGGGCATGTGCTCCGCATTTCAAGAATCCCGCCCTTACCTTGCGTTCTCCGCATCTTGCTGGTCTGCATGTAACCCAGCAAGGTAATGAGGTCTTCAATGATGCGGAAGTACTGCGACCCCGAAGAGCTGCAGGAGTGGATCGTCACAGCTACTAACAGCTGCTGGATGTCGCACACCAGGAGCTTGTAATCATTCAGGGGAATGCTGCAAGAAGAATATCAAATTAAACCTATTAAATGATGAATTGATTTTTGGGGGAGAGATTCATTGTTGGAGCTGGCGTACCAGCTCTCCATGCCATTGAGGGTGGAGAGTGTGTTGAAAAGCACGTAGAGCAGCCCGTGATCGAGCAGGATGTCTGCCAGCTTAGGGCAGGCGTTGAGGAGCTGCAGTAGCATGCACAGGATGTTGTGCACCAACGAGTTCTCACACAGCGAGTTCTCAATAAGACCCAACACTGGGATGATGCAACGCTTTGTGAAAGGTGAGATGCTTTCCATTTCCTCGAGATACAGACTAGACAGTCACAGAGTACAAATGCATTAGTTTAAAGAGCACTTGGTGTTTTATGGACGACATTAGTACATTCGATACTGCCAAAGAAACATACTCTTCTTCCAGGCCCACCGGCCGTCCAAACAGCATCTCAAGGAAGCACTCGATCAGCCCCTGGCTGCCCTGGTGGATGTACAGCTGGTTGGCCAGCAGGGAGAAACCGTGATTCTTCAGGAATTTCTCTTTCTGCTCCTTGTTGGCTCTGCCGAAATATGCATCCAGCAGCTAGCAAAGAGAGACGCGATACCATGAGGAGTGGCCTAGCAAATGTTAAGTAAGAAAAAAAAAGGGAGGGGGGGGGGCTAACCTTCATGACCCCTTGTTGGATGAGGGGCGATGAGTGGTTGACGAGGACGATTAGGGCCTCGGGTTGGATCAGTTTGTCCATCACCTCCTCAAGCATGAGGTCTGGCAGCAATAGTAGGACGCCCCTCAAAAGGTCATAGAGGCCACAGCAGATGAGGACTAGGCAGTCCTCCGTACTGGACCTGCAACATCCAGCTTGTGATTCACCACTCAAGTTTTATACAGTTAAAAGGAGAAAAAAAAAAGGAATTATTTACTACAGAATTTGACGATTTGGTGTTTGTGTCACATAAATGCTAATGATAATCCTGCATTTGTGTTAATTTTGTTAACCAAAATATTTTCATGAATGCACATTTTTCACCGGACAAAAACTACACTAGATGAGGCTAAAACCCCCATTAACTCATTCGCTGCCATTGACGGCTATAGACGTAAAAAATTCATTTGAACTATTTCTATTTAACATTTTTCCCACAAGTATGAGTATGAACAAATCCTCTGATCTTATTGCCATGTGTGACATCGTGTTAATTTTGTGAGCATCGAAAGTATTACGACAGGTGTGTTTAATTTTTTTCTTTAAGATTTTTGTCATGTTGCTAGTGTTGTAGTTCTGATGGCAGAGAAAAAAAGAAGAATCTGAATTTACCGTGACATAAGAAAGAGTCTAGCTTTTCTTTACAATATAATCAATAACAGTTGTCAGGATAGATAAATATTAAGGATGTTGGATACCACTTTTTTTCAGACCGATACACGTACAAGTACTCAACTCTTTAGCAGTCACGGATACCGATACCAAGTACCAATACCACTGGTAACTAGTACTTTTGATAAACAAAATCTCCACAAACAAACCCATCATTTCGAACGAAGACCTATATATCCAAATATAGCACTTTTTCTATGATATTTTTCTATTTTTACACATACTGATATCGGTACCACTACCTTAAAATAAGGCTGGTATTGCCACCAATACTGATACCTGTGATCGGTACTCGCCCATCCCTAATAATTTTATCTCACAACTACACAGGTTTTATTAAATTTCAGTCGTTCCTTTAAAAAAATTAAAAAACACTAGGTTAGCCACTAGGCTATTTCTTTAGACTAGACTAGTGAAGTCATGCGATTAATTATAATGAAAAATTTTGCCCTTAATTTTTAATAATCTTTTCTTTTCTTTTTTTTTTTTTTTAAATCAGCAAGGTGATTAAATGTTTTTAATTATAATTAATCACATGACTTCAATAATTAACTCACGATTAATCACAAATGTTATATCTGTCTAAATGTACAACAAAAAAATGGTGTGTGTGTGTGGGGGGGTAATACTCTTATTAACAAAAGTGTAAAAAGTGTAAAACTAATAGAAATAGTTCAAATTTTTTTGGGACGTCTATGGCCGGCAATGGCAGTGAATGAGTTAAAAAAAAAAATCCCAATGTCATTATACTGTACAATTATATAAATAAATATGCTTTGTTATACACATATATGTGCACTGCTACATACCGGTCATTGGAATCAGTTTTGCTGTGCATCCTCTCATAGCCAGGTGAGTAGGTGTAACTTTCCCAGTCTTCAGGTACAGAGCTTCGATCAGCTGCACTGGGCCAGCGACTGACTGCCAATGAGCCATTTGGAGCCGGGAAAGCCAATCCCAGACTGGCCAGGTTGCTGTGGCTCCTCTGGAAGGACTGGATACCCTTCAGGCTGTCAGGACGTCGAGGCGCCTCATCGCTGGCCGAGTCAAACCTGTCCTCAGACTCGGCCACGCCCACACTCCCTTCCGCCAGGCTGTCCACCTCGGCGGCCTCGTCTCGCTCCTCCTCCACGCTGATGGACGGGGTGCGGGCAGCTCCTTCGTTGCCGCCGTCCCTCGAGTCACATATGGTCTTTGCGGATTCGCAACTGCTGAGCAGCTGCTCGTCACCCTTCTTGAGCGTCTCGGTACTGCCCAGAGCCAGCTGGGTGGTGAGCGACGCCCGCTCGCCGTCGCTAGTCTCATTCAAGCCGCTGTGAGTGAGGCGGGGTGTCAGTAAAGGGGACGAGAAGGGCGACGGTGCGAGGCTGGGCGGGCGCAAGGACTGATCTTCACTCCCGCCGTGCTCAGGCGATGGACCGTGGAGATGGCCTGGGAGACAACGTGGTGAGCATTTTGTAATTATCTTCTACTCAGCAGCAGCAAAGGACAGTTGCGTGTGTCAATTAATAGAACTGGGGCAGGACACATGTACGTTAACTCATTCATTCCCAGCCATTTTCACTGAAGCAACCCCCTTCGCTCCTGACTGTTTTACTGGATTTTGACCGATTTTGTAAGCCCCAAAGAATATTTTGTTCTATTGCTGTAAAAACATGGAATCTACCAAAAGAAAGATTAGAGTCTCTTCTTTCATCAGGAAAAAAAGTATATTTCTATCTGTTTCTGTTTGGCAGCAATTAGCATTAGAATATATCTCTTATACTCTGCTGTCACCTGCTGGCCGTCTTTTGTAATAACTACCATTGCTTCAACCGTTCTCTTTAGTTCAGAGGCTGCATCAAAGCCTTCTGTATAATCTAGCATAAAAAAACATTAAAAGAATGCATAAATACGTTTTTGGGACACTTAAAACATTTGAAATAAAACGTACTTATATGTTTTCGGAAAAAAATAAGTTAAATGGACAAGTCACCACTAATCATATAATTTGGTCCCCTAAGCACTGAAGTTATAACACATACATAATAATAATAACGCATACTGTTTGCATTAATCATGTATTAACACACATTAATCACACTATTAACTCATTCACTGCCATAAATTCATTAAAAAAAAGATTATTAAAAATTCGGTGCGTCAGGTAATTCAAATTTTTAATCGTAATTAATCGCATGACTTCAATACTTAACTCACAATTAATCACAAATTTTATATCTGTTCTAAATGTACAATAAAATAATTCTAGGTTTTCATACTCTTGTTAACAAAAGTGGGAAAAAATGTTGAACTAACAGAAATAGTTAAAATGAATAGGCGTCAATGGCAGTGAATTAGTTAATATTTACATCAAATATGCAAATTTGCACGACCAGGAAGAGCCGGAACATTATATTTTGTGTTTCCGCGCGGACATTCATTGCTGACGGACAGCAAAGCGGAGCTATAAACACGGAATTGTCACGCGCCTGATGGCGAGCCGACCTGCTCGATGGACGTCAACATCAAATAACTTTAAAATGGTGTGATTAATGTGGGAAATAAACAAAACAAAAAAAAAGTGCTACGGACGAGGCACGGGCGCCGTAAAGTCGAAACGTCGTAGGTCGCGTGCGACGTAACTCGAGGACTTCCTGTATAACAATAATAACATGCACACGCAAAACCTGCCTTTCTTTTTTCCCTACACCACTCACGATCGATTTGGGAGCAGTCCGCGGTTTAACAGTCGCGGTAACAACACGGTGCACTCCACGGTGCACTCCACGTCCCCCATTTGTTGCGCAATGAAAACTGGACATTTTCATACATTTAGTTTTTTTTTTTTTAACACACACAAAAACGGACAGGATGTAAATTATTATTTTTTTTAATTAAAAAAAGAAAGAAAGTGGACATGTCCGGGCAAAAGAGAACCTATACAAACTGCTACATGCTATTCCGACAACCCACTGGAGTTGTATTCACAATATTACTAATACAACTGAAGCATGCGTACCTTCATGGGGAGCTTCAGCAAAGACGGTCGGGGAAAGAGAAACCACTGAACTGCTGGCGGACTTCCCTCCACTGTTAGAATGCCGCAGGTGCATAATAGACTGCACCTTGTCGTGGTACAGCTTCCCATCTGACAAATGATATTAAAACAAGCTCAGCGCAATGAAACAAATACAAGTGGCATATATTGTGGTTGACTTCACCTATGTGCAGTGAGAAGTAGAAGCTGGACGGAGTATGGCAGACGTAGGTGTTAGTAGGTGGGTGAACTGCCAGCAGGAAATTAGAGATCAGCTTTAGCAAGTCGAGATCAGGTGGCGAGCCGAGCACTTCCTGGATTATTTTGACGAAAGACAAACAGACTTCCTGTGGGATGGCCGTCAGGTGCTCGTCCCGATGCTCCTGAAGACAAATAGCATCCTTCGTTATCGTCAGGTGCAATCAAAGGGCACTATAAGTACAAAATTTGTGCTTTAAACACACCTGTAAAACCTGGCAGGTTAGCAGGAAACGGCCCACCACTTCAGCCTTCAGGAACTGACGGATATTTAAGACCTGGTAAGGATGGTGCACCCTAATCAGGATCTCCAAAGCAGCCAGTAGTGTCTCCCACACACCACACTAACAAAAAACAACACAATTTATAGTAATGTGACCATTTGGTGATGTATTTCTCATCGTTTCTGAATGAGGCAAAAAAAAAAAAAAAAGAAGAAAAGAAATAAAAGAACACATCATTACACGTCATTACGCATTTAACTACTGTTATATATTCAAAATTCAAATTCAACACAAGCTTTCAGCTTCTTACCTGTGTTCACTATAAATACATATAATGTCACAGATTCCTCTAAGGCAGCAATGGCCCAAGTTTAGCAGAGCTTTGACCGGTAAACAGGAGGCGAGGGTTCAAATCCTACATTCACCAGGTTACAGTTCAAGTTGTCTTCTTTATTCAATTTAAACTTTGTAACTTTCACATAATTTATCTTTCAATTTACTTCATAAGCATTCAGCAATGAGCTTTTAGCATTCCCACGCAATTTTTGCAGAAATTGCACTTTGTCTAGTTTATACAGGTATGGTAAAAATTAGGGGTGGGAATCTTTGAATGTCTCACGATTCGAATCGATTCCGATCTTTGGGACTGCGATTCAATTCAGAATCGATTTTTGATTAAGAACGATTTTTGATTCAAAATGATTTGATTGACAATGATTTTTGCTGCAATCTATAGATGTGCATGGAATTGTAATGATCTACTCCAGCCTGACTTGCTAATGCTAATTAGGGCGCTACTCACGGCACTTTTATCATTCAAAAGAATGGCTCCACACTGCAAAAAAACAACTTTTATTGAAATAACTTGATTGTGACTTTTTCCTTCTACTCTCTAATGTGGCTACAACTTAACAGTGTATTAGACCGCATGGGACCACACTGCCTCTTCAGTGGCCAAATCGGGTACAACATGAACAGCGCTCCAAATAAAGGCGCACACAGACAAAGGCAAGACGGTATGAAATAATTCAAATAAAATCGATTTTGGGACATTTAAAATCGATTCTGAATCATACTAAATGAAAATCGTGATTCTTATGAGAATCGATTTTTTTGGCACACTCCTAGTAAAAATAATACTAAAGATTATAATTGTAATAGTAACAATGAACCACTACATAGTGATAACTGATGGCCTTTAAAATTAACCAGTACCCAAAAGTAGCTCCCATCTTTAAAAAGGCTACCGGCATAGATTAATCTCAATTTGGTGATATTTTCACGCATAGCACATTTCCTTTTGTTCTCTTTTTAGATACGTATTTGTTGTGTTGTATCTGCTGCGTGCTACAGTACAATGGAAGCACTTATGAGTGTTTACCTCCGCTTTCGCCCAGATTTTCCAGTCCAACAAGATGTCTGAGAGCAGCCTGATATCCTGCACCACAGCGATGGATTCTGTGTCCAAACGGAATTGACCGTCATCTGCCAGGATTAAGATTGGTCCGCTGCAACACCCATCCAACAGAGTCTAGACCAGACATAAAGTGGCTGTCAAATTAGACAGTGTTTCTGGCATGCTTCCTACTCTAATGAGAACAAATGTTTTTAACCTTAAAGCGCAGACAGGGAGGGGGAGAAAAACAATAGGGCAATTTAAGTGAAATAAAGAGCCATTGATGCAATTAATCAGTGTATAATCTGTAAACCAAAAGCAATTAGGGCAATTAGAGGTGTTGTGTGACAGTGTGGCACATATCCGCTGAGTCTTCAGTAACAGTAAGGTAACCAAAAACTATCCCAGGGTCAGATTCACCGACGTGGATGTTACCGTTTCACGACAAAGATCCAAGACTCACTTTCAGTATATGATAGCCAACGATACATTTGGACTTGATCAGCACTTGGTGTATCATCGAGTAGCCATGGTAACAGTCCATTTCATGGATGCGATGCTGGTTGAACTTGGACAGAGACAAGAGTATCTGCAAGGCCAAAGCCTGGGTCATCTCACAGTCGCTCAACTCCACCGTCTAAGGAACAGATAGTCCAAGCTACAGTCACAATTCTTCCCGATCAAGACACAGAATCACATGTTTTGTCATGAAAATTGGACCTTTATGAGGATTTTTTTCTATTATTATTAGGGCTGTCAAAATTAGTGTGAGATAATTTAAAGTTCCTTTAATGCCACCATTTTTTTTTTTTTTACGTGCAATTAATGACCGCCCTTTACTTGGAAAGCCTGTACTGGGGGAATTCCAGTCGCAACGAAGCAGACACGTCCACGTCAAAATTTTGTAGTAACAAATTAAATGATAATGCATATATTTGTGGAGACTGGGGTCAAGTTGTATTTTACAATTTACGTTACTTCATGTTAAAGATGAGATAACTCTTATTATGAAAAGAAAAATGCACTGAACTGTCACCAATTTCTTACAAATGCAAGTAAGCCATCTAGTGGCAGATTTTTTTTAATTGTACATTTCGGACAGATAGAAAATTTACGATTAATCAAGAGTTAACTATTGAAGTCATGCGATTAATTCCGCTTAAAAATGTTGATCCCCTAACACCCCTAATAGATGCACCACATGCTGGGTCACAATCACTTATTTAACACGCTTCAAAAAAAAATACTATAATCAATACAATAAAGTGCTTTCATTAACTCATTCAGTGCCAATCCAGAAAAATGGATCTTTGACGTCTATAGTCGTCAATGGCAGCAAATGAATTAAAAGTGTGGCTTTCTCTGACCTGTGCAAAAAGGAAGACAACATTTCCCGTCCCGCCAATCTTATGCAGGACACTCTGCAGGCCTTGGGTTTCAGTGGGCAGCAGAGCTTTGAGAGCGCTGGGCTCTAAAGAAACACTTTGCACTTCTCTGGAGCTGAAAGGCCGCTGGGTCACCACAGTCTTGGCTTGTCCCTTCAGTCTAATTACAGGTTCATAGATAGTATAGACCCTAGGACTGCTGGGAGCGTACACAACTGCCAGGCTCTCCTGTAATGAAACAGATTCATGACAAATTGGCTTTCATTGAAACTAGTGCATCTAACCCTCATTATTTTTTAGAACTGATGTAGGGTTGTTGTTGGAAGAAAGCTTGCTATTATTTCTAACTTACTCCACTCTGGCTTCAAGTTTTTTTCCTTTTCTAAATCACCACAGCTATTAACCACAAAACCATTAACAATTACTACAAGGGAACGGTTTTCATTCTCAATGAAATAGCGGAGGTTTTTACGACATGTTTTTCCATTGAGGAAAAGTGACTTCCTGCGTGCGGTGTGTCAGTAGGGACAATCCACACAAACCATCAAATTCAACAATAAATGACAGATAGATTGCTTTGAGTGTTGTTTCACAGTATAAAGACTTACAACCAAAGCTGTTGTGTCGACATCTTTGCTTTTCATCAGAAGTTCCCGCACTCCGGCACACTTGAGTCCTTCCTGAGTGACAAACTTGGAGAACGACCCTGTAGGTCTGCCATAATTGCAGGGCATGATTGAGGTGAGGTCAGGCCCGCTGGTGTATAGGAAGAAGGCCTCCTCGGACCCTATTCTGGCCCCTGAAAAAAAAAAAAAAGTGAATTTCAGAGAGGGACAAATCCAACATAGACTATGACTCAACATTAAAGATAATTACTACATATTTTATTATTTTATTTACACGACAGTATAAATCTTAATCTTATGTATTGCTTTTTTTTTAGCTATGTGTCCTCTCCCAAATTTAGCTGCAACTCTTGGTGATCTAGAGGAGTAAAAAAAAAAAAACATCAATGTGCTTCATTAAGCTTAATTTTCCATTGCTAAATGATCAATCATGATAATACACGAGAAGCAGGGAAAAAAGCCTTGTTTATTTTTCCTCCCCCTTTCTAGTGTCTTCCTTATCAGTCGCCCTCTGTTGGTTATCATTCTTCATGTTTTTTTGGACAGATCGTGCCTATTAAGTCAATTTCGTTGCTCTGGACTTGCGCATGTGCAATGCCAATAAAGACCCAACCACATTAAACCGAATGAATAAAAGAAGGTCCTACCATTGAAGAGGAGCACCGTTCCCATGCTCCAGTTTAAACATTGTTTGGTCACCTCCTCAGAGGATGGGATACAATGGCCCAACATACAGAAGGTCTTGTTGCTGTCAGAAGATAAACTGGATTTTCGGGGTAAGGTGTAGTCCAAGAAAACTTCACATTTCCTGAAATAGAGAGGAGGCTTATGATGAACCCTTTTGGTTACCAACAAATTCTTATAACGAAACATGTTTATACTCACATGATGCCACACACCCAGACAACCACGCGGCCATGGATGTTTTTCTTGCCCTCAGGCTGCTGGGTGTAAGTGAGGCCCAGGTGCTGCCATTGGCCGGACTGGAGAAGTCCCTCAACAGAGTCTGCCTGCGCCAACAGCCCCGCTTTTATCTCGTCGTTTGGGTCTATACAAATCCTGTGGGAGCAGTGTAGTTAAATTTAAAACTTTACAAAGTACTACAATGTGCCTCATAGGAACTCCAAGTCTATTAGAACACTCACCTGAATGTGAGGGAGCCGGTAGTGAAGTCCGCCCACACTTGGAGCATGAGTGCTTTTGAGCCCATGGATAGAATATGAATGAGGCCTTCCTCTGCTACTCTTTTTCCAGCCTGAGGCGAGCCGTGGTGAGTTTCAGCAGCAGGAGGGTTCCTCCTTTCTGGCAAAAGAGAAAAGGAAAATACTGAATTGTTCAGACTGCGTATCAATGACTTGCTAAATGATGCGTTTCTCACCCTTGTCTGTGTTCCCTGCTCTTTCCTCTTGCTCCACCACTCTCAACCACATGGAGGCGCTGAAGCCACTGGCCATGTGAGGCCAGCAGTTCTGCCCCACCAGGGGCAAGTGGAGAGGAGCAGTGTGCCATGGAGAGGAACGCAGGTGACTCGGTCTGAACTCGCCATCTCCCTCTCTGCGACCAGGAGTCAGTTTGCCCTTCCAGAGCAGACCAACACTTTTCCCTCCAGCGGTACCATTTGGTCTAGAACTAGGAGACACTCCTCCGGGTGTTGAGGCCCAAAGGGTTATTGGAAAGTCCAGCAGGTGAAGGGGTTCTATGTTCACGTTGGCTTCAACAATTTGTAAGATGCCCTTCAGTAAAATCTCCTGGGAAGCAACATTAGGAATATGAAAGGAGAGAAATGCTTGAGAGCAGTGGAAGTCAACCTTAAACATTTCTTAACAATAATATGTTATATGTGACCTCACTCGTCGAAACATGAATGGGGCGGCCATTTTGCCACTTGCTGTCAACTGAAGATGACATCACAGTTGCTCATAGTTCAGGCAATGACCAATCACAGCTCTCCTGTTTCCTGAAGCTGAGCTGTGGATTGGTTGTTACATGAGACCTGAGCAACTGTGATGTCATTTTCACTCGACACCAAGAGACAAAATGGCCGCCTTCTGATATTGATAAAAACTGCTGGATTTTTCTGCTTAACTCATATTCCTAGACTAGTGGGGCTGCATAGAACATATTATTGTCAAGAAATACTTCTTGAGTTGACTTCCCGTTTAACCTTGCTGGAGGTACTGAACCCCACCAGTTTCCTATGCGGATTCACACAACCCTCCTTTATTGAAAAATAAAATGTGATTTAGTTTATTTTATTTTATTTTTTTAATTCAGGACACTGGTACAGGCCAGAGTGCTTTATAAAGTAACTTAGAGCAAGTCATTTTCAGCCTTAACTGAGCGTAAGCTAAAATAGAATCAAACGTATAAGTAAAAATTAACAGTAGGACCAGTGTTATACATCACAACTAACTAAAATAGAGAGAAAAAAGTGATATAGAGCCCAAGAGCCTTGAATTCTGCACAGCAGCATACAAATTACCAAGCAAATTTATGTGACAACTGCAGCGTTGCAGCTTCTACAGCATGCCACTGAATTCCAATCTTCTTTTTACGAAATGTGTTTCGTGGAGACTATAAATAAATGATGTCTCCTGCCTGATAGCACATAACTGTGGTGGCAATTTGTAACAGCACATCTGTTCTACACACATGGGTGTTAATTGTATGAGGACTGGGGGAGGGCCCACGGGAGCAGAATGCATTGATGTATTTCAAGAACTATCCAAGCTGTCAAAGCACATGCAACCTAGCAGCAGACGTGTACATGTGACAGATAGGGTTTACTACTTACAGTAGGTGGGGACTTGTCCAGGAAGAGACGAATCAATAGGGCCAGTTCCTCTGCTGTGATTCGCTGGCTCACCATGGCAACCAGCAGCTCCACTATAACAGTCTGGCAGTCTGAACGCAAACCAATTAGCAAGATTGTACAATATTTCATTCACAAGCAGAGTTTTTGCGCCTCACAACGTCTCTAAATGTCAAAACTCCTTTGACATAAGTCTAATAGCCGCACAAAAGTATACAGGAAATCCATAGCAACAGTTTTTGGTATGAATAAATTGTTTAAAAAATGTTTTGTTTGTAACAAACCTTTAAGAGAATGGTCCGCTTGGCTAAGGATTTTATGAAAGCCAGACAAGATGGTTTTGACTCCTCCCTGTGTGCATAAAAGGAAGACGTCAGTTATACTTGAGAGTCCCGTAGCAGAGCAAAAGGTAGAAAATGGAATTTTGGTGGGAAAGTTCAACGAAATAGAGGGAAAAGTTAGTCTGACCTGGTCATAGAGTAGAGCGGCATTGCGGTGGTTGGCGCGAACTGCACTGAGCAGGCTGTGAAACACATGACTCACTACATCCAGGTCTGGGGAGCCGGTGGCCAGTAGTTGCAACTCGATTGTACAGATCTCCGGGAAAAGCAGCCCGCCCCGCCCGGGACCGTCTGCCACTGTCGCAAACTCACGTTGCACAGACTCCACCTTCAATCCTGAGGGAACAGCCAATGAGATCAATGAGAGACCCTGAGGAGAAACACTCAAACATGGACAAATTTTCAACCTCCCGCTGACTGACGCCACACTTGAACAACACCATCCGGCTGCTTAAACAGCTTCACGATCCAGAAGCAATGCCTGCGATGACTCCAAGCAGATGTCCTGGTAGCAGCTGATAAAATGCAGCATGGGAGTCTGCTTTTGCTTTCATGGGAGCAGCCCAGCAGACTCTCACGTGCCTTGTCAGAGCTCCTTTTATTAACGAGTGATGATAAATCCCCTGAAGTTCACACTGCTTTATTTTCTTCCACATTTGCACAACCAAATCAGGATCTGGTTCAAGCTTGAGCTCGATGCAAATACAAATTTAGATAACTGTTCTGTTTTTTGTTTTGTTTTGTTTTTAAAAAGAAAGGTTACCCATAGTTTAAAGGTGGGCCTAAATGAAATGCCAACTGTCCAATATCATTTCAAATTTTGGTGAAAATGTTCATTTTCTCTGACACTCAAAAGAAATATTAAGAAAATAAGGGGCGGCATGAATCAGTGGTAGAGTGGTTGTCTCGCAACCCTTAGCTTGTGGGTTCAATTCCAGGCCGTTGTGGTCATGTCAAAGTATCCCTGAGCAATAACTGAATCACCAGTTGCTCTTGATGTTGCATCATCAGTAGGTGAATGAGTAGACAAAATGTAAAATGCTTTGTGGGCCTTGTAAGGTGGGAAAGTGCTAAATAAATTGAATACCTTAAACTAAAATTTGGGAGCTTCTTCATTGTGGAAAAACGTACTCGAAAAAAAAAAATTGTAAAAATTTTTCGTTCAGAAATTCTAAGTACATTTTACAAGGAGAGCTTTGAGCACATTTTTACCAATTTATAAAAATAAAAAAAAGCTACTCAAGAGCTGAGGAACGAACCCACAACCTTCAGTTTGTGAGACAGCCACTCTACCAGCTGAGCCATGCCGCTCCTTCTGTGTGTTAATATATTAATGATGTCAGGCGGAATCCTTGTACCTCCAAGAGACCCGTTTTTGGTCTGTGTTTGGACACACCGGCAATGCAGTATAGTGGCAAATAGAAGAGTGGCATGTCTCAGGTAATAGAGTGGCTGTCTCCCAAGATGAAGGTCATGAGTTTGTTGCAATTGTTGTAATTTATTTATTTTTTTTTTTTTTACAGTGTTAGACAGTGACAATTTGTGTTTTCCCCATTGTCTGCTAAAAAAAAGAAGAAAAAAAAGAGTGCAGAGCAGAAAAAAGAAAAAGTCATTAGGGAGTAGTCTGTTTTTAAGGAAACCACTACACATTACCCAGGGTCAGACACCATACCATAAACATGTTGCTTTTTTAAAAGGAATAAATAGCCTGTACATTAACTTCGTCCGCGTAATGAATTTCCCATTTTGACTCATGATTGTGTCAAGAGTGAACAACTAAAGCGATAGCACATCAATTAAGAAGGAAAGACTATAGAAGAAGGAATTTTAAAACAACTGGTCTAGAATGAGGCCAGTATTTTGGATCCAAGGTTGGGAATGTTTTCCAGGAAGTAGCTATTTAATGGAGATTTAACAAATCACAAGATCCAGCTCATGCGGTACAATGAGCAAATTAGCCTGCAGTTGTAAAACACAAAACAATGACTGTATTCTGAGGAGGTGAAAGAGAGAATGTGTATAATCAGGCTGTGTCTGAAACCTATTAGAACAAAGCTGAAATGCAGAGGTTATACTGCATACGCGCTTGCTAGAGGAGTTAAAAATGTGTGAAGGAATAATTCTGCAATGTCATGCAAGTATTCAGAATTTGCTATTGCCAAATATCATCATAGAGGATGTGGTATTGTATTATACAGAACATGACATTAAAAACACGTTTGACTATCTTACACATCGCAGTTAAAAATGCATAGAAAAAGTTATTTGTCCTTAATGGGAAAAGTATCATAAAACATTTTTACCAGGAGATGGAGTAGGCTAAACAATTTTGGTTTCCCAAGGTTAAAAATAAATAGGTTTCAAGGTTGAGGAAAAATATACAACTTCTCAATCCATCAAGACTAAATCTGCTGACATTTATTACAAACGCAAAAATAGTACATAAGGAAAGTAAACATAGATGATTTATAGTTGAAGCCTTAAGTGACTCCCATGACTGTTGTAGTGGGTGTTTCAAAATAAAAAAATATCACCAATGATGTTTGACCAGCTTAGCTATATGTTCTGATGATGACGTGTTGCTTTCTTAAGGATCAGTGAGGTGCAGTGAGCTCCTACCCTCTTCCTGGTTGGCCATGTCCTCCGGGTTGCTTTCGCTGTCTGCGTCGTAGCCCTCCTCCTCCTCCTCCTCCCCAGGGGGCTTGACGCCGCAGCTCTGAACGCCGTCCACCTCCTCCGATAGATCGCCTGCTGGGGTTGCCCCCTGCGCCAACACTTGGAACTTCTGACAGAAAGACGACGAGAGGGGAAAAAAAGAGGGGGAAGAGGAAGCAAGAGAAATGAGGAGAGAGAATGAGAGAGAAAATTATTTTTAATGTATTAATGCAATCTCAAAAGTAAATGTAAGACACGTGTGAACAAAATGCCAACCAGTTAAAATGATTTAACTGATGAGGGGGAAAAAAAGGCCAAATACTATAGTACAAATAAGGTGAATATCAGCTGACTCGCACAGCACTCAGGCAACAGAGTTCCTACTTTCGTATAGTTTGTCATCATAAGGGAACGGAGGTGCGCACGCACACACACACACACACGTGCACTCAAGTAAACAAGTCTTAAGTGTTAACTGATCCACCGAAGAAGCTGCCAGTCGGAGGACAAGACATTGCGTGGATCCATGTGACAAAAAGCATTTGACTCTGGGGATTTTGAGCTTCACAGAACAATTTCAAAGGGATCATGTGATAGCCACACTCTGCATGACTCAATACGAAACGACGACGTGCCTCAGAATTAGGTAAAATCTATTATATAAAAGCATGAACCTTCCTGTGGCTGAGTCACACAGGCATTTTAACTCATTCACAGCCATATTCACTGACGCAACCCCCTTCACTCCCGGCTGTTTTACAGGATTTGGACTGATTTTGCAAGGCCCGCAGAATATTGTGTTCTATTGATATAAAAACAAGGAACCTACCAAAAGAAAGATTAAAGTCTCTTCTTTCATCAGGAAAAAAAGTATATTTGTATCTGTTGTTTGCAGCAATTAGCATTAGAATATTAATAATATTTAAGTTTCATCATCATTCACAAACCTGTTAAAAACACTGGCAAAAAGAGCTTGTTGCAACATGGCCCTGGCTGTTCTCTTATACTCTGCTGCCACCTGTTGGCCGTTTTTTTGTAATAACTAGAATTGCTTCAAGCCACCTCTTCAGGTCAGAAGCTGCATCAAAGCCTTCTGTATGCTCTAGCATAAAAACATTAAATAAAACGTATAAATATGTTTTGGGGAGTAAAGGACAAAGTATTAAAAAACGTATTTATAGCCTCACCAAAAGGCGACTTTGTTGAGGATAAGCAAAACTTGATCAGTGGAAAAATTAAGGAACGGGATTATCTCATGCCGTTATTTTCTTTAGTGTTCTAATATCACTACAATACAATATAGTAGTGTTGTTCCGATACCGTTTTTTGGCCCCCGATACCGATAGCCAGCTTTGCGGTATCGGCCGATGCCGATACCATACCGATACCCAAGTTGTTTTTTTCTCAACATGAAAAAGATGTCCTGCCCTTGGTTCAGAGCATTCAAGGGCCAATAGGATATCTTAGGTCGGCATGCAGTAAACATGTCACACATGAGGGAATGTCGTGCATGAGCAAGACACAAGATGCTGCATCCAAAGTCCTATATAAGCGTCAGAATTAATGGTATCGGCATGTTACTTGTTAGTACTCACCGATAGCGATACTACTGTTTTAACACCTGGGTGTTATTTTATTTTGAAATGGCTTGGTCAGAACCAACAAAAAGCCAAAAAATGGTCAAATAACGCCCAGGGGCTAATGCAGTATCGGGGCCTCTGTCGATAGCAGTATCAGTATCGGAACAACACTACAAAACAGTATAGCATTAAAAAATGCATAATGTCACTTACAGCATCTCCAAAGGCAGGACTCACCCTGTCTAGCTTCTCCTCAGGGGCATCGGGAGTAGATGACACGTCAGCCAAAGCCACTCTCAGCAAAGAATCAAAGAGTGGCACGGCGAGGTCAGAGTTCACCACCCCTGAGCAAGATAGCTGGTCTCTCACTTCTAACAGGGTATCTCCAACTGACTGCAGCTACAGAGATGACATGATACCATACTTGAGATACTCAATACCAGAATATTTGTATTTTGTTTGATAGATGAAGAAGAATTTCATACCTGATGGGTAAGCTCCGAGTCTGTCCTCTGCAGGGCTGAGTTGGCACTGTTCAGACAAATAGCCAATAAAGCCTCAAGAAGACGAATGCTTTGTAGCTGCCACTCTTCCTCCAGCCGCTTGCTTGGATCTCTGGTTTTCCCCTCAATGTGACCACACTTAATTGAATCTTGACCTAGCTCATCTACTCCCAGCGAGCTGACTGGGACTGTGGACTCTGGACTACTTTTGACCTTGAGTTCCTTTTTCTTCTTTGCTTTGCCATCCTTGGTTTTACAGGAAAGCTTCTGAATAACCATGCTCATAAGGCGCAAACAAACATCCAAGCCTCCTAGTCTGATAAACTGCCTCTGGAACAAAGGGTTGGCCAGGTAGACGCAACGACACACCGACCAAACATCAGCTGCCCGTCGTATCTGTTCTTTGGATGGCAGGGTCACACTGTCTGGCGACAGGTATGCCAAGCGCCCGCCAAGGGGCTCACTAGCCGTACTGTCATATCCTGAAGTGTCCTCAGAATCATTAGCCGAGTCCCGGTCAGAGTCAGCCTCTTTGCTAACGCACAGAAAAGCAACACAGAGGAAGAGGTTAATGACATGGAGGTGCGTCTCTGCTTGGCTACGGCCCGCTCCACGGCCCTGCCCGCTACGACTCTTGCGGCGCGGATATGCCTCCTTTAGCACTTCGTAGAACTTGCTGAGGCTCTGAGGACCCTCTCCAGATCCCCTAGAGGCCAGATCCTCAGCCAGGTTCGAGACTGTCTGCTTCTCTTCGGCAACAGCGATCTCCAGCTCCTGGAGTGCGCCGTCAGCATGCTGGTGTCCGAAGCTGGTTATCAGGGTCTCAAATACCTTCAAAGCTAAAGAGCACGTCTGGTCAAGGTACACCAGTTCTGTCATCTGGTTGAGGCCATTGCAGCTGATGAAAAGATCTCGAATAACCCTGTGATAGAAATATTTATGAGTAGAAGGTTGTGGTTCATTTACAAAACAGTTTAAAAAAAATAAGTGCTTCACTTCCCAGACGGCAAAATATTTTTTTCTAAACAATACTTGCTTTTGTAGACCTGGTCACATGTATCATCGCTTGCAGGGTAACAGCTAGTGCCATTTTAAAATAATGGTTGCATTTACTGCGACACAACAGATCTTGAGAATTTTCACTTTATAACCCTTTCTGTTTTTTTAATCCCTTATCTGACTTTTGAATTACAATGCATGCCAAACAGTAAGTAACCAGGCAGTGATGAACGATAAATTATGTTACATGGTAAATTAAACTAAAAATGAGTTACCCATCGTATCCTAACAAAGTCAAACTGTAACTGTATTCTATGCAGCTGTAGGTAAACATAGCCTCTTCTGGTGCTCCAGTGCTGTGCTCTTGTCAAATAAGCCAACAATAGTATCTCAGGTCACTTGCTATCCACAAAGCTTTGTTAAATTATGGATTAGCATCAATTAGCAATGATAAGGTGGGACCGATCTAATGACAATCTGATGGATTTAATTATCTGGTAATATGAATGAGTACAGGATATCATTTCATGCATTACACATTTTCAAATAAATATTAAGCATTCTTTTTCTTTTTTTTAAAGGTCTTAAAACAGTTTACTTCTTCCCACTTTAAGCGCAATAACACAACTTTGTGTGACTTAAGTCACCTAACACCCCAAGTAGTATTAAAAAATCCAACTGATAATTTACCTGGATTTGAGAAGAGCAGGTAATGCTTGCAGATATACGAGTAGTATGTCTACAGGCAGGCACTGCGAGTGATAGCTGCAGACTTGGGTGCAAACTGTAGAAACTCCAAGCTGTTGGGCATGGTGTGCAAGCTCGACCCCTCGCTGTAGCACAGGGTTGAAGATGTGCGTGTAGAGCTGCCACTGCACGACAGCATTGCCACGCAGTGTCAAGTGGCACACGTGAGCAGCTACGAGCTGGCTCAGGTGCCAGTCGTCTCCAAACACTAGTTCTTGGTAAGCCTCAAGGGCATCCCACTTCCATAACATGTCCTCCGCACCTCCTCCACTTGGCAGAATCCCTTGAGAGCGGTAGCACAGGCTGGTGGATATAGCTGAAAGTTCCCCATGTTGTAGCGTCTCCTCAAGGCCTGGCAACTGACTGTGGTCCAAAGTGCAAATGTTGCATGAAGCGAGCTTCGCTCTTTCCGAGGGCTGTCCTCCACCAAGCTGGTCTAGAATTAGTCTTCCGAGAACACTGAGAACATGAGACTGGTAACTACGTAGACCTGGTGCTTGGAAGGCGTCCAAGAGTGGCCGTATCACCGAGCGAGGGTCCATGCAACAGCAGATACCAACAGCCTGCACCCCGGCTAGCACCTGCAATATGGCTGGTCCACTGGGCGACAAGCGTTGCAAGAGCCGCAGACATTGGTGAGCACAGGCAGCCAGGCAGCAGCAGCGTTCAGGGTAACGCACTGCATCACCCTCCAACCCTTCCTTCCCTTCGCCATCCTCTTCAAAGGGGTTACGCCTGGCAGCCATCTTAAAAGCCGAAACAGGCAAACCCGATAGATCTCTGTGATGATGAAGGAAGTGGGAATATTCACAGCGACGGTGACGACGTCGAGCGCACACAGACTGATGCAGCTGCTCAGACTTTGCTTTCTTGACGGCACTCACAATCTTGAAGACCCCTGCGATTAGACCTCGTAGCCTTTCTGAAGCCTCGCCTCCTACTTCTGAATCTCTGGCCATCCCAAGTTCCTCCAAACGTAGTACAGTAGCCTCAAAGAGCTCCAGACCACGATGTTGGACAAATTCATGGATGAGGTCTAGCGCTTGACTAAAGAAGAAGGGGTTGGGTGTTGAGGCCTGCAGGCAGCCCAGAAGGACTTGCAATACCCCTTCTAGAAGCTCAGGCAGCAGTAGTGCCCTGTGGCGAAAGCGGGAAAAAGAAAAATCTTCTTGGACTTCTTGCAGGGTCTTTTTTGGCCGAGGAGCAAATGGATTTGTCTGTCTGTCTAGGCAGCTTTGGATTTTTAGAGTGGCCCGTAGCAGGTCGGTTAGGCTGCGCCTCAGGCTATCTGGAAGGGTTTCACTTTGACTGACATCTACCCACATCAGGTGCAAGATTGTGCGCAGAAGCATCCTCTGGACCAGTGCAATTGGCTCTTCGGTCCACCCACCAGCAAGCTCCTCTGCCCCTGTTCCACCACCGCCTCCTGGACCACAACAATCTCCAAACTCAGTCAGGATCTCAGTCAGAGTTGGTACAACACTGACTGCCAAGCCAGGATTGTGACTAATGCTCATATCAAATTTACACACTTTCTCCAGTAATGAAAGTAACACGTAGCAGAGGTCAAAGGGTGAGTTCTCCATGCGATTGAATATTGACATTGCAGCTGGGTCCGTCAGGGTTTCGTTGTCCATTGTGTGCGATCCAGGGACTCTTGGATGGGGGTATGGCACACTCATGGTTTCTGTGGTGGTGGTTGCTGTGTCCGTTAACTGTGTGGCTTCCAAACGATGATGTAGATGATGTACACGGATGGTAGCGCCATGCGACCTTCTGGTCCGTGTGCCACTTGGGCCTGCCTTGTCCTCAGCATTGGCTTCTGAATCTGAGGTAGAAACTTGCGAGCGCCGAGCATCCTTTACATTGTATTTTTGGGCTGTCCTACGTGACCGCCTTGATTTCCAGGTGCCACTGCCAACACGCGGCCTCTTTCCAGTTTCCTGTTCATCTGTTCCAGTCTTCTGTCCTGCTCTAAGAGGCGCGGCCTTTACCTCCCGGCTGAGGAACACTTCTAATAAGGACGGCAGCGTGAAATCTGTCGACATAGAGAATTGTCGTTTGTGAGCTTTCTGGAATTACAAAACAAATGGACCTCTCGGAGACAGAATTTAAATTACACAGTTACCCATCTTACATAGCGTTTAACTAGGTGGTGCCGGTACATGCAGGTAATTCTCAGAAACTATTACCTACTTGTTAAAACACATTCAGTGAGTAAGAAAATAATTAAAGTAAAAAAATGTTGAGCGTCCATGCCACAGAGGATCATCAGTCCATTACTAAATACCAGTGCCGTCCAAAGGTCAAAGGCTCCTGTAAGCACTCTTCAATATTTCATGCCTCTCACTTCACACAGTTCTGATTTACAGCCTTACAAACACGTCAAAAAAGGGGGAAACAAGTATTTTTGTAGTATGGCAATCAAAAACTAGCCATATCTAACTGCACTTTATGCTTCTCTACTAAGTTCAAAGAGTGCATACGCTAAGAATGACATTAAACAAAAAGCTCTCACAGAAAACATGATATGAAATGAAGTCTGCTGTACGCTTTGGTTGCACAATTTACATGAGTGTAAACAGAACAAAGCTTCCTAATGGTTAGTTACCTTGTAATTTGTTACAGCATGAACAATTGATTATGAGGAGTACAAACCTGGTGCTTTTTCTTCCTGTACAGGGATCTTCCACACTAGTGGGAGTAGAGACAGCAACAAAGTGAGCAGCTCCTCTCGGCAAGTCAGCTCCTGAGTGAGCGCACACACATACACCGGGGTTACCTCGAAAGCCTCCCTTCTCCTCTCCTTTTGGTCACACTCTTATGTCACATTAGGACACACCCAATCAAGACACACACTGAGTGCAATTCCAATATCCACTTGATTTTCATAACAAAGAGTCTAGATTAATTTGACAAGTAAAATGAACCTGTTTATACTGAATTTTTAGATGAGAGACCGCCTTATTATGCTTTTGGCTAAATTAATCGGTAAATCTTCAGCGGGGAAGCAATGTAGCATCTACATGAGAGTCTTGCTTCCGAGACCTGGAGGATCGTATGTCTGCACACGGCATTCCTCACTGCAGAGAGAACCAACTCCTCCATGTGCTAATTAAAAGCAATCAACCAAATTCATCCAGTGCCCATAAACAATGATCAGCTCCCAGGTCAAAATGCACAATAATGATATTATTCAGTATGTTAACATCTTCGAAATTGGTGAGATTAGGCGCAGATAATGTAATGTCCAAAGTAACATCCATCCATTTTCTGTTTTACTTATCCTCATTTGTGTGGCGGGTGTGCCTAACCTGACAGCCAATCCCAGGGCACATAGACAACCAACCATTCACAATAACATTCATACTTAATGACAATTTAGAGCCTTTAATGAACCTAACATTCATATTTTTGAAATGTAGGGGGTCCAAGAACCAGAAAACTCCTGGAGCTAGGACTCGAACCCCCAGCTTCCTACCACCGTGTGCCACCCAAAAGTAATATCGAAATGAACAAACACATTTGTTTACATCACCAAGAACACAAGGTAGCAGTGGTGACCAAGGAACATTCTCACCTGGTCTATGATGGAATCCAGGGTGCTAAGCAACAGAAATCCTCTCCCTCTGACGAGGTACTCTCCTAGTGCAACCATATGACTTTCTTCCTCATCCTCCTCCCGTGCCTCCGCTCTCTGTGCCACCGCACTGCATAGTTGGTGTACATCAGTCAGGAACTCCCTTGCCAGCGTGTTACTGGCCCCACTCATGTCTGAGCTAAAAGCGAAAAGGAACAGAAAGAGAGCATGATCATCATAAGGGATTCATTATATCTGCTGCTCACTAATTAGTAAAAGCTACAAATCTCTACTGGAGCAATGTTAGCACAAAAGCAAACCAAATCACAAATAATGAGTGAACAGAAATAAAAATAAATCAAATTGAGACATATTTGACATGCACTCCCTATCAAGAAGAGCATGACCATTACACAAACTATGGCAGTTACCAATACAGACTGAAGTTACCATATTATTTCAGTACGTATACTCTTTGTAAAATGTGTTGGCTGTAGGAAATAGTGAGTGCAAGAACAATTGAAAATTGGCCCCAAGGACTCTCCCCTCTCAAGCACTCCTCATTCTTCATGACCACCCCAAGGTGTTTCATGGGAATTACACCATTTTTTAATCCAGCCTGTCAGTGCTTAGACCATATGCCGCACACTGCATCAAATTGGTCTGCATGGCTCCCGTCCTAGAGGGAAGCCTCTTCTAAAATGCTAACAGTTTGCTGAAGACAAGACTAAGGACACGGATTACTGGAACCATGTCCTGAAATCTGATGAAACCAAGATAGGTCTTGAGACTCTAAAATATTCGCCAGCTCCGTGATCTCATAGATCAGTGGACCCTAACCTTTTTTTCACCACGGACCGGTTCATATATGTCCACAACTTTGGCGGACCGGCAACCCAGTGGGTTGGGGTTGGGGGGTTTGCTTGGCTGTTCGTCAGCTGATTAATAAAAGGCTACGACAACAAACGCAAGTCCACTACCATAACAAGGGTAACAAAACGCGACTGAGATAATTAGCATCTTGACATGTGTCAAGAGTCCGTTGTAAACAGAGAGAATCTGGTCACTTTTCAGAATAAAATATTTTTAAGCCTCGGCTAATCAATTAACCGGAAGTACAGTAAGTTTTTTTTTTATTCTTTTAACTGTGCGGCCCGATCCAAAGGTGCCCACGGCCCGGTACAGGTCCGCGGCCCGGTGGTTGGGGACCACTGTCATAGATGACTTGAAAATTGGGCATTTAGACCCACAATGTAAAATCAACATAAGGCTATATGTCCATCCATCTATTTTCTGAACCGCATACTTACACAGTAAATTCTGTAGAGAAAATTTGACTCTATTTAGAGTAAATTTGACTGTATTTAGAGTGGGACCAAATAGACTCAGTAATAGAGTAGGCTAATATTTACACTTGGACAAGAGTAAAATAAAGAATTGAAAAAATAAAACTCACTCAAGCGTTGAGGAACAAACTCCCGACCTTAAGCTTGGGAGACTGGCACACTATCACCTGAGCTATGCCCCTCCATGACCGTTTTTGGTCTCTTGGAGTTAGGAAAATTCCAGCTGGCATGAGCGATAAATTAACACACAGCAGGAGCTGCGTGGCTCAGGGAGTAGATCGGCTGTCTCCCAAGCTGAAGGTCGCGAGTACGTTCTTCAAGCCTTGAGTGACTTTTATTTATTTGTTTGTTTTTCAATTCTTTAATTTACTCTCTGCCAAGTGTAAATATTACTCTAAAACGGAGTCTATTTGGTCCCACTCTACATAGAGTCAAATTTACTCTACAGAATTGACTGTGTATTTTTGTAAGTTATTGTCTAAATTGGGCTACAGAATATAGTCGAAGCAAGACAACAAAACCTCACCGTCTTCAATCAGTACAGGTGCAGTCCTCCCGGGTGGTGTAAAATGTAAGATTGGCCAAGCATTGTGAGCTCCTGGCATAACGCTGTTGTGATTGTGGGTACCACCGCAGTGTATCACAGGTCTTGACAGAAGCTACAGAATAAGCTCAATTTGTGTTCCATTTACTCACACAGTGATTCTGTATCATCACAGACTCCTCAGCGGCATACTCTAGGTTCTCTATTTGTTTACATAAACTGGTGGGGAGTAACAGTGGCTCAGTACTGGATGTGTAAAACAGTTGACTGTGACTTTATCACATGGGGGAATCAATGAAATGATAATCTACCACAGTGGATTGGTTCAAAGGGAAACAACAAGCAGAAACAGACTTGCCGTGTAACACACAGTCAACAGTTATACACGCCTATTATGGGAAAGCAGTAGACAACATATTTTCTGTGAAACACGGCAGTTAATGTGAAATTAAAATTTTGAGCTAAACCATGTTGAGTGGTACTTTTATGGTCACCACTTAATCCCTTTTGTACAACTGTATTAAAAGCCAGAACTAATTTATAGCTACTTTCACGTAGAAACTGTGTTGTCCCAACATGGCCAAACTCAGCAATCAACGCGCCACTTACAAAACTCTACAAGTGGCATTTTACCCTTATTATTTCTATTTTGTTTCACCAAATGTAATTTAAAAAAAAAAAAAACAGGCAGGCGTCAACACAAGACATCCATCCAATACGAGACACACACAGTCATCTACACAGAATCCCAGACAAGAATTAAACAAATATCTCTGTTAAAGTCATACAAATTGCTGTAATAAATCATATTGAAGTACTTAACAACAATATAGTAACATCGGAGAATAACTGTTTTTGACAATCACCAACACGACAATCGGATTTATAACAATGCAGCTAATACCTAGCTCTTTGCGCACATACTGTATTTTTATTGCCTTACCAAATGTTACTGGGAAAGACAGTCTCCTTCCAGTCATCTTGTGTATATTCCAAGCCTGACTGCAGCTCGACTGCCGGCTGTATCTGCATACCTTCTGGCACGACGACTGACTGAATTTTCTGTTCTGCCGAGCAAATTCCATTAAATTGGAATTTCAAATGGAAGCCTTCCAGATTCGCAGCAGATCAGCGTATCACATGAAAGCATGTGATGTCACATGGCAAGGGGACTGGCCTTGGGAATACTCAAGAGCATGCAATGACCCGCGGAGGACCTCTGTAATAGACTATCACTCACAAAACCTGCATTTGTATTCTCCAGTACAACTGTGATGGTGACAAGCGCTAAATTGCTATGGCTATCTACAAGAAAATGACAGGATTTTGGAGTAGCAATTAGTAATTGTTCCAGATGTCTGCTTATCGGAAATACAACTGCAGCCGATTCAATTTGTCAACATATACTGTAGTAGAGCTTATCTGTTCTTTTACAATGAAGCCTACATTACACTTCATTTCTCAATTTCAGTTTTTTTTTAAAGATAATAATAAAGTACTTAACATTTCAACACTTATTCTTGATTGATGGTGCTTTATTTGTTATCGTAGTTTACAATGTCGCTACTCTATATGAGAGATGTTTTCCAACATTTTGGTTAGCTATTTGCGTAAGTTATAATAGGCCAACCGCTGCATACATGCACACATGCAGTGCTGTTCAACAGCACTCTAAACCACAACACTGACAAGATACAACTCTCAGATTTCAATAGATTAGACAAGATGATTGTTGTGACTTGTGGTGTGTTACATTAACAACATAAAAAAACATTAAATCGTCTAATGTTGCAGAGTGGAATATTAAGTTGCCTGCAGCTCTTCAGCATGTCTACAGAGACAGATTTCTCATACACGTACACAAATCAATTGTCTGATTTACCCTGAACAAAACAAATAACTCAGAGGCACTTGAATTCCACAATGTACCATAATCTGTCATTCAACAAGAACATTTTCATGTCCTGTACATAATTTCAGGAATTTAGACAACTGTTAGATTTATCTCTACTGTTGAGCTCAAACAGAAATGAATAGCTAGCTAGCAATGCAAAAATGATGTTAATCTCAATTGCTTTTGATTCATAAACAGACCCACACTGAATTGCTGCACTTGCACACTGTACTGACACCGAACCTCACAGTGACTCAAACTCAAGTACATACAATTGAATGAAGACAATAATAATAGTAATAATAATACCAACAACAATAATGCCCTTATTTCATCAAGCTCGACATTTTTACAGCAAAAGCACACATGACCATAATAATAATGGCACCTACCAGAATTTCAGGGCATCTTTGGTGTGATGAGGGTGATGTTGCACATAGTGGAAGAAACAGAGGAAATTCTCTAGACTCTGGAGGCTGACCTGATATGAGACAGACACACAGATAAAAAGTCAGCGGAGCATCACAAATCAAACCGTGCCTATTCTTGACAGGATTGAAAAGAAACGTATCACACTGGCCAATACATAAAGTGGATGTAAAAAGTCTACATGTCCTTGTTCCAGGTTTATGTGATATGAAACAAAAATAATACAAAGGCAATTATTTTTCCCCAACTTATGAAGTAGGTAAAGTGAAGTAAGAACTGAGAAAATGTGGTGCACACTTGCACATCCTCTTTTACAACTGGGATGTAGCCAATCACATTTAAGCTCAAGTTAAATGGAAATCAGCACATACCTGCCATCATTTAAAAGACGAGATGAAAACTGATCAGAGATGCTGCCAAGAGGCCGACAGAAACATTGAAGGAGCTGCAGGAACAGCTGGCAAGAACTGGCAGCTACCTGTAAGTGCCTGCGATAATTTCCAATCAACTTGGTACGTCCGGGCTATGCATGTGCGGATGTGTGCTTATCCCCATTTAACATTAGGCTGAATCTGATTGGTTAATTTTGAACACACTTGTGCAACTACATTAACTCATTTACTGCCAGCCCAGTTAAAATCAATCTTTGACGTCTATGGCCGTCATTGGCAGTGAATGAGTTAAATCAGTTGTTTATTGTTATTTCCCATCTTGAAATGATTTTTGGGGGGTTCCAACCAAACTGCAAAGTTTATAGGTCACAAACGTTTTCAAATGATTGTTAGTCTCATTTTCTGTATCACACAAAAACAATAGTGTGTAGTTCTTTTCTACCCCACTGTTTTATGTTGTTATATTACCAATGTAACAGGAACTTCTTGTTTAGCATGGACCTATTACACCAGTACGGTTTAATGAGGTTAGTCATGGCACATGCCAGGGTCAAGGTAGTGACTCATACGCAGTGAGGCAAAGACAGTCATGTAGAATAGGTTGCCATTTATTGTAGGAAGGATTGTTGCGTGGTGCAATTCACCAACCAGAGTTGACCCAAAAACAACATAAAAAAATATTTCAATTTATGGTGACAGGTCACCTGATCCTACTTCTCGTGTAGTGTGTTAATAAAGGTGCGTCAGAACGTGTGATCCACTAACACTTTGCGAATCTGACACCACTGAAGTGACTGTGCTGACCTTGACTGATGGGGATTGTCATGAAGCCAAAGAAGAGAGAATGCAGTGAGCAGGACAATAAATCAGACGGCATGAAGTTATTTGGTGAGGCACCAAACTTGCTAACAGGAGGGGAAAGAATTAAGATGGCCATGAATTCCATAAGGCAAATAAGTAAATAAATAGTTCAGTCTCCACACCAGTACAGATTGCTCAGCCTCACAATGGCACACATTTTGGCCAAGAATTGTGAGCGTTTTGGCCGCTGAATGGATGAAACGATCATTCAATCATTGGATACAAATTATTGGCCTATCTATGCGGAATATATGGATTTTATAGCAATTAGAAAAGGACAGAAAATCAGTGTTACCAATTGTAATGATGTATGAAGTGATGCGTTGCGATTAAATCTGGGAAAGAAGCGGGTTCACTAGAGCCATCAGACCTACTTATTATAATGCATTGATGCGTATCTGTTGTTTTACATGTGAATGTTTTTGCATGGCGGGTTAAATATAAATTATACAAAAATAAATGTATTATATACATTTAGGGTACAATGGCTCGTCATTGGGGTGGAAGGCACTTCTAATCCTGTACCCTTCACATTTGTTTTTTTGCAGATCGGGAACATGTTTGTAGTTGTTTGGCTCTGGAAAAGTTTGTTATCGCAATCCAATAATTTGACATTTGGAGTATAGGATTGTAAGTAGGAAAGAAATGACAGTAACTCTTACAGTAGAGCTATTTCTGATATGATACTGTGATCTGTTAAACCGCCCCCCCCCCTTTCTTTTGTCATACAACTGACTGCTGACAGAACTGACAGTCAGTGACGTAAAACCACCGTTGAAAGAAAACGAGTAAAACAACTATGTCTTGTTTACGAGCGAGACATATTTGAGAAACTGATTTCTGCAAAGGAATCTGTGTCAACTTCCTTCCTGTGTCGCAACTGTGAAAGCAAGTCTGCTTTTCATGTTATTTGGCATTATGAATTAAGATTTGAAGAAAATGTGTCTTTGTGTCTACCAAGTTAAATGTGGATGAGGATGCAGACCACACTCAAGCAGGGAATGCAGGTGAGACCATTTCACCCAAATGAGGTGGCTGGCTCGGTGGGATGGTTACCATTATTATTATATATGAATATATTAATTATATTATATTGAAAAATAGTCCTTGGAGCATCAATGCACTTGTGCACTAAGTCTATCGTCAATGTAGTGGTTGTGGCCGCACGGGTTCCTCGAATGGGAAAAGGAAAATGAGTGGTGCAAGATAATGCCAATTTCCAAGCAGGAGTTGCTTCTTCTTTTTTTCCCCCTCTGGTGGCTTTAATCCAATTTTATAATGCTCTGTGCACCAGCCAGCCAGGCTGATTTGATAATGGAGAGATTACCAAAAGTGTTCATACAGCTTGGGAAATCATCAGTTGGAACTCAAGAGAACACCCTCTGAAAATAAACACACAAAAAAACGTGTTTGACATTTGAGACTGTGCTGCTTATAATGTTTAATTTACAATTTGCATTGGAATTGGATTGATCATAACTCACCGAAAGATTCTAGTTGACATTAAAATAAGTTTTTTGTATTATTTGGGCAAACATTTCTGATCAGGAAATACCACAGAATTCATAAAAATGCTATATTACAGTACAGTCAGTTTCAACTAGGGCTGTCAAAATTAAAGCGTTAACTGATTAACATGAATTGAATTATCAACTCATTTTTATTTACTTCCTGTTACGGCCTATAACCTGCAGTCAAACTTAGTCACTGGCAGACAAAAACATATAGGTAGTTTTATTTTGATTTTTAACTTGATGCTTTTTGGAGAAATCTCAAGTAATTTGTGCACTTTAAAAGCCAACTTCAAATAGCATATTAGTTGTACGTCTTCGGCGTATCATCTCAGAGCACAATAGTGAGTTCCAAGTTCCCTCCACGGGGCCTCGCAAATAAACCCTAAAGTGTGCTGCTTGTGAGCGCAACTAAACCAGGAAGTGTGAAGTTCTGGGAAATGTTTCAATGAAAAAAAAAAAAAGATGAGTCCATTTTGGTTGATTTGTTTCACATTAGTAGTTTACAGAAGTATTCTATTCAAGGGTCAAAGAAAGCTCTTAAAACAGACTGTGATGATAGAGTTTCTATTTGAAAATTTTACATTAACAGTGTTTCCCACAACATGTTAATATTTGGGCGGGCCACCCAAGAAGTTTTCAAGAAAATATTATAAATATATAAAAAAAATTAAAAAACGAATATACCGCATTTAACTTTAGTTCGCCGTCACTCACTTGTAGATCGTGAGGCTAGAGAAGACGTAGTAACAGGACTGAGTAGATTTCCAATCTGTGGGTAACACAATTCAAATATTTCGCTCAACTAAATATCTGTTACAAGCGTTGAAGGAAAAAGTACAAGCAGATTGTGATTAATCGCGATTAATTACGGTACGTAAAATTGTGTGATTAATGTAGTTTAAAAAAAAAAAATGATCGCTTGACAATACTATTTTCAGCTATAATTTTGGATTTCGTTTCTGGAGATTTAGTACTGCTGCACATCCACTACTGGGACCTGCGTCTTTACACGGGTGATCACGGGAGGCCAAGTCATGGGAGTGTAGCGGCTGAGTCACTCAAGCTGCTCCAGACTCTCCTATAAAGCGGCCGGTATAAAACTTAGCAGCGAGGCAGTGAAAGGGACGTGATCTTTTCCTCGTGAGATTGGACGATGGAGTGTAAGTTACGCAATGTTTGTTTTTTTCCGTTCTTCCAGTTTGACATCACGACTGATCTAATTTGACATTTGGGTGATGAGCGTCATGAGGAGCCCCTAACGTTCTACATTTCCTTATAAGCTATGAGTCACAGATGAGAACGCTGAGGTAAAATGTCAAGGGGCGACTTTAATAAAGCGTGTTTGTCCTTTATCTACGCTCAAACACTGTGCAGGAAATGAAAATGTCTCCGCTTCAGACAACCACAAATGTTTAAGTAATGTACAGTTACACCATTTGGTAAACAGCGGGGGTCGCAGTTTAGCTGGAAAGAAGGCTGTGGTCACCTGCTAGCAACCAAATATCAAGACCATTGTCACTTTTGCTCTGCATAAAATCTCTTCTCTGTTGGCTAAAAGCTAGTGGAGCAAAAGCTATTGTCGTCATTTAACTCATCAGTAATTCCATCAACAGAGCACATTTCATGTTGACCCCTTGGGCAGCCAAATTGAAGAATTATTGGTCAATGGACAGTGACTGCCTAAAGAGCAGGCCCTTTGTTAGCCTGAGCATGGTTTGATAGCGCAGAGTCCATATGTTACAGTGCTTTCTGGACTAGTCTTAACAACAAACTTCCAGGTGGAAAAACAGAGACACAACTGTAATCTGAATCCGCCTCAACACAACAGCCACCAGATGAATAATTCAACTATTCAGGTGGTTGTTTGGAGCAGGTTGAAACGGTGTGTAACGAAAGCAGATATGAAAAAAAGTCTTGTGGTCGAGCCAGTAAAAGTAAGTGACTTTGCCAAGGTTTGATAAACAGTGTCACAAAGAGCCAACTAAAAATCATCACAGTCAAACTGGTGGCCGGTGGTACTGCACCCCTGGTAGCCCGGCCATTCATTTCCTATGGGAGATTTCGACCCCTGGTAGCCCGGCCATTGGAAATGAATGGGGCCATTCATTCCTGTGGGGAATTTCGACCCCTTGTCGCCCGGCCATTCATTTCAATGGGGGATTTCGACCCCTGGTAGCCCGCCATTCATAAACGATGACCAACCATTTTCAATTGATGGCGTGTGATGATCACAAGACAGAACGGTCCGAGTCTGAATTCATGTTTTTCTTCAAGTAGATTTCCCCTCATTGAGCAGGCAAAGACCTGAAGCAGAGGGAACAATTTCTTCTAGAGAAAATCGGGACAAGTTTCTTGGTCAATGAACTGAGTCTGTGACAGACTCGTGCAACTAAAACAGTTTGGTTGCCAAACAATGAAATTCAACATAACATTTGTAAGTTCTTTTGACAAAAATGCAGCAACATAAAACAAAGCTGACCCCTTCAATTCTTTGCCTCTGGATTTGGATTTGAGTTCAAAGCTGCATTTGTTTGGGTATTAGAATGTAGTACAAATCCAATTTTCAGGCTATTAATGATATCGCAAAGATATCATGGAAAAAAGATTTTGTACTGAACAATAAGGTTTACATGAAACTATTTTTAGGTTCTCTTTGCACTTGTATAACAATGACGTTACTGTTATATCACGGCAATCCTTGGAACTGATCAATTCAAATTTCATTAAAAGGAATCCCAACTCTAATGACAAGTTTGCTCTATATTATTTATTTGGGTGTAACTAACATAACAATAACATTAATTTTTCAAAAAATAATTTCCAGTTTATTACATTTTGTAGAAACTTTATTTGGACGTACAGCGTAGAATGGCGGCAGGCTCTCAGCAATGTGGAACGCCAATCATGAAAGCAATAAGGTAAGCCTCCGTAGCGTTCCTAAAGAGACGATCAAAACTCTTGAATGCGTCTGGTGAATGACGAGAGCACAGCATGGGGGAGGGGGACTCTCCCGATCGCATAATGTTTCTTTAGGAACGCTACGAGGCTTACCTCACTTTCTTTATAGTCGTTTCACATTGCTCGGCAGAGAGCCTGCCGCCATTTTACGTCACTACGCACTGAATGCGTTGCGACGTAAATAACAATGGCGGCGTACGTCCAAATAATGTTCCTACAAAATATATTAAACTGGGAAAAAAAAAAAGAAAAATTAATCTCATAGTTATGTTAGTTACAACCAAATAAATAATATAAAGCAAACTTGTCATGACAGTCGGGATTCCTTTTTCAAATTAATTTGAAACAAAAAAAAGAATCAAACATGAAAACCTGAATTGACTGGGTTAGAGTGCTAAAGTACATTTTCATAACAGGTCAACAGTGCTATTCCTGTTTTGTCATTATGAAAGCACGCTATTACACATACAAAATAAATATTAATTGAAAAAAATATATATAAAAAAAAAAGAAAAAAAAAGAGAGAGCAATGATCATGACATGTCAAATCGGTAAAATTACCGAATGAACAATACTGAGCTCTCCAGAAAAAAAAAAAATGGGAAAAAAAATGAAAGCACGCTATTTGCAGATAGATTGCTGTCTTTATAGTTTTCCATCGACAAAGATGTTTCTTAAAAAAAAATTGATAAATAAATTAATACATTTATTACATTTCAAACGAGTGCCTTCGCTGACATTACATTGAAGCAATTAAAACAAAATTATCAATTGGAACAATTTGATTTGCACTTATTCCTAAAAATGTATCAGTTAGTGTAATTATAAAAGAAACAATTTAAGTCATACATGAGGTCTACACATATAAACCTTAATTTTTCGCTATTCCTCTGCTCCCAACATTCCCACATGATATGAAAAATATAATTTGAATGTTAATTGGTATTAAACTATATCAAATAAAAGAGCAATGATTGGTTAATAAAGAGTTTAAATAATACTTTGCAATGCATTTGAATGAATGCAAATAAATTTTCTTACTCAATTATTCCAATCCTTAATGATCCAAATTCTTAATAATCCAAAGATAATTGATTCTAAACATGTGGGATATTTCATTGTATTAACGGGAACCTGCTTGATTATTCTGAGATAATAAACACATTTAATTTTACTAATAGAATTAGAAATTTAATATTTCACAGAGCGCGTGATCATTTTAATCATTCCTGGAAACGTAGTCACGGTTAAAAAACTGAAGTAATGTGGGCAACGGTTCTGAGATGAGCTTTTGCCCACCAACACCTTTTACCCAATCAACTGATATTCATCTTCATTGAGTTCAAACAGTCTACATGAGATTTGAGACTGATTGCAAATAATATTTACAAAAAAAAAAGACGGTGATCTGCTATGTGGTTGTCATCCATTTTTAGTGCGAAAAGGCATATTCCACAAGTTAAAAAAACTATTTTTGAGGTAGACCGACCAGAGAACAAAGCTTTAATCCTTAAGTATGACTGAAAATCCTCCGCTTTAAATGCCTTCCTTTGGTCTTATGAAACATCCTCTTGACTTAAAATGAAACTCAACAACCCACGTGCATTCTCATTCTTGGCCAGCAGCCAGAGAATCATTCCACTAAAACGATTCTCCTAATCAAAATTCAGCGAGACGTAGACATGGAAAGCAGCCTTCACTCAGCTATGCAGAGGAGAGGCCATTTGCTTTTGCTGAAGAACACACTATTTGACGCTACTTTAAGCTTATGGACGCTATAAGGAGAGCCTTGAATCGGAAGACTCTGAGGCTAAAATAATAGTTTGTGACCATAGAGTCAATGTCCAATTGCAGCTTTTCTTTGATAAATGCCACTTCTGTTTTTGTCTGACCTGGGAATTTAAGCCACATTGAGAATCAAAGAGGAAGTCTGTATGTACTCAAGAGACCTAATTTTGCGTCTACATCCCTTGCTTAAGTTTACAAAATAAAAAAAATGCAACAACAATTTCTTTACAACAATATTTTGTATAGGGGTGTGCCAAAAAAAATCGATTCTCATTTAGTACAATTCAGAATCGATTTTAAATGTCCCAAAATCGATTTTATTTCAATTATTTTAGACTGTCTTGCCTTAGTCTGTGTGTGCCTTTATTTGGAGCGCTGTTCATGTTGTACCCGGTTTGGCCACTGAGGGGCAGTGTGGTTCCATGCGGTCTAATACACTGTTAAGTTGTAGCCACATTAGAGAGTAGAAAGAAAAAGTCACGATCAAGTTATTCCTATAAGGTTTTTTTTTTTCAGCGTGGAGCCGTTCTTTTGAGGGATAAAAGTGCCGCAAGTAGCGCGCTAATTAGCATTAGCGAGTCAGACTGGAGTAGATCATTGCAATTCCTTGCACATCTATAGATTGAAGCAAAAATCATTGTCAATCAAATCATTCAACATTCAAAGATTCCCACCCCTAATTTTTTTATGAACCCTCACTAGTCTAAACACGGCATTCTGATTAATATTGTGTTTGTGGAATATGAGTTACGCAGCAAAATCCGCCCATTTTATCCATCTCAGGGGTAAGCCATTTTGCTGTTGATTTTTTTTTTATTATTATTATTAAAAAACAAGTGGATTTTGCTGCGCAACTCATATTCCACAAATGAAACATTAATCAAAATACCGGGTTTAGTCGAGTGGTGGCTCATATTATAACATACTATTGTAAAGAAGTTTGGGTTGACTTTTCCTTTAACTTGCATCAACTTCCATAGACATCATTGTATTACTGTAAAAGGACTTGTTGACATAAAATGTGAAAATTCGCATTTAAATGATTGTTCAAACATGTCAAATAATTGATTAAAAGAATTGTTTAATAAAAAAAAGAGGGAGAAAAAATTAATAATGGCTTAAAATAGTGGTGAAATTAGATCATCCATGGTTTAACGCAAGTCTCGTGATCAGGCTGCTGCTAAATAGCCGATTAGGGGGCAACCGACAGATGCAGCATGTTGACCGATTTAAAAATCAATCTCTTCTAATACAGGGTTGAAGACTCCTGCCTCAACCTAAGATCAGCGCACTCTGTGCCAGCCTTATGACATCTAGGGTACCACTGGCCAAGGTTCGACCAGGCAACATGAAGAATCAGTTTGTTTCAGTCCGTCCTCTCCATCAGACAGCATGACAAACGCTGCATGACTTTAATCTAGCTTTCGATCACAAGATTACATACGACAATAAATAAATCGACAGAAACACACACACACAAAATCCTCTCATTCTCAAATTAAACTAGTTCAGCTGTTGTGATTTGTTTTAAGGCCAAAAAACTTGAAAGAGATCACACAGAATTTGTCTGTACTGGTTACAATTGCACAATTTACATTTTGTGCTCAGTGATCGGTCATTGTGAAAGAGCAAAAAGCAAAATAAGAAGCAAAGTTAAAATGGAAGTACAGTAAATTGAAAATTATACTACAGGAAAGAGATCATGGGGAAAGTATGGGCTTAAGTTTGGTGCTCAAACCGTCATTCCAGCCTTTCTGTTTGGAGTTAGCATGTTCTCCTATGCTTAAGGGGGTTTCTTTTGGCATTCCAGTTTCCGCCCACATGGCAAAAACATGCATGTTAGGGAAATTTAAGGCTGTTAATTGTCCCGGTGTGAATATGTGCGTCACTGTCCGTGGTTGCTTTTTATTGATTTGTAACCTGCGACCAGTCTCGGGTGTAACATGCTGCTAACTCAAAGTCAGCTGGGATAAATAAAAATAAATAAATAAATAAAACTGCCATGGACGAAATGCTGTATCAACTATTACAACAACTATTATGTAGAACTACAAATCTAAGAGAAAATACTGCAATCAAAACCATACGAGCTCTTTATTTAAATTCATATTTATATGGTGTACGGTGTGGTGATAACTGGATATACTTGCAAAGCTTTAATCCAGAAAAGTGGCCCTAATAGTGCTCAAATGTAAAGAAAACATCATCACAAGTACAGATACTGATCTATTCTAGCTGCGATGAGTTGAGTTGAGTGTTGTGCACTGCACAGCACCTACCTGCAGATCAGCTCCTTGAAACCTGCAGTCCATATACTTTTCCCACGCATAGGACAGTCGCTGTGGACTGGCCATAACGTCCACGCCTCCAGGTAGAACGCCAATCAAGGTGCTGAGGGAGCCAGGAATAGTGAAACGACCATTCCCAGTTCTTCCAGAGTTCTTGGACTGGCGCTGACCGAATCCCCAAATAATCTCTCTCGTTCATAGCAGATTCATGCTTTACTGCACTGCTTCCCCCACTTTTTCATTCAGCATCTGCAGAGGTACCACATGACCCGTATACATTTAGCTGACAAACATGTCCACACTACAGCAGGCTGGCGCACTTGTACCCGTAGTGGACCCGTAATTTGCGACAAACCGGAGCATAAACAAAACAACACGGATACGAGGGTTTAAACTAGCTAGCAAGCTAGCCTAGCTGGTATGTGACAGGAGCTGGTGACAAGGTACAAATATTACAGATGCTCATTTCCGCTCCAAGTGTGTTCACAAAATAAATGCGATCCGTTGATTTCTTTTTAGACTGCTCAAAATTTGCATTGAAATCCCAAATAGCTCCTAAAAACACAAACTTAACCAGACATTTGATTAAAATAAAGTTATTGTTTGATGAAGAATTGTTCGAGGCGTTCATCTATTGACATTTACGTTGAAAATTATTCATGGACAATGTCTGATATGTCTTGACTCACTTGACTACACTACGGTGAATGAGGAGAAGAAGAAAAAAAGAGTATTTCCAACCATAATATTTATATAAAACAAGTCTCAGTAGCCATAGAGCCGTTTGGCATAATGAGCAGTACTTTCCAATACCACGCGTCTAAATATTTGGTGATATTAGCTGATATAATTCCGCTCTGACGTGTCGCATCCTACTGTTTGTATTTGTATGGCAGCTGTCAACACAATTCGTGTAGCGTTAAAGTTGGGTCTAGAATTATTTGCCTTCAATAAAATACTAACGGAGTTCGGAATTCATGTATCCACGCATAACGTCTAATTCAAAATAGTATGAAATTCTTTCCACCATACCTGTACTTTCCTCCGTAAATTAAAGAAAGCTCCTGCTCGCCGATATATGTAACAAATTAAACCCTTTGGTTTGACTGTAAGGCACAACGCACCCGTTAACGGGGCAACACACGGCTGACAGGTATTATCTTTATATCTTAATATACCACTTGGCTCGAGGTTTAAAGTATTTTCCAAAATCAATTGATTATCAAGAACAATCAACTCACCCGTGTAATTTGAATGAAAAAGCTCAACTAATAACACTACTGGACAGTAAAATGCTAACATCACAATAAGATGTATATACTACAGCATATGTACCTTGATAAAAGTGCCTGGGCGCCTTTTAGAGTTAATTAGTGATGTTCCTTAAAACAACATTAAGGGAAAAGTTCATTGTATTATGACGTATCTATTGTTGTTTTTTCCATTGGATGACGCACGATTTATTTCCGCATAAATCAAATCACGCTTAAATGTGGTGTATTCAGGTACACTGTAAATATCCAAAAGAGGGCCTGTATAAAATGCCTGCCTTAAAAAGAAAAAGAAAGAAGTGTATGTCATTCTATACGTACACTAAAATGTTACGGGCTTTCGGGTACATTACAGGTCAACTTATTTTTAACAACTTTTGAATATCTAACTGTTCAGTGTTTCAACTAGTATTTTTTTTTTTCTTGCACAAGCTGTTCTCCAACAACGACAAAATTAACAACCGGTGTTTGATCCATGATTCAAATCAATTAGAAATTATATTTGAAGAGTCTTCTTCATCTTCCTGTGACATTTTGATGAGAGCACAGCAACACTGTAACAAGTGATCAACAGTACTTCTACCTCGCCATTGGGAGGCTTCAAATAGTGTATTCATGGAGGAAAGTAGCCACGAAGTTCAGTGTCACTGGCAGATTTTAACAGATACAAAGACTGGAGGAGTCACAGAAAGGCATAGAAGTGGAGGTCCTTGGAAACTGAATTTCAAAACACTTGTGAATTTGGCAGCTTTTTCTATGAGAATAGAAAGCACTAAAGCACTGATCCATGTTGGACATGTGAATTCAAATCTTTAGATTATAGTGCATTTTAAATTAAACCCTGAAATGTCATCCCAAAGTGTATATTTATATATATATATATATATATATATATATATATATATATATATATATATATATATATATATATATATATATACACAGTATATATATATACTGTATATATATATATATATATATATATATATACATACACTGTATATATATATATATATATATATATATATATATATATATATATATATATATATATATATATATATATATATATATGCAGTTCTAGTACAATACAGTGGAATTGTACATCATCACAAAAACATTCACAAAGAAAACACATTTTGAGCTCTCCGATGCTACTTTATCATTTGACCAAGGATTGTAGTTGTAATGCACCCTACTAAACACACGAGGTCACTATCCCGACACTAAAGCCACAGACAAGGCAAACAAACCTGTTAGAAAAAAAACGTTTTATTTGTTGCTGCCCACCATGTAAACTCATCCCACAATACTTGTACAGGAACTTCAGTCATATCTGGCAATAATACTAATACAAACAAGCCTCAACCAACAGGAAATAGTGTCATGTGTTACTATAACGTATTTCACATTAAATTACTAATCCCTTGAGTTTTCATCTCAGTTTATGTGCACTCGGGGAAAAAAAACGTCAACATAATAGTGTTCATATTTACAATTCTGTTGGGATTTTATCATGTAAAAATGCAGATAAGAATAGCAATGAGCAATAAAAGGCACAGTAAATTCACCTCAGTGGCATTTTCAGCAGTTACAGCACAGTAACGCCGAGTGGCCGCTAATTTGCTGCCACGTCTCAATACCCGCTGTCCCTCTCAACACAGCCCACGCCAACCGCATTGTCGGGACACTTGCAGGAGCGACCGTTCGGTGTTGCTAAGCAAAGGTGCGTGCAGCCGCCGTTGTTGACCGCGCAGTAGTTTTGTCCTGGAGGAGGAAGCATACAGACGCAGGAAGGCCCTTTTAAAATAAATGAGCATAGCAGGGAGCGACAGGAAACGGCCTCTTCGTGGTGGATGTATACACGCTTACAGAAAACACATAGCTAACAGCAGATGTTGGACCCCCCCCCCCCTCTGGTTTGCACATTCCCTGGCTTCACACATACAATCTTATCTAGAAGGGAGGATGAAGCCTAGGGCTGTTATGTGTTCAGTGATGGATGCGCAAATTATCTTGCTTTTAGGTCAAAGAGGGAAGCTACACTTTTTATGGTCGGAAAACACACTTGGAATGCGTCAGTGCTAACAAAAAAGGGGATTCATTCAACGATAGATTAAAGGCTTGACTCGAGGAAAGCCAGCAAAAGTACAAGGGTCAAGTCATTTCTAAGGATGGCTGCTGAGGAGGACGGCGAGCAGGAAGCGAACTTTGATCACTGAACACCGGACAGAGAAAAATGGCAACATGAATCCATATTGCAGTCATGACATTCACCTGAAGGACATTGGGCGTAGGCTGTGGTGATCCCGTATAGCTTGGAGCGTTTCTGAGGCTGGAACTCGTCGGATTCCCTGCCAGTATAGCGGTCCACTGCGATCACGGCGTCCCTGTTGTAAATCATACAAAAAAGTGAGCAATGCAATACTCACGCGGACGAGAAACTCCTCAAAGTGACCAGTGTCTGTGTTTTGTGTAAAGTCTGTCAAGAGTGACTAAGTGCGGGCAGATGGGCCTGCCGGAGTTTGTTGATGTCCAACTGTGGAAGTGTATACCTTCCCCCAACTGAGGTGGAGAAATTGCAAGCAGCTGCCACTTTTTAGGATGCCTTTACACACACACACACATACAAAAACAGACATCCCAACCCCCGCCGATCTAACACTGCCCAAACACAGAAATTTGTTGAGTGTCCGAGGATGGGAAAACATGAGTTAACCCATGGTATTCTTCTTCATGTTGTATTTGCGGAATAGCAATTAAACAGCAAAATCCACCATTTTCGCCATATCAGGGGGCGGCCATTTTGCATTTTGTCGACCGAAATTGACATCACAGTTGCTCAGGGTTTAGATGGTGGCGACCAATCACGACTCGCCAGTTTTCTGAGTTTGATCATGTGACGTTTGCAAGCTAAGCCATGATTGGGTCATTGCCTGGAGGCCTAAGCAATATTTTTAGTTGACAGCGGGCCGCAAAATGGCCGATCCCTGAGATGGGGAGAAAACAGGTGCTTCTTGCTGCTTCGTTCTTGTTCCACAATTGCAATATTGTGAGTGCCGTGTTTACACCAAGGTTATTTTAGCTAACGAAATAACTAAAACAAAAATTCAGAAACCATCTTCGTTAATGAAATCAATTAAGAATGAAAATGCTTTTTAAAAAAACAAAAACTATTTGAAATTACATTTTACGTTTACAAAACTAACTCTAATTATAGTGAAAATGTACTTTGTTTTACTCTTTGGTAATTAATTTAATACTTGAGCATATGGGGTTGATTTTAAATTAGTGGCGTCAAAGTTAAAGCGTTAACTAAATAATTTAAATAAATTTAAATAAAAAATGATCGCATGAATCATGTATTAATGCAGATTAATCACACTATTCATTTTGACCGTAGATGATTCTTTCGCTTGACAGCGGATGGTTCGCACAGGTTGCGTTTGAACACAATAAACATGCACTAAAATAAAGCATTTAATAAATGTTTAGGTTTGGCATTCAGAATATTTGTTCATGTCAAACTATTGGTGTCATTTTTTTCCATTTTAAATGATGCAAGTCATTAACTGATTAGATAACGAGGATGATGAGCGTGTGCAGGGGATCAAAAAATGTCAAAGACGTCCTCATAACATGAAAAAAATTAACACATAACAGGTGCTCTTTAAATTTGGCAGGCAAATAAAAAAGCTTTTTAATAAAGCGATTAATGGTGATTAATCAAAATTCAAAGATGTGACTAATTTGATTAAAAAATGTAATCGTTTGACAGCTCTATTTTGAATCTGATTTTAAGTATATTTATTTCGATATTAACCGTAATAAGGACGTTTAAAACAGAAGTGACATCATCTAACAGCAGCCAATAGAAAAGCACCTTGAGATTGACAATTTTGCGTGCTTGAATTTTGGCTCCAATGGTTCGGCTCGCCTGCTTTTTCATTTACGGCGGCCAAAATGCAACGTTAGGTAAGATATGCGTTACTATGGTGTATAGTAACAGTATTGCACAGAAGTAACGAAAAGTAATACTGAAACTAACTAAAAATAATCATTTTTTTGAAAAATAACTAAAGCTAATAAAAACTAACAGGACCGCCCTGGAAACTAATTAAAACTTACTCAATAAAAAAAATAAAATAATAAAAGCTCAAGACGAAATAAAAACAAACTAAATTGAAAATTCAAAAACTATAATAACCTTGACTTACACTAATGCGGGCCCATACAACACACTATTATAAATTTTCATTTAATAGTCTTAAAAGGTTAGTTTAAAAAAAATGCCGTTTATGATGGCAGCAGTATGACCATTCATCAATGTACTGCAAGGTCAAATATTGTGTATGCAAAAAAAATGATCATGTTACTTTGCTCTTACACCTCAAAGTGAAACAGATGATTCAAACCTTCGCCAATCCGTGTAGTAAATATTCTTCCCAAATGAGGCGACTCCAAACGGGTACTGAACGCCCTCCATGATCTGTCTACGGTCTCCTCGGCCAGGGTTGGTACACTCCACTTTATGTGTGCCTACATGCAAAGAGACTCCAGTCAGCGCTGCTCACCAAATGTCACTTTATCGACGAGTCACCTCCTCCGACTTACCTGCATCCACCCAACAGAGCAGAGAGCTCTGGGTGTCGTAGGTCAAGCCGTTTGGCAGGCCCAGATCGTCTTTAACAAGCACCCGCCTGTTGGACCCGTCCATGTAGGAGGTCTCAATCTTGGGAGCGTCTCGGTTCCAGTCGGCCCAGTACAGATTACTGTCACAATCACAATGTGGTATTGAAGCCTTAAAATTTGACAGGTTTGTGGAACATCATCCATCTATAGAGTTTCTACGCACCCATTGGGGGGGTCGGCGATAATAGCGCGAGGGTTGACGAGACCGGAGTCTACGATGACACGTCGTTGAGAGCCGTCAAGCGAGGCCACCTCAATGCGGTCCGTCACAGAGTCGGTCCAGAACAAAGTTCGTCCCAGGTGGTCGATTGCAATTCCCTCTGGGCTCTGCAAGTCTTTGACCCCCCCCCCAAAAAAAAAAAAAAAAGGCAAGTCCACACCATAAACATTTCTGACAGAGGTGAACCAGATGAGTGAGAGATGAAAGCGAAAGGAGGTTTTTACCTGATGTAACGACGGCCACAGGTTCTCCCCCCTCGATGCTGGCCTTGCTGATTGATGGAGACGTGATTTCGGTCCAGTAGACCATCTTGTCCACACAGTCGTAGGCCACTCCAATCACCACTTTCTCCTGTGGAGCAGGCGCCAAACAACAGCTTTGAACTGTGCTAGCTTCAAACACCGGCGGTTGCAGGTACAAACACGAAGCAGATGTATTTTCTGACATCAATGGCGAGACATGAATCAACGCAAACAGCGCCGCACACTGAGAAGAAGCTGGGCCAGACTTCAGGCCAGCTGTTTTGAAAAACGATCGCGCAAGAAATGCCGATTACAGTTCCATAGAGCTGATGTTTGTAATTAGGGAGAATATCACCATGTGCCTCCAAAAAAGCGCAGGCCCAGAATGCATGCAGCCGCGCTGGAAGCAGGAAGAATACAACAAGACTCATGCAGCTTTTTACAAGCACTTTATGAGACATCTCACCTGACGCCTTTAAAATAACAGCTTTGTGGCGGTGGAAAAAATGTACACAACTCATTAGTCCACAGGAATCCCGTTGCACTTGTTAGCAGCTGTTCATATAAACTGTCGTGGTATAGGTCAGGGGTCAGCAGCCTTTACTGTCAAAAGAGCCATTTTAGGCCAAATAAATAACCCAAAAGAATCTGTCTGGAGCCGCAAAACATTTGAACGTTCTAATGAAGGAAACGGAGTCTAATGTACTGAGGAGCTAATTAGAGCTGCACCATAACAGAAAAATATACAGCTTGCAATACATAGAGATTAATTTTTTTCTACCTTTCGTCTTTGTTTTTGTATTTTTTGTGTGTGCAATTTTTCCTAATTCATCTTTATTAATTATAATATATATTTATAATAATTACCATAAACCTCTCTTTTTCCTTTTTTGTACATTTTATGGCTTGACAGGGTTTTTACTGCATTTTTAAAATACATTTTCTGACATTTTGGCCAATTTTGTGGACATTTTATGGTAATTTTTTAGATTTTTTTTGTTTTGGGACATTTTATGTTTACTTTTTGAACATAATTCTTTCCAGCCTTTTTTTTAAATCAATTTTTGAACTTTTTGGGCAAGCTTGTGGACATTTTAATTTAATTTAATTTAATTTAATTTAATTTAATTTAATTTAATTTAATTTAATTTAATTTAATTTAATAATTACATTTTCGGGATTTCTTCTTTTGTTTTCGGCCATTTTATAGTTGTGTTTTAAACGTTTTCTTTTCTGCCTTTTTTTTATTCAATTCTCTGACATTTTTGGCAATTTCATGGACATTTTATGGTCATTTTCTGCTTTTCCTCTTTCTTTTTGGACAATTTATGGTTACTTTTGTACATCTTTAAGCTATTTTAAAACCTTTTTCATCTACCTTTCATCTCTCCTTTTCTGACAACTTAAAAATTTGGACCTTGACTATTTTTATTTAAAGAATATTTCATATGAAAAACAAATATGTAAAAATATATGTATATTAATTTCTACTTCTTTTTTTTTTGGAATTTTAAAGGTAGCCTCAGGAGATGGACTAAAGAGCCACATGTGGCTCCAGAGCCGCAGGTTGCCGCCCCCTGGTATAGTTTGACCACGTGAATCCAAACACAATGGAGTTAATTAAGAGTAACTTTTTTTTTCCAGAAAAAAACAAAATAAAAAATTAAGAGTAACTAACTCACAGGTAGATGGAGGATAGCCTTGGCATCGTCTTTCTTCATATCATAACCTTCAAGTGGAACGTGCTCTATCCTACCACTCTGGGCGTACAACAGGTGCGTGCCAGGGGGTAAGGGGTGGACATCAGGTCGAGGGGTGGGTCCAGTGGGTGGTCTCACCCCACTATGGTCAATGCCTAAAGGATAATTGGAAGTTAGCATACAAACTGTTAGCATTGTATCAGTTCTCCTAGGACGTGGTACAGAAACACAGGATCCACAGAATCCTTATCGAACTGCCACAGTACTTTCTCTGCCTATGAGTTATTCTCTCTTTTTTAAGTACCTTAATCTTAGCAATCTGCCTCAGTGCATTATTCCTATAGCCTACGCTAGCTAAGTTCCTAAACATTAGCGTAACAACTATTAGCATGTCAGTGTTCTATCGATTCTCATTGGAAATAGTAGGCAGCCAACAGGGGAAAAAATCCTTATCTACAGTATGTACCTGTATGTCAGCATTTCCCCACTCCTTTTTTGTTATCTTGCTAAATGTTAGCGTCACAAACCTTAGCATCTAAGCACACAGTGTGATCATGTATAGGGACTGCGTGAATAGCAAAATATGCAAATATCCCCCAACAAAAGCTTTCTAATTCCTTATAGATGCCACAACATTTTGGCAAAGCACTACTTTTGTCTAAATGGCACTCCTTAATTCACTTCATAGTTCATTGGCCTCAAGATGCCACAAGATGGTGCCAAAGTAATGCTTTTGTTACTTTGAGATTAGCACAAAAACAGCAAATATATGAATTTTTCAGCGAATAATGGATGATTCTTTCTCGCCCAAAAAAAACCTTAATTTTTTGGGGAATTTGTGACTGCTGAACTGTGAATGTGTACTAGTATTTGTCATTCATAATAATGAATCATCATAATCATGTTATCATATTGCATTTTAGCATTTGAAAGTGAAGCAAAACTTTCCATTTTGAGGCTAAAGCGTAAAATAATTTCACATGGCAAGCCTGCACACAGATTTTAAACTTCTTGAAAAGCATGGAATGAAAGCGTGTGATATAACATGATGTGTAATGAACTCACACATGGGTCTACCACCAGGCCCAGAGCGTGTCCCCTGGATCTCCTGTCCGTTCCGGTCCACACACCAGCAGTGTCCTGTGCTGCCATGGCACTGCATGGGCTCATAGTTGCCGTGCTCGTCACACGTGGGGATATACTGGCCAACAGGAGGTCGCGGGCCACGGGGCCCGAACTCAGTCACACCAAGCAGACTTTCCCTGTGGGTCTCACACTGCGTTTTTGTCCTCTCTGAAAGAAGTTCATGAACACGGATGCATCTTTATTTCCTTTCCCCTTGTTTTATCTTCAATTACACAAAAACTCCCACATAAGTCATAATCGCTACCCAGAGGCCAATAAAAACAGATGCCAGCTGTCAGAAATTCCCTACATACAGATGGGTTTCATAAAACAATGGTGAGAATGTGAATGATCCATCGTGGGTATATTTTTACTATTTAGTTTGTAAGCAGAACTATGAACACTATTACCAAACTGGCTTCTTTCCAGCGGCAGCCATCCAAAACGGAGCAGCTGGATGTTAGCGCACATAACGGAACACATGTTTCCTGTCAGTCCACCGAGGAGTGTAAAATCACATTTGCTGTTGAAGTCATTCGTTGGCCTAGCGAGGCAAAAAGTTGGCGGCGTGCCTTCGAGACGTACCTGGGGAGCAGTAAAAGCCATCGCCGTAGTAACCCGGCCTACACTGGCAGGTGAAGGATCCCTGGGTGTTGTAGCACACGGCGTCCTGGTGGCACCTGCCCGGCTGGCACTCGTCTATGTCTTCAAGGCAAAAAAAACCCATGAGAAATCATGCTACGCTATCTCCTGTTATGGTTAGCGGCGCAGACAATCATTTGGGTCGGTGAGTAGAAAGTCAAGCAAGGACTCGGATACTATCAATGAGAGTTAGTGAGCAGCAGCCAAAAAAAGAAGCTATACTCTGAAATGTCCATCTGTTTTCGATGTTTTGCTTTTCAGTTCCAGCAAATACATGATGTAACCCAGCTCACTTCGCCCCCGCTCTTGAGCAGATGGTGCAACAATTCAAGGGCCGTATAGTGGATTTGTGTCTCTGAGGTTTTACCTTGGCAGACTCTTCCATCTCCTGTGAACCCTGGCAGGCAGGAGCAGATATAGGAGGAACCTCCGGTGTAGCTGCATTGAGCGCGCTCAGGAATGTCACAGGTATGGCTGCCCTCTTCACACGCGTCCACGGGTCGACTCACCGCTGACGTGGGGAAGGAGGCCAGACAAATACGGCGGAGTACATGTTTAGGCAGAATTGTGACTCAAAGCAGATCGCCAAACAAATCACCCACACATCTATCACGAGAGTTGTATCCAAAATTCTGTCTTTACACTGGCAATTAATCAATTTGTCTTACTCAGTAGCTATGAAAGTTAACAAAAATGTTTAAAATGGAAGTCAACCCAATTGTTCCCCCCCATTAGTCTAAACGCGGCATTCAGATTAATATTGTGTTTGTGGAATATGAATAATGCAGCAAAAGCCACCCGTTTTTATCTATCTCAGGGGGCGGCCATTTTGCCACTTGGGGTTGACTGAAAATGACATCACAGTTGCTCGGTAACAACCAACCACGCCTCAGCTTGTGAACGTCACATGACCAAACTCGGAAAACAGGTGAGCTGTGATTGGTCGTTACCTGAGCCGGAGCAACTGTGATGTCAACAGTAAGTGGCAAAATGGACGCCCCCTCAAGAACTTAATTTTGTGTTCTCATGTTGGTGTTTTTAATATTTCTTAGTTTAAGACCCCTGGCATATTTCTTTTTTTCCTTTTTTCCCCTTTTCCTTTACTGTTATTGTGAGATTGTTGTGTACTGTGATGATGATTGTTTGCTTAAGGTTTGCCATGTTTGGCTTTTGATTTAAATTTGTTAAATAAAGCAATTCATAAAAATAAAAAAATGTCCGCCCCCTGAAATGGATAAGAATGGCTGGATTTTGCTGCTTAATTCGTATTCCACAAATAGAATATTAATCAGAATGCCGTGTTTAAACTAGCGGGGAAATACAACATAAGGAAATATTTGGGCTGAATTGCCCTTTAACAAAATTGTAATTAAATGTATAGCATTTAAATGTATTTTTTTAACTAAGCACAACATTTTCTTGAAGGGTGGGACAATTTTGGTGTAATCTATATTAATATCCAGATCAACCTTGTAGAACTGACTCAATGTTTTTTGCCATGGTAAATGCTGTACCCTTTTGACAAGTTTTAGCTTCTTCTTTTTTTTTTGCATGATTAAGCACAATAAGTATAAGTAGTGCATATATTAATTTTAAAACTGATGTTACAGTATTGAAAACATAGGCCTGTTAAATAAAACACTTCTACAATACCCACGTAATCCGGATATAAGAAGCCTTTGTAATAAAATGTCTAACTTGAAATAACATTGCCTATGTGTAAGTCATTTCATTTGGCGAGTACCTACCAACGCATGTCTGCCCATCGCTGCCAAACTGATATCCATCGACACATTCACAGCGGAAGGTGCCCGGCTGATTGTTGCAGATAGCATGTGAGCCACAGATCTCAGAATTCTCTCTGCACTCATCAATGTCTAATGGAGATCAAAGACAAGAATCATGTTAATAACTTGACACTTAGATCAAATCTCCAAAGTCCGGATTTGTCAAATTTGTGTCTTTTAATTATCAAATGACTTTAGATTGGAGAGGACAGATGACAACAATTTCATAATTACAAATGGTTCAAGATAGCATCTGTCTGAAATACATCCTTCCTCTTTGTACTGTATGGCTTGGAGTGCTTCCTGCCTCACCCTGGTCGGAAAGGGCAATGACTACTAATAGAACCTGGTTTGCAAGCATGGGACACATTGTTTACCATGTGTGATTTCCCATCCTAGTCCTGAAATAAAAAGCTGTATAAGGGTCATTGACAGGTATGTTTGTCCGTTTATGAATTATCATGAGGTGCGAAACATACATTTAACTCATTTGCTCCCCAAAACATACAAATATGTTATATTTACGTCCCAACGTTTTAAGTGTCCCAAAGACGTATTTATACGTTTTATTGTTTGTTTGTTTTTATGCTAGATCATACAGAAGGCTTTGATGCAGCCTCTGAACTGAAGAGAATGCATGAAGCAATAGTTGTTATTATAAAAACGGCCAGCAGGTGGCAGCAGAGTATAAGAGATCAACCAGGGCCATGTTGAAATCAAGCTGATTTCCCCACAGTTCTAAACAGATTTGTGAATAATGATTAAACTTAGCTATATTCTAATGCTAATTGCTGCAAAATTGAAACAGATAGAAATATACTTTTTTTGATGAAAGAAAATACTCTAATCTTTCTTAATAGGTTTCATGTTTTATAGCAATATAACACAATATTCTGTGAGCCTTGCGAAATCAGTCAAAATCCAGTAAAAGAACCGTGAGCAAAGGGGATTGCTTCAGTGAAAATGGCTGGGAATGAGTTAAAGACAGCAGTTTGTATCATCCACAACACAGTCAAGAATCCATGATAGCAGCTATCATGTTTGTACAACTACCGGTATGTAAAATAGAGTTTTAGCAACATTTTAGCAACTGGTATGTACTGCTCATATTTGACCATCATGTGGTATGACTTGAAAAAAATAATGAAAAATAATTTTGTCCAACAAATATATATATATTCGTTATAATTTTATTAGTGTGGCTAGATAGCTTGTTTGGTTTAGATGGCTAATTGTTAGCCTCAAAACATTGATTTAAGTTCAAACTATTACGTGGTGCGACCATTATAGAAAGCTTTCCATGATAAATGTATGTCTTAAATTAGAGATGTCTTAAATTGCAGAAATAATAGATAATAATTAAAATCCCTGAAGGGAAAAGGCAAAAGGAAAAGAAGAAGAAGTATTGTAATACCAAAAAAATACTTACTGATAACTTAAATAATTTATGGAGTACTACAAAAATTTTGAAAGTAATCTAGCAAATACTAAAGTTGAGCATACCGTAACATGTGCGTCCATCTCCGGTGAAGCCCGAAGCGCACTGGCATTTGAACTGCGTCCCCTCCCCGGGCCGGCAAACAGCATTGGTGTCGCAGCCATGTCTACCAGTGAAACATGGATTCTCTTCTGGCTGTCCTCCTGAGAAAGGAAGCCCACTTTTAGAACAGTGATTGTGTCGTAGGTTGCGATTGGGCAGGAAATGAGCTAGGCCGGAAAAACAACGACAATCTCCAGGAGCTCACCGTTGATGTCTCCGATTTTGTTGCTCATGGCGAAGCGGATGAGTTCATTTTTGGGGTCGTACATGACAAAGACCTGGTCCACGTTGAGCATCTGCGTGGGTCGCATGTCTCTGGTGGACTCATCGTGCTGACAACCTTGGAAGGAGATGGTCTGACGCCACTGGTACGTCCTCGTTTCGTCCTTGGAGCCGTCGGGCAAGTTGACCACATACTTGCGTGTGGAGGATGAGGTGATTACTGAAAGGAATTAACGATTTTCTTGACATCTTCTTAAATTAGCGCTGACATTTCTGCTACGGGTGTTTTTCTTACAGTTGCTGCTGTACTGGTAGATCTCAGAGTAGGGCTCGACTTGCACGGTGGAGTCGCGAGGCACTTCGGGAACCCGGCCCTCTAGCGTGGTGCTCACCGCCAGGTGGTCGTGTTCATCGATGCCTTTAAACTCCTGCCGGATCGTCAGCTTCTCATTCCCGGGCAGGAAGGTGACCTCAGCCTGCCGCGTGAAAACTCCCCCTAGGAGTTAACAGACCCCCCCCCACAGTAATAGATTAGCTTCCTCGCCTCGGGTCTCAGCTGAGGTCATTTCTGGGAATTTGAGCGAGCAAAACTGCAGCTGCGTGACAAATTGTGACATTCGGACATTGTGATGGATGTCTCCCTCACCGACAATGCTGAAGCCGTTCTTGAAGCCGGGCTGCTGCAGAGCAAAGGCCCACCCGATCACGCCACCCAGCGCTGACAGGGGCATCAGGGAGGGTCCGAGAGTCTGGGGGATGTCGCTGATGGCCACGTAGGAGCGTCCGTCGTTTACCACCACATACGAGTGCAGATCGTTGCTGTTGAACCTCTCTGGAGTGGGAGAGTTGCCCACGTAAACCTGTCCATGTACTTTACCGTTCATCCTCTGAGGTTTTCCTGTCAATACAAGAGTTGTGTCAATATCACCAATCCGTGGACTACGCAAGAATATCCAGGAAAGTCCTATCATCTTATGTCCTCATCCTGTCTCGCAATGATGTATTGATATAAATTTAATGTTTTTAGTATAGAGTCTCTGCAGGTATTAGTAAATCTAATTTCATGTTTTTTAATGCCGTTTAAATGCAACTTAAAATGAATTTAATGCCCATGTCTTACACACGCGCGCACACATAAACAAACTATATAATAGGGCTGTCAGTCGATTACAATTTTTTAATCATAATTAATCGCTTGATTTACATAGTTAATTCACAGTTAATCGCAAATTAATCGCACGTTGTATTTGTTCTAAATGTACAATAAAATATTTTTTCAAGTTTTTCATACTTTCACTGCCATTGACGGCTATAGACGTCAAAAAATCTTTTTAACTATTTCTATTAGTTTAACATTATTTCTACTTTTGTTAAAAAGAGTATGAAAACCTATAACTTACAAAAGTTAAAGAAAAAAAACGATTAATTACAATTAAAAATGTTAATTGTAATTAATCGCATGACTTCAATAGTTAACTCACAATTTATCGCACATTTTATATCTGTTCTAATAGTAAAATATTTTTTTATAGGTTTTCATACTGTTGTTAACAAAAGTGGAAAAAATCTTAAACTAATAAAAATAGTTCAAATATATTTTTTTACGTCTATAGCCGTCAATGGCAGCGAATGAGTTAACATAAAAATGGACAACTATGGTTACCAAACACAAATGGGGTTTTAACCTTTAGTTCATTGATACAGACATTTTTATTTAATTTATTAAGTTATTTGAAGTTCAAAATATATACAGTTAAAAGAAATGTGAAACACGGAGTCAGATTTGTGTTGCAGTCATTTTTGGGTCACTAGATGGCATTGGTGTTTCATGTTGGACATTGGTGACAGAAACGGTACATTTTTATTTTCAAATTCAGAGCAATTGGTGTTTGGAACATAAAAAAGCTCGTGGAGTTCATTGTAAATTACAAGTAGTCACCAGTCCCCACAAATACATATATTTGATCACATTTATTATTGCTAAATTGTGTTATAGTGACTCCTCTGTGCAATGCTGTCTGTAAAACAAAGCATGAACAACAATGTTTGTTTTTACATCATTTATATTTAAAATGTTTGAATGCCTCTGGACATTGTATTTAATGCTTTTTAATGACCCGCAGAAACCCTGTATGATGAGTAACGTTTGTATTTGACATCTTGACTTCTGCCTCCTTCTTTTCATACAGCTCAACTTTTTGACATAGACTAAATGTACTGCTAATGTTATCAGCTCCGCAAGTACAAACCTAAATAGAGGTTGTTTTGACTTTTGTCTTGTCCTGTGAGGGGTCACCACAGAGAGTCACTTGCATGATTTGTTTGGTTTTTGCACCGGATGCCCTTCCTGACTCAATCCAC